>NC_073396.1:23532430-23856805 GCF_028641065.1 Leucoraja erinaceus
TAGGCTATTAAACACCACAATCTCCAAATTATCGCCGAACTACATAGACTTGGTTTTCACTTTATGCACTATTATATATATTTCTCTTGACTCTTGCTCTTTATACCATTCAGAAGGAAATTACATCAATGTATAGAAACAAGGAACTGCTGGTTTACACAGAAGGACACAGTGTGCTGGAATAACTCAACGGGTCAGGCAGCATCTCAGGAGAGCATGGATAGGTGATGTTTTGGGTCGGGACCCTTCCACAAAAGGTGGTCTTGCCGAGGCAGCGTGAAGTATGGGTGGAGTCAATGGAAGGCCGGTCGGTTTGCGTGATGGTCTGGGCTGCGTCCTCAACACCACCCTATTATTTATAATGATCTCGTGATGCATTATGGCACAGTCAAGCACTGCAGAGTTTCAGTCCTATAATAGCCCCGAAGGGGGCGCAGTGGTAGCGTGAGAGACCCTGGTTCGATCCTGACTACAGGCGCTGTCTGCACGGAGTTTGTACGTTCTCCCTGTGATCGCGTGCTTTTTCTCCAGATGCTACATTTTCCTCCCACACTCCAAAGATGTGCAGGTTTGTGGGTTAATTGGCTTCCGTAAACAAAAATTGTAAATTGTCCTTAGTGTGTGGGATAGTGCTAATGTATGGGTCATCTCTGGTTGGTGTGGACTCGGTGGGCCAAAAGGCCTTTCCACGCTATATCTCTAAAGTCTAAAGTAAATTCTA
This sequence comes from Leucoraja erinaceus, assembly GCF_028641065.1. Taxonomy (NCBI): domain Eukaryota; kingdom Metazoa; phylum Chordata; class Chondrichthyes; order Rajiformes; family Rajidae; genus Leucoraja; species Leucoraja erinaceus. The sequence goes on from NC_073396.1 coordinate 23,533,152, forward strand.
ACATGTAAGTGAGGTTCTTGTAAAACAAAACTCTAAACCATCCATTTGTGCATCATTCCAGCATGGACAAATCCTTTTAACCTTAGCGTGTGCTCTCTGCCCTGCAACCATTTCTCCTTCCATTTGTTCATGTTTCCAGTTCATTTCGTCTGCCAGTATTTTGAAAACCACTTTTGTATTGTGCCTTATCTTGACTGTGTTGAAAATCCATTAATAAAGCACAAACACAACATCCCTATCCTGCTTTATCTCCAGAGAACTCAATAACCTTTGGTGAAGGGTGAAAATGCATCATGGTGGCTGCTCTCTGATTCGAGTGTCAAATCCCATATTGTGGTCCCCAAAGGGGGCTGGCTGAAGGTTATACAATTTCACAACTGTGGGACATGTGAATGGCTGCATTCTTAACTTGTGAATTTGTTGTTTAGTGATTCAGTATTGAAACAGGCCCTTTGGCCCACCAAATCAACGCCAACCTGTTCACACTAGTACTATGTTATCCCACTTTCTCATCCACTTCCTACATACTCTGGCCAGAAACTCTCCCACTAATAGAAACATCCTCTCCACCTGCACTCTACCCAGACCTTCCACTATTTGGCATTTTTCAACGAGGTTTTCCCCTCATCCTTTTAAACTCCAGTCTAAAGTTCAGGTCCAATGACATCAAACGCTCATCATATGTTTAGACTTTAGTCTTTAGAGATACAGCACAGAAACAGGCCCTTCAGCTGTCTGAGTCCATGCTGACCAGCGATCACCCCGTATACTCGCACTATCCTACACACTAGGGACAATTTGCAAATTTATCAATGCCAATTCACGTACAAACCTGCACATCTTTGGGGTATGGGAGGAAGCCAGAGCACCCGTAGAAAACCCACGTGGTCACAGGGAGAATATACATATTCCGTACTGACAGGATCCGTGGTCAGGATCAAACCCAGGACTCTGGCACGATAAGGCAACAACTCTACTGCTGCGCCACCGTACCGCCCTAATCATCCCCGGGATAAGATTTCTCATAAACTTCCTCTGTACCCTCTCCAATGCTTGCACATCCTTCCTCAGATATGGGGCCAAAACTGCTCGACAAGAGCAGCCACAGATGAGCTATAAATGCTGGCCTTGGCTGCATTGCCTCCGTCCAGTGAAAGATGAAAGTATCAAATAGGATCATGCAGGCTTCAGTTTAACACCAGATAAACATACATTTTCCTGTGATAGGGATAACCTGGTACACAACACACAGCAGTTTGGAACATCAGTGAATTATATATCAGAGTCCATTAGATATGCATGGGCTTCTCTCCCACTCACCTCGGGCAGGGTAACAAGACACCGCTATCACTGCAGACCATGTTGAAGTTAATCATTAGTATTGATCTATTCACAACTGCAAAACTACTTGAGAACAGTCAAAATAGTGAGGTTGCAGTAGACTGGGAACATATTGTATGTTTGAGGTGCCTGACTAAAGGCTGGTCTTCTTTACTTTAGACTTTAGAGATCCAGAGCGAAAACGGGCCGCTCGGCCCACCGAGTCTGCGCCTACCCGCGATCACCCCGTACTCTAGCACTATCCTACACACTATGGATGACTTAACATTTTTTTTACTGAAGCCAATTACAACCTGTACGTGTTTGGAGTGTGGAGGAAACCAGATCACCTGGAGAAAACCCAGGCAGTCACAGGGAGAACGTACAAACTCCATACAGACAGCACCCACAGTCAGGATCGAATCCGAGTCTCTGGGGCTGTAAAACAGCAAATTTACCACTGTGCCATCTTGCTTACACGAATTACTGCAGTCAATTGTGAATGACATTTCAAGTTTGCATTCCCTCTCTCTCTCCCTCTCTCCCCCTCCACCCCAGACGTCCTACTAGTTCCACTGTTCGCATTATTGGGCCGTTATATTCACAACAATGGGCCATTATGGGCTCCACTCTTCCTTGTTGCTGGGCCTGCTTGCTTCTGGCCTTTTCTTCCTTCAGTTCCCTCCCCTCTACTTTCAGTCTGCAGAAGGATCTCGACCCAAAACGTCACATATTCTTTTTCTCCAAAGATGCTGCCTGACCCGCTGAATTACTCCAACACTTTGTGTTAACTTATCCTGTGTCTGATGTCATTAAGGGCAAGACCTGTAAGAACCTTGAGTCTTATTTCCAATGGTTCAGTGTGTTCTTTATTATCACACTGTACAGAGAAATTCTTTTTTTTTACATACAGTTCAGTAAAGAGTGGCCATACCCAAGCACAATCCACGATTAGAACAAAACACATTTAAACAGTCCACTGTGACCTCATCCAAGAGTCGTCAGTCTTTGACGCCATTTTCAAAGTCCCTCTCCTCGCTTTGCCACCTTCTGCACTTGTGCCCTGGAGGTGCCTCCTGCAGTCGACCTTGAAGGCCACGGTTCACTCTCTTTCCAGCCCTTGTGTACACCGTCACTGGCTCCCTCCATCCTCCTCTCTGGTTCTCTGGTCCTCAGGAGACAAGCAGGCCAGTTCTCCCTGTGACCACGGGGGTTTTCTCCGGACGCTCCGGTTTCCTCCCACACTCCAAAGACATATAGGTTTGTACGTTAATTGGCTTTGGTAAATTGTCCATTTTCCCTTGTGTGTAGGATTGTGTTATCATATAGGGTGATCATTTGCCGGCATGCACTCGATGGGCCGAATGCCTGACGTTTAACAGCGCCAGAGACCCAGGTTCGATCCTGACCTCGGGTGGTGTCTGGATGGACTTTACACATTCTCCCTGTGACCGCATGGGTCTCCCCCAAGTGCTCCAGTTTCCTCCAACATCTCAAAGGCGTGCGGGTTATATGGCCTCAGTAAAATTGCCCCTAGTATGTAGGTAATGGATGCGAAAGTGGAATAACATGGAACTAGTCTGAATGGGTGAACGATTGTGTCCACGGACTTGGTGGGCCAAAGAGCTTCTTCTCATGCTGTATCTTTTAATCAATCATTTCAATTTTGTGAATTATGTACCTGTATCAAATTCCTGGAGTTCAGAATTACATAATCACTCCAAGACTGTAAGGAATCAGTCCATTAGAATACAAATCAGATTCTCGATCTCACTAGAAGTACAGACCTTGTCAATACTTAGTTGGAACGTTAGCACATTACTTATTTCTAAATTGAGTAGTATCATGCACTTCATTAATAATGAGTTGACCCTTCAGTGAACAGATGTCAAGTGATGTCTCAAATACTTTAATTCATTCCTCGATTTTGTCCAGAGTGGTTTGCAGGCTTGCAGTTCCACCACGTAATCCCGTGCAGTTAATGCTTTGGTACAACAGAGCGCATCGCATCTCAGGGACCAGTATTTCCATGTTATCAGTCTGACTTTGCAATGCATTCCTTCATCCCATTCACTGCCTTTGCACTGTAAAGGGCCTGTCCCACTTACGTGTCCTTGACATGCAAATTACACGACCTCGTGGTCGCATTGAGCTGAGAAGGTTCTGCGAAGGTCGGGCGCGATTACATGCATACGCACAGCCGTCTGGAGTGCGTGATGTCATTTGAAGATGGACACAAAGCTGGAGTAACTCAACGGGACCCACAGCATCTCTGGAGAGAAGCAATGGGTGACGTTTCATGTCGAGACTCTTCTTCAGTCTGAAAAGACGGGTCTTGACCCGAAATGTCACCGATTGCTTCTCTCCAGAGATGCTGCCGGTCCCGCTGAGTTACTCCTTCATTTTGTGTCTATCTTCAATTTTCTTGGCCCCGCTCTGGGAGTAGAATTGGGGGCGGATCAGGACCGCAACGGCCATGAGCCCCAGGCCGAGTTCGGCGATCGTTTGCCTGCTTCTGCTGCTGTTGAAGGTGAGACGTTGCGTCACGCCAAGGTCTTGGGCCCGTCCCACTTTGGCCGTCAGTTCCACGACAGGCCGTTGGCGCGCAAAGATTTTGTTCACTACAAAAATTTCGGAGCCCCGTGCAATGTCGCGCACAACTCCATACTCCTCCGCTCTTCTAAGTGGGACCGGCCCCGCGTGGCCTATACGATGCCCGTGTGTCTCAACGCGACCACGAGGTCGCATAATTTGCGTGCCAAGGACACGTAAGTGGGACAGGCCCTTTACTCTGTCCAGTTGCCCAGTCACATTCCGGCCGTAAAATGCAATTGAGGTTTCCCAGATTTATAAAGAGTATTAGCACCAGAGTTAGACAGACTAGAATTGTTTACTGTGGATCGCGGAGGTTTGCAGGAGACCCGATAGAAGTATGTAAAAATATCAGATGCATAGGTAGGACAGACAGTCGGAACCATTTCACCAGGATGAAAAAATCGAATACAAGAATGTAATTTGAGAGGGGCATAGTTTAAACAAGATGCCCGAGGCAAATTTGTTTTTCACAGTGGGTGGTGAGTCCGGTGGGATGGCACAGGAATGCAAATGAATAAAAGGGGTGGATTGTAAGGAGTGTTTGTAAGTTAATTGGCCTCTGTAAATTGCGCCTAGTGTGTAAGGAATGGATGAGAAAGTGAGATAACAGAGCCAGTGTGAATGGGTCGGCAGGAACTCTGTGGGCCGAAGGGCCTGTTTCCGTGTTGTATCCCTCAACTAAACTAAACTAAAACATGGCCTGTGTACATATTTAAAACAGCAAAATGATTCCCAACAGGGGTAATCCAAGCATCCATCTATGAAACTCAATCTACATACATCCATCTATGAAACTCAATCCCATTTCTCATACATGTCCCATAGGGTTTTTGCAGCTGGTTTCCTGGAGTAGTCATTACGCAGCTAAACACTATCATTGTTTTGCAAATAGCAAAGTACAGATATCTGTTAATCTCGTTTGGGTGGTGATTGATAGAAAGCTATTATCAAAAGAGGCATTTGTGTACTGCCTGAGTATTCTCAAACTCACGCATCTTTGTATGCCTATGCTCATGTATACTGCTTGTACTGAATTGCATGCAAAAAATACATTTCACTGTACCTTGTGTAGAAAGGACTGCGGATGCTGGTTTATGCTGAAGATAGACACAAAGGGCTGGAGTAACTCAGTTAGTCAGGCAGCATCTCTGGAGAAAAATGATGGGTGACGTTTTTGGGTCGGGTCTGAAGAAGGGACCCAGCCTGAAAAATCACCCATGCTTTCTCTCCAGAAATGCTACCTGACCCGTTGAGTTATTCCAGCACTTTTGGTCTATCTTTCCCTGTACCTTGGTACGTGTGGTACCTTGGCTGGGATTCAATACCCTGGAGCGCAGGAGGATGAGGGGTGATGTTATAGAGGTGTATAAAATTATGAGAGGAATAGATTGGGTAGATGCACAGAGTCTCTTGCCCACCGTAGGGGAATCGAGCACTTGAGGGCATAGGTTTAAGGTAAAGGGGGAAAGATTTTATAGGAATCTGAGGGGTAACATTTTCACACAAAGAGTATGGAACGAGCTGCTGGAGGAGGTAGTTGAGGCCGGGTCTATCACAACATTTAAGAAACATTTAGACAGGTACATGGATAGGATAGGTTTGGAAGGATATGGGCCAAAGTGGGCAGGTGGAACTAGAATGCATGGGACATGTTGGTTTAGTTTATTTCAGTTCAGTTCAGAGATATAATGTGGAAACAGGTCCACGAGATGTGTAAGGAATGCAAGAGGGCAGCCCTATCTCAAGGGGGGGGGGGGGGAGCAAACGTCCCGCGATGACCTGGGGAGACCACATGGTCTCAGGAAGAACGGTACAAATTCCGCACGTACGGCAATCAAGGTTGGAATTAAATATGGCTTGTTGGAGCTGTAGTCAGTAGCAATGTTACAACATTTTGAGATTTAAAAAATCAAGCCTGCAATTTATCCCATCAGATAAAGCATAAAAATAAGTTTAATTTGACACCTAATTCACTTTCATATCTTCAGTATGGCCATTTTCATACTCTGAAATTAGCATCTTGTTCCCTATTGCCTTTCCATTGACTTAACACAAAAGCTGTGATCGAGGACATAACTTTCTTAAAAATTAAGAGAACTGAATGAATTTTTCAGTTATTATAGATTGAAGCATTTTGAAACAAATATGAAACAATCTTACTTGGTTGACCTGAAATTAAAGCATATAATTAGTTAGTTATCTAATTGTAGCTAATTTCAAAATTCAATTACTAGATCTAAACATCTATCCATTTCTTAAGAAAAGGTTAACATTTTTAAATAGCCTAAGTGTTCAAATAACATTCACACAAGAATTCACAATATAACACGATTTTTAATTCTCATTGTCATGAATTTATAGGCCAAATGGAAGGAATTTAGTGTTTAATTCCCGTAAATTAATAGCCATTTTAATCATCTTGCGAGTGAGATTTTGTGGAACGCGATTGATTGCAACGTTGCGGTTTACGGTGAATTTAAACCCCTTATCAGCAGGAAAAACACAGCCGGTTCGTATATTTCACATTTTCGCTGGTGAAATTTTGATTAAAGTAATCCTAAGGAGTAAGATTATATGTAAAATAAATGACTTACCTTATGTTTTGGCCCGTACGGGAGATCCGTCCCATTGTTGGCGTTGATGGCGTTAGAAGTGGATTTTTATTTTACTCCAGCACTGAAAATGGCCCCCAGTTTAAAAAAAAAATTCCCAGAACCACCCCCCCCCCCCCCAAGGCACAAAGTCGCACACACGGCCAGTGACAGAACTGCAGTGCCGCTGAAGCTAAGTTTTGTAACATACCTACAGTCAGGCCCTATATTTCTGGCATGGTCAGAGGCCCAGAGTGGAGGGGGGGGGGGGGGTCCACAGAAGAAGGGGGGGGTGCAGAGAGGAGGAGGGTTGAGTGGGGGGGGGGGGGGTGGGGGGTCCAGAGAAGGGGGCCCAGAAAGAGGGGGAGGCAGAGGGGGGGCAGCGAGAGAGGGGGGCCACAGAGAGGACACATAGAGGGGCCAGCGAAGGAGCTAAACCTCCAGAGAGGGTATAATTGTCAGATTAACCGACAATGAATTTTTACTTGCAATAGCAGAACAAGTCGGCAAACACAAAGCACACAGATAATACAGGTATATAACAAAACAACTAGGAATTCAATACATTAATAACCATGTAGTGAGACATTTGCAAAGAGCAATTTTAGCCACAGTTGTTCAACTGTGATTTAGTGCAAGGAACTACAGGACCAATGAGCCATGTTAACATGACTGTGACTGTGACTGGGCGGGAAAGGTGCCAACCTTCTTCCCTACACCGCACAATGGGATGAACGTTAACCCTTCCCATCCTCCCACCTCGCATACACTTCCACGTGCTGGAACCTCAGAGCGAGTCAATCCTTGAAGGTCAATTTCATTGCTTCCATTGAGTCATAGAGTGATACAGTGCGGAAACAGTCCCTTTGGCCCATCTTGCCCACACCGGCCACTCTATCCCACCTGCCCGCGTTTGGTCCACAGCCCTCTAAACCTGTCCTATCCATGTACATGTCTGTTTCTTAAATGTTCGAATAGTCCCTGCCTCAACTACCTCCTCTGGCAGCTTGTTCCATACATCCACCGCCCTTTGTGCTTTCCTTTGACAATCATCAGGTCTTGATAGATATAAAACACAGCTGGACTTGCTTCAATAGCATATTGAATAGCATCAATCAAAGTGTGTGGGTGATTGCAATCCTTGGTAACGATTAGCTCAGTGATGGCGCTTTGAGCAATCTAACGGAATGACTGGCTGTCAATGCTGTGCCAACACAGTGTTGTCACATTCACTGTGGATTACGGCTCGGTCTCATCCCTGTTCACAGAGGGGACAATGTCTCCAATTAGCTGGCACATTTGTCAACACCAGCTGGTTGGAGTGACACGTGTCTCTGTGCAGTTCTGCTGAGAGAGCTCTAGAGGGCTGGTTTTAATTAACATCTCGAGAGCTCGCTAGACTTTAAGGGGTGGCACAGTGGCGCAATGGTAGCGTTGCTGCCTTACAGCGCCAGAGACCTGGGTTTGATCTGCCTACGGGTGCTGCACATACGGAGTTTGTATGTTCTCCCAGTGACCATGTGGGATTTCCTCAGGGTGCTCTGGTTTCCTCCCACACTCCAAAGACATACAGGTTTGCACATTAATTGGCTTTGGTAAAATAGTGAATTGTCCCTAGTGTGCAGGACGAGTGTTGGCGTTCATGATGTTTCACTCCCTTTAGAGGTAATGGAAAGAGTCACCTCGGCCCATCGAGTTCATGCTGACCACCAATCACCCGTTCACACTAGTTCTATGTTATTCCACTTTCACATCCTCTCCCCACACACTAGCTGGAAATTTACAGAAGCCAATTAAACTACAAACCTGCACATCTTTGGGATGTGGGAGGAAACCGGAGCACCGTGAGGAAACCCACACGGTCACCTGGAGAACGTGCAAACTCTACACAGACAGCATCTGAGGTCAGGATCCTACCCGGGTCTCTGCCGCTATGTGGCAGCAGCTGTTCTTTGTTGACAAAAAGGTGCTGGTAGGCAAATCCTTCCTTGCTGTTGGCGTCTATGATCGTCGCCCTATAAGCCGTTTATGGGGCTGACCACTTAGTTTCATTAATACATTTTTTTTTTTTTTTTTTTTTTTTTTTTTTATTTTATTAGAAGTTAATACAGCACAAAACAGTACAGTGGCGCCTAATTTTAGGTGCCAACTATGTAATACCGTAATCCATTCTATGTACAACCTCTAGTTTTATGTTATAAGAAAAAAGTAAGCAGATCAAGAAAAAGAAAGCAATAGAAAGGGGAAAAAGTGGAAAAATAGATGGCAGAGAGTAGAAAAACGTGAAGTGTGTATATAAAAAATAAAAAAAGGAAGAGAGAAAGAGGAGAGTAGAAATAGAAGAGAAGGCCCCTTAAAAGAGAATTTTTCAAATCTGTATTCGGAGATGTAGATCTATCCGCGTCATGAACTGAAATCGGCAATCCTTACGGCACCGCTGCATCACATGATTCCAAAAAGTCGATGAAAGGAGACCAACTCTTTAAGAATTGGTCATATTTATCTATTAGTCGGAGTCTCATTTCTTCAAGGCGTGCTATGTCCATCATATTCCTAATCCACATTTTAACAGTTGGTGTGGTTGTACTTTTCCAAAATTTAAGTATCAATACATTTTATTGTTTAAACTTTAGTAATCATTTTGTTATATTAAACTTTTAAAGATAAAATGTATTAACTAAATTAAGCAGTCAGGGCCTTAAATAGCTATATGGATGGTCCTAAAAGCTGTTTAAGGAGCTGATGACTAAATTATATTAATACACTAGACTAAGTGGGACCCGTTGGGTCCCAGCATCACATGGGAGGACTGGTCCCTCAACGCAATATTCCACCTCTCCACCAATTCCAACATTGGTGGCCAGTGGGGGGCTTTCTGGAGTGGCCAGTGGGGGGCTTTCTGGAGTGCTACTATGGGTGTTGTGGTCTAAAGGGACTGGTTTCCAGAGGGCTAGTATGGACATTGTGTGCCGAATGGATTCTTGGGCTGGCGGCTCAGTCACTCAAGCCTGTTGTGCTGGCAGCTAACTCACTCACGGTTGGTGGGCTGGCAGTTGACACGGCTATTCCTTGAAATTCCATTTCAAGCAGGGTGCAAGGCCACCAAATTCAAGTGCAGTTTCTTACCACTTCAAGCAGGGTGCAGGGCCACTAAAGACAGCGAGTCGTGACCTCTCTCTGCTCCATCTTGCAGAGAATGAGCCACGCCCACACTTCTGGGTTTTATAGTCTCTCCTCCTCCCACCAGAAGGGGCGTGGCCTTCATGGCGTGATTGACAGGAGAGAGAATATAAACATTTTTTAAACACCAATAACTCTTTTATTTTTTTATCGATGGGTAAAATCCTCGGCACCTGATTAGCGGATTACTCAAAGATGGCCCAAAATCACAACCGTACATGGTAGCGTTTTTACTAATATCAATATAAAGCGCAAACAGGAAGTAGTCAAGATTAAGCTTTTAATTATATAGAAGGCAAGGCAAATTTAATTAGGCAAGGCAACTTTAATTAGGCAAGGCAAATTTAATTAGGCAAGGCAAATTTAATTAGGCAAGGCAACTTTAATTGGGCAAGGAAACTTTAATTGGGCAAGGCAACTTTAATTAGGCAAGGCAACTTTAATTAAGCAAGGCAACTTTAATTCGGCAACACAGCTTTAGTATTTCCAAACCAAAGGCAACACAGCTTTAGCATTTCTAAACCAAAGGCAACACAACTTTAGCATTTCCAAACTATATTTTCAAACCACATTAAGGGCACTGACAGGTCAGTAAAACCACTAACAGTTTAGTAGACATGTGTTCAGTGCTATTCACAGCTCAGACTGAGAGACGTGACCCTCTCGCTCCCCCACCTTGCAGAGACTGATTGAGGCACTCAACACTTCTGGATTTTATAGTCCCTCCGGAAGGGGCGCGGCCTTCAGGAGAGAGAATCTCAACATTTTTTAAACACTAATAACTTATTTTTCATCGATGGGAAAAATCACAGCCGTAAGTGGCAGCGTTTTTTCTAGAATCAATATACAGAACAACAGGAAGTGGTCAAGATCAGACTTTTAGTGATATAGATTTTAATTTTTAAACTTTAGCAATCTTTTTGTAATATTAAAAATTCTAAAATGTTGCCGCTTTGAGGCGGCACAGTGGCGTTACACTAGAGTTGCTGCTTTACAGTGCCAGAGGTTGGATTCAACCCTAGCTACCAGCGCTGCCTGTATGGAGCTTGTACGTTCTCTCTCTGATGCCGTGGGTTTTCTCCGTGTGCTCCGGTTTCCTCCCACACTCCATAGACGTAAGTTAGTTGGTTTTGGTAAAATTTCGGAGAACATGGATGGGTGATGTTTCGGGTTGGGACTCTTACCTGTCCAAATGTCTTTAAATGTTATAGTACTTGCCTCAACGACATCCTCTGGTATCCTATTCCATGCATCTCTCTCTCTCTGTTGGAAAAAGTTGCCCCTCAGGTTCCTATTCTTTCTTCTCCCACCTTATACCTGTGCCCTCTAGTTTCCTGATTCCCCTACTGTGCTTGTACAGATAAGTTTAATTTCTTGTCACGTTTATCGAGCTACAATGAGTTGTGTGCTATCCAGTCAGCAGAAAGACTATACACGATTACAATCAAGCTGCCTCCAGTGTTCACGTACAGGATAAAGGGGATAAAGTCTAGTGCAATATAAAGTCCAGTAAAGTCCATTTAAAGATAGTCCGAGCATCTCCAGTGAATTAGATGGTAGGTCAGGACCACTCTCTAGTTGGTGAGAGGACGGTTCAGTTGCCTGATAACAGCTCTGAAGAAACTGTCCCTGAATATGAAGGTGTGGAGGTTTTCACACTTCTGTACCTTTTGTCAGAGTGGAGAACGGGCATCCGTGGTAAGGCTGGCCTGTGACTATGCTGATGATCTTCCATGAAGTGTGAAACGTACTGTAACTTCATTGGATGTTGTGAGCTGGGAAGTGAGAGGAGTAGACCCGGTGTCTGTCTTTCTTTCATTCATCATCGACCTGAAGGATTGAATCTGAGCTGTAATTCTTTCACCAGTATGACAAGGCTGACTGATTGGCTGTATAAATCAGAAGTTACGCTGATCAAGCTGTGGCTCTGCTCTCAATCCAATTCCTTTCAGAGCGCTGTTAACAAATGAAGCCTTTCTATCACAGTTTGTATAGGAAAAAGCCAAGAGGATACGCCTGCCTTCAAAACTATTGTGTTTCATTGTGTGACATCACTGCAGTTAAACGAATGATTAGATTTTCATTTCAATTTAGGTTCTGATCTAAGTTTAGGTTTAGATTTAGATTTAGATTTAGATTTTGATCACATTTTGATTTTGTTTTATTTTGTTTAGATTTAGATTTAGATTTTAAATGATTTGCAACTTTTGCAACATTGATTCTACAAAGAAAGACACAAAATGCAGGACAAACAGTGAGTCAGGCAGCATCTATGGAGAACATGGATAGGTATTCACCCCTTGCATTCTCTGTAACCTTCCATATTTCTAGTTTCCCTCTCTCCTGACCCTCAGTCTGAACAAGGATCTCAACCCTAAACGTCACCTATTCCTTCTCTCCAGAGATGCTGCCTGTCCCGCTGAGTTACTCCAGCATTTTGTGTCCATCTCCTTTAAAATCTGAGGAAGTTGGTTCAAGAGTTTAATCATCACTTGCACAACGGAACAATGGAATCAATGCTTGCAGCATCAGAACAGGCCTGTGTACACAATATTCATAGATAACCTATAATAAACAAAAATAAATGAATAACTCCAATACTATTTGTGCTTGGGGGAGGATGTTGGGGGTATCTTTAGATACAGCGCTGTATCTTTAGAAACAGGCCCTTTGGCCCACCAAGTTTGCACTGACCAGCGATCGGCCCGCACAGTAGCACTATCCTACACACTAGGGACAATTTACAATTTTACCAAAGCCAATTAACCTACAAATGTCTTTGGAATGTGGGAGGAAACCGGAGGACCTCGAGAAAACGCACATGGTCACAGGGAGAATGTGCAAACTCTATATAGACAGCACCCATGGTGAGGATCAAAGCCGGGACTCTGGCGCTATAAGGCAGCAACTCCAGCACTGTGCCACCAAAGCCGCTCTTGCTGTGCCACTGGCATGCGAAATATTTTTGTCATAAATCATCATTGCTTACACATCATCTGACCATTATCAAGTTGCCGTTCCTGGGAGTTGCTCTGCACAAATAGGCTGTGACAATTTCACAGTGACTTTTTAAGCTACTTCGTTGATCACTAAAGTCCTTTGCTCCATTGTGAGATTGTAAAAGGTGCTACCAAAATGCAGGTTCTATGTATATACGAGACTGTGAGCTGCACTGAAATTGTTCCGTAATTAGGTGCCTGTTCAAGCAATTACTGTACTTTAGCTTGCAACTGTTCAGGTTAATTGGCATAAATATTAACAGAACCTGGCTGATGGTGTCACAAAGCAAATGTACCTTAGATCATTAACATTTTAGAGAGCATGGGAAAAGTGCACTGCTAGCAAAACTGTATGGATGTGCATAAATCATAATGATTCTCTGTCGCAGTTAGAGAAAAGCCACGAGTACATGTTTGTCTTCATAGGTGTCATGAACAGCGATTCATTCCCTCGTATCCATTGAAGTGGAAAATGTGTTTTGCGATTTCTTGAGGAATAAAATGTTGATTTTTTGCAAACGGGGAGTTACTGTAATTCTCATCTTTGTGTGTGTGTGTGTGTTGCGCGTGAGTGTCTCTGTGTGTGTGCCTATGTCTCTGTGTGGGTGTGTGTGTTTGCCCGTGAGTGTGCGTGTGTCTCTGTGGCTGCGTGGGTGTGTCTCTGCGTGGGTGGGTGTGTGTGTGTGTGTCTGTGTGTGTGTGTGTGTGTCTCTGTTTGTGTGTGTGTGGCTGTGTGTCTCTGTGTGGGTGTGTGTGTGTTTCTGTTTGTGTGTGTGTGTGTGTGTGTGTTTCTCTCTCTCTCTCTCCGTCTCAATGTGATTGTGTGTGTCCCTGTGCGTGTATGCATGTGTGTTTCTCTGTCTGCTTGTGTTTGTGTGTATATGTGTGTTTATCTGTGTGCGTGTGTGGATGTGCGTGTCTGCTTTTGTGTCGGTGTTTACTTAAGTATTTCTGAATCTATGTATGCGTGTGCATTTGCTTCTGTGTTGGTGTGAATCTGCGTACGTATATGGGTGTGTATGTCTGTGTGTATTTGTATCTGCTTCTGTGTTTGGAAGTGTGTGTATGTGCGTATCTCTGTGTCTGTGCTTGTATATGTATGCCTGTGTCGCTGTGTCTCTGCACAACAGCAGCTTGGGATTTAAATAGAGTCGATTAGATAAATCTGCATTGATAAATTAGTAACACTAAAAGTGTGTGAAGTTATTGCAGATGCTGGTATAAAGGTGATTGTGAAACCGTTCAATTATCGTTAAAACATATCTCGATCGCTAATATCCTTTAAGTCTGGTTCCACACACCCTTGAGATGGTCTTGCCAATGTGTAGCCCCAGATCCAATATTCATCCTGGTCATTCCCTCTGCCCTCCCACTGGGCAAAGAATACAAAAGCTGAGAAGCACACACCACCTGATTCAGAAGAAGGGTCCTGACACGTAATGTCGCCTATTCATGTCCTCCACAAATGCTGCTTGACCTGTTGAGTTACTCCAGCACTTTGTGTTTTTTGCTAAAAGATTCCAACATCTGCAGTTCCTCGTGTCTACCACCAGATTCAGGAACAGCTTTTTCCCAGCCGTTATTATACTGAACAGTCCTCCCAAAAGCTAGAGTGTAGACTCGATCTTCCGATCTTCACCGTTGTAGACCTTGCACTTTTTTCCCCCTTATCTGCACTTTCTGTGGTAACACTATATTCTACACTCTGGTATTTTTCTCCTTGCACAACATGTTGTACTTGGGCATGGTTTGATTGTACTCATGTAGAGTATGATTTGACTGGATAGCATGCAAACAAAGTTTTTCACTATCTCAGTATACGTGACAAAAATGACCCAATACCACAACTACACCCACTGATATGCTTAACCCTTAATTCCCCTTGATAATACCAAGCAAGACTGCCATTTCAATGGCCATTCGTGAAGAGCACCAAATGCTAGCCCTGGGACTGACATTAATATCCTATGAATCAACAAGTGTGGCATGGATCAATGGAACCCGGGCACACTATTTGTTGGGATTTCAAGGACAAGACAAAGCCAGTTCCAGATGGGACAGCATGGCGGCACAGCGGGTAGAGCCGCTGCCTCATAGCGCCAGACTCTTGGGTTTGATCCCGACCTCGGGTACTGTCTGAGTGGAGCTTTGCACGTTCCTCGCGTGACCCCGTGGGTTTCCTCCAGGTATCTCGGTTTCCTCCCACATCCCAAAGACATGCGGGTTTTGTAGGTTTATTGGTGTCTGTAAATTGCCCCTAGCGTGTTGGGAGTGGATGGGAAAGTGGGATAACATAGAACTGGCCTGAATGCTGGAACTGCTGGTCGGCATGGACTTGGTGGGCAGAAAGGCCTTTTTTCATGCTGCAGTTAATTTATTTTAGTATAGTTTAGAGATACATCAAGATACAAAGTCCATGCTGACCATCTATCACCTGTACATGTCCATGTCCTACACACTCGGAGCAATTACAGAGTATCTTTAAACTAAACTAAGATATCTAGTAGGTACACAAAAATGCTGGAGAAACTCAGCGGGTGCAGCAGCATCTATGGAGCGAAGGAAATAGGTAACGTTTCGGGCCGAAACCCTTCTCCGAAACCCTTCTTCGATTTTCCAGCATCTGCAGTTCCTTCTTGAACACTAAGATATCTAGTATCTAGGTAAATCTGCAGATGAGTCGAAGTTGACACTGGTGCTTGTATCTGTCCAGTGACTTGACTCTCCACTCCCAGAATAGCTCAAATCTAAAGATCGAATACTTGCCAGATGTTCATGTTAATAACATGGGTACAATGAGATGGATGAAAGTACATTGACCTCTATAGCTGGATGAAAAGCTGGGAACGATAGACTTTGAGATAGATTGGAAGAGGTTGACAATAAGAGGCTTGATTAGATCGGGCATCGCTTCTAGTGGCTGAGTGCGCAGATCAGACGTGGTCTGGAATGGCGGAGCAGCGGTGTTGGACACCAACAACTTCACCTGGCCAGGCCGACCCCCGCAACTCCAACCCAGTGCCGTTGCCAGGACAATGGGCCTTTTGTTTAATTTAATGTCTCAATTACCATAGAAACATAGAAAATAGGTGCAGGAGGCGGCCATTCGGCCCTTCAAGCCAGCACCGCCATTCATTGTAATCATGGCTGATCGTCCCCTATCAATAACCTGTGCCTGCCTTCTCCCCATATCCCGTGACTCCACTAGCCCCTAGAGCTCTATATAACTTTCTCTTAAATCCATCCAGTGATTTGGCCTCCACTGCCCTCTGTGGCTGGGAATTCCATAAATTCACAACTCTCTGGGTGAAAACTTTTTTCTCACCTCAGTCTTAAATGACCTCCCCTTTATTCTAAGACTGTGGCCCCTGATTCTGGACCCGCCCCACATTGGGAACATTTTTCCTGCATCTAGCTTGTCGAATCCTTTTATAATTGTATATGTTTTTATAAGAAACCCCCTTATCCTTCTAAACTCCTGTGAATACAAGCCTAGTCTTTTCAATCTTTCCTCATATGACAGCCCCGCCATCACAGGGATCAATCTCGTGAACATACGCTGCACTGCCTCAATCACAAGGATGTCCTTCCTCAAATTAGGAGACCAAAGCTGTACACAATACTCCAGATGTGGTCTCACCAGAGCCCTATACAACTGCAGAAGAACCTCTTTACTCCTATACTGTACCTGCACGCCAACTTTCAGTGACCGGTGTACAAGGACACCCAGGTCTCACTGTTCCTCCCCCTTACCTAACCTAACCCCATTGAGATAATAATCTGCCCCCTTGTTTTTGCCATCAAAGTGGATAACCTCACATTTATCGATATTATACTGCATCTGCCACGCATCTGCCCACTCACTCAACCTGTCCAGGTCACGCTGCAACCTCCGAACATCCTCTTCACAGTTCACACTGCCACCCAGCTTTGTGTCATCCGCAAACTTGCTAGTGGTGCCCCTAATTCTCTTTTCCAAATCATTAATATATATGGTAACCGGTTGCGGCCCCAACACCGAGCCTAGCGGCACTCCACTCGCCACTGCCTGCCATTCTGAAAAGGACCCGTTCACTCCTATTCTTTGCTTCCGGTCTGCCAAACAATTTTCTATCCATGTCAATACCCTACCCCCAATACCATGTGCTCTAATTTTAGTCACCAGTCTCCCGTGCGGGACCTTATCAAAGGCTTTCTGAAAGTCTAGATACACTACATCCACTGGCACCCCTTCATCCATTTTACTTGTCACATCCTCAAAAAATACCAGAAGATTAGTCAAGCATGATTTTCCTTTCATAAATCCATGTTGACTTGGACTAATCCTTTTACTGCTATCCAAATACCCCATTATTACCTCTTTAATAATTGACTCCAGCATCTTTCCCACCACCTTTCCCACCACCGAAGTCAGGCTAACTGGTCTGTAATTCCACGTATCTCTCGCTCCTTTCTTGAAAAGTGGGATAACATTAGCTATCCTCCAATCCACAGGAACTGATCCTGAATCAATTGCTAATGTTTGGAAAATGATCACCAATGCGTCCACTATTTTTAGAGCCACCTCCCTGAGGACCCTGGGATGCAGACCATCAGGCCCAGGGGATTTATCATCCTTCAGTCCCATTAGCCTACCCAATACTATTTCTCACCTAATGAAGATTTCTTTCAGTTCCCTCTTAGATCCTCTGTCCTCCAGTACATCTGGGAGATTGTTTGTGTCTTCCTTAGTGAAGACAGATCCGAAGTACCTGTTCAACTCTTCTGCCATTTCCTTGTTGCCCATAATAATTTCACCCGTGTCTGCCTTCAAGGGACCCACATTTGACTTTGCTACTCTTTTTCCCTTAACATATCTAAAGAAGCTTTTACTGTCCTTCTTTATATTCCTGGCCAGCATCCCTTCGTACTTCATCTTTTCAGCCCGTATTGCTTGTTTTGCTTCCTTCTTTTGTCCTATGAAAGTTTCCCAATCCTCTGGCTTCCAGCTACTCTTTGCTGTGTTATACATCTTTTCTTTTAGTTATATTCTATCCCTAACTTCTCTTGTCAGCCACGGTTGCCTCCTACTCCCCTTAGAATCTTTCTTCCTTTTTGGTATGAAATGATCCTGCGTCTTCCGGATTATGCCCAGAAATTCTTGCCATTGCTGTTCCACCGTCATTTCTGCTAGTATCCCTTTCCAGTCTACCTTGGCCAGCTCCCATCTCATGCCTTCATAGTCCCCTTTGTGCAACTGCATCACTGACACTTCCGATTTAACCTTCTCCTTCTCAATTGCAGATTAAACCTAATCATATTATGATCACTTCCTCCAAGCGGTTTCTTTACCTCGAGTTCTCTTATCATATCTGGTTCATTGGACAACACTAAATCCAGAATTGCCTTTTCTCTGGTCGGCTCCATTACAAGCTGCTCTAAGAATCCATCTCGGAGGCATTCTACAAACTCTCTTTCTTGGGGTCCTGAACCAACCTGATTTCCCCAATCTACCTGCAATTGAAATCCCCATCACTATAATGGCATTACCTTTGTTACATGCCAGTTTTAACTCCTGCTGCAACTTACACCCTACATCCGGGCTACTATTTGGGGGTCTGTAGATAACACCAATTAGTGTATTTTTGCCTTTACAATTCCTCCTCAACTCAATCCACAGTGACTCAATTCCATCCCTCACCAGCAGAGCTACCCCCCATCCTCTGCCCACCTGCCTGTCCTTTCTATAGGATGTATGAACCATGAATTCCCAGACCCGATCCTCCTGCAGCCACATCTCAGCGGTACAGTGGAAAGCTTTTGTTGTGTGCTATCCACTCAGTGGAAAGACAATACGTGATTACAATTGAGCCATTTACAGTGTGTAAATACATGTTGAGGTAATAACGTTTAGTGCAAGGTAAAGCCAACACAATCAGATCAAGGATAGTCTGCGGGTCACCAATGAGGTAGATAGTAGTTGAGGCCTTTATGGCTAAGTTAAAACTCTTAATATTTTTAACAGCACAGAACTTGAAGGGTACAAGATGGCGTGGGAAACATGACGACTCTTGGGTACTGCCTCAGTGTAATCTACTCTAGATCTTTGTGTTACACCTGTACCCTGAATCGGGGCCCAGCTCAGATAGGGACACCAAATAAAACATCTCGTACGCCAGTTTACTGTGAGTTGGTTTATTGAAGGTCTTAACAGTGTGCACTGAATAAACAAACACTGCAAGAACTAAAAGTGTTTCAAAGATTCACAGCATTTTAACATTCTCACGACACAATTTTATTCTACAATTTTGAAATGTCGTCATTGATCCTGTCTCTGTAGCCTTTCATCTTTGTCTTTCTCCAGAGTTATCTTCAACCTTATGTTCCCTGGTATTTACAAACCCACTCTTCCATTTGCATTACAAAATATGCGCCTTAAATGTCAATACCCCTGATCAGTTTTATTACCCTCAATGTTTATTTTAACTAAACTAGCTGTGGTGTGGAACTTAAACACCATGATAAATCTATTTATTGCCTCATTAAGATCGTTAGATTCCCTCTCTTGGCCATTTTTCTAATAATGCTTCCCCAGTATGTTAGCTCTCAGGATAAACACATCACAAACTACTAATCTCTGACAACATACTCTTTTACACTCGTGTACTTAAGTATGATTGTGCCTAGATATATGGTAAAATTATTACTGAACTGTATGCAAAATGATTTCACTGTACATGGGCACATGTAACAATAAAATACCATTGAAGCATTGTTGAGGAAGGATTAATGTGACTCATTGCAAGAGATCATCTCTAAATATTCTTGCCCCTAGGTTTGTTTATTGAATCGTAAATGAGTAATAAAGATATCACAAAGCAGGAATCAGTCATTGTTTACAATAGATTATTTTTAGAGGCCATTTCCTTCCCCTCCCTTGGTAGACATCATGTCATTTAATTGAGACACAAGGAACTGTGCGATGCTGGAAACTTAACCGAAACACAAAGTGCTGGAGGAACTCAGTGGGTCAGGAAGCATCAGTGGAGGGAATGAACAAGCGACATTTTGGGTTGGGTTCAAAGAAGAGTCCTGACCCAAAATGTTGCCTGCCGTTTTCAGCATTGATGCTGCCTGACCCCATTGTGTTCCTCCAGCACTTTCTTACTACTTTTTATAATAGAGGTTAGAATTTGGCTTGGGTTTAGTTTTATTATTGTCACGTGTAGTGAGTTACAGTGAAAAGCTTTGTTTTACATGTTATCCAAACAGATCAGATATACTATCAAGTCAATCAAGGGCGACACAGTGGCGCAGTGGTAGTGTTGCTGTCTTACGGCGCCAGAGAGCCGGGTTTGATCCTGACTACGGGTGGTGTTTGTGCATAGTTTGTACGTTCTCCCTGTGACCACTTGGGTTTTCTCCAGGTTTCTTCCCTTATTCCAAAGACATGCAAGTTAGTAGGATAATTGGCTTTTGTAAAATTGTCCCTAAGATAGTACTCGTGTACAGGTGATTGCCGGTTGGCTTGGACTCGCTGGTCCCAAGGGCCTGTTTTCATGCTGTATCTCCAAACTAAACCAAATAAAACTACTTTTAAACATGCACAGGTAAACTAGGTAGAGCAAAGGGGAAGATGCAGAGTGCAGAATATAGTTCTCAACATTGTAACTTACTAATTCCTCAGGCAATGTCCAATGTCCACAATGGGATGAGGTGAATCAGAGTCCTACGGAATGCTCTTTTCTTAGTTTAGTTTAGTTTGGAGATACAGCACGGAAACAGGCCCTTCGGCTCACCGAGTCGGCATCAACCAGTGATTCCTGCACATTAAAACTATCTTACACACACTAGGGACAATTTACACATACACCAAGCCAATTAACCTACATACTTGTACGTCTTTGGAGTGTGGGAGGAAACCGAAGATCTCAGAGAAAACCGGTTACGGGGAGAATGTACAAACTCCGTACAGATAAGCAGCTGTAGTCGGAATGAACCCAGATCTCCGGCACTGCAAGCGCTGTAAGGCAGCAATACAGCTGCACCACCGTGCCACCCTAGGATTCTCACCTTACTCTCTGCTTCTCTGGGGTAACCCCTCTGCCTCTCTACATCATTTTGCTTCAATAAGATGCTCCATAAGAGCTGCTTTATTGGCCAATCTCTTCTTCAGTTGTCCTGATACGTCCAGGCGCCAGTGGATAAAAGGTCTTGATTTATGCTGTAGAAACAAAGAACTGCAAATGCTGGTTTGTACCAAAGACTGATACAAAGTGCTGGAGTAATTCAGTGGGTCAGGCAACATTTCTGGAGAGAAAGGATAGGTGCAAAGAGTAGGAGTAAACGGGTCCTTTTCACAATGGCAGGCAGTGACTAGTGGGGTACCGCAAGGCTCAGTGCTGGGACCCCAGCTATTTACAATATATATTAATGATCTGGATGAGGGAATTGAAGGCAATATCTCCAAGTTTGCGGATGACACTAAGCTGGGGGGCAGCGTTAGCTGTGAGGAGGATGCTAGGAGACTGCAAGGTGACTTGGATAGGCTGGGTGAGTGGGCAAATGTTTGGCAGATGCAGTATAATGTGGATAAATGTGAGGTTATCCATTTTGGTGGCAAAAACGGGGAAAGCAGACTATTATCTAAATGGTGGCCGATTGGGAAAGGGGGGAGATGCAGCGAGACCTGGGTGTCATGGTACACCAGTCATTGAAGGTAGGCATGCAGGTGCAGCAGGCAGTAAAGAAAGCGAATGTATGCTAGCTTTCATTGCAAAAGGATTTGAGTATAGGAGCAGGGAGGTTCTACTGCAGTTGTACAGGGTCTTGGTGAGACCACACCTGGAGTATTGCAAACAGTTTTGGTCTCCAAATCTGAGGAAGGACATTATTGCCATAGAGGGAGTGCAGAGAAGGTTCACCAGACTGATTCCTGGGATGTCAGGACTATCTTATGAAGAAAGACTGGATAGACTTGGTTTATACTCTCTAGAATTTAGGAGATTGAGAGTGGATCTTATAGAAACTTACAAAATTCTTAAGGGGTTGGACAGGCTAGATGCAGGAAGATTGTTCCCGATGTTGGGGAAGTCCAGGACAAGGGGTCACAGCTTAAGGATAAGGGGGAAATCCTTTAAAACCGAGATGAGAAGAACTTTTTTCACACACAGAGAGTGGTGAATCTCTGGAAATCTCTGCCACAGAGGGTAGTTGAGGCCAGTTCATTGGCTATATTTAAGAGGGAGTTAGATGTGGCCCTTGTGGCTAAGGGGATCAGGGGGTATGGAGAGAAGGCAGGTACGGGATACTGAGTTGGATGATCAGCCATGATCATGTTGAATGGCGGTGCAGGCTCGAAGGGCCGAATGGCCTACTCCTGCACCTAATTTCTATGTTTTTATGTTTCTATGTGATATTTTGGGCCGAGGACCCTTCTTCAGACTGGAAGTAAAACAGAAGATTCCTGCACCGAAAGTAACTTATCCTTTTTCTCCAAAGTTGGTCCCTGACCCACTAAGTTATTCCAGCGCTTTGTGTCTATTCTTCATTCATAGGTGATAGGAGCAGAATTAGGCCATTCGGCCCATCATTTTACTCGCTTTTCAATCATGGCTGATCTGTCTTTCCCTCTCAATCCCATTCTCCTGCCTTCTCCCCGTAACCGCTGACACCCACACTAATTAAGAATCGGTCAATCTCGGCCTTAAAAATACTCCACAGCCGTCTGTGGCAATAAATTCCACAGATTCACCACCCTCTGGCTGAAGAAATGCCGCCTCGTCTCCATTCTGACGGTACATCCTTTTTAATCTGAGGTTGTGCCGTCTGGTCCTAGACTCTCTGACTACTGGAATCATCCTCTCCACATCCATTTTAAAGGTAAGCTTCATCTAATACTACATCATCCGTGCAGATTCACTGGTTGAATGCCCTGGCGAATAGTGACTGTCGGTCGAGGGCTGTGCTCTCTGCATCACAAAGCATGTGTCTGCTTTCCGTGTTTACTGCTGGGTAATTGTACAACAGGTGCGGTGATGCGTCTCCCATACTAATCCCAACACTGGGCAAACTGCCCGATATCCGCTGTGAAGCAAAAGGTATCTACCATTAGCCACGTGCTACATTTTCAACCTGACCTTGCCAAACAGGTCAGTCCCAGTTCTCTGCGCAACAGCATAAATTATCTGCAGAATTGTGAGAGGTTTTGGGCCCCACATCTGAGGAAGAACGTGCTGGCTTTTGAGAGGATCCAGAGGAGATTTATGAGAATGATCACAGGAGCGATTGGGTTAACGTGTGATGAGCGTTTGACAGCAGCGGGCCGGTACTCACTGGAGTTTAGAGGATAAGGGGGGGACCTCATTGAAACTTCTTAGAGAATAGTGAAAGGACTGGATGGAGTGGATGCGGGCGGAGAGGATGTTTCCACTAGTGGGAAAGTCTAGGACCAATGGGCATAGCCTCGGAATAAAAAGGATGTAGCTTTAGAATAGAGATGAGGAGGAATTTCTGTGTCCAGAGGGTGGTGAATCTGTGGAATTCATTGCCATAGATGGCAGTGGAGGCCTAGTCATTGGGTATTTTTAAAGCGGAGATTGACAGGTTCTTGATTAGAAAGGGTGTCAAAGGTTATGGGAGAAGGCAGGAGAATAGGATTCAGAGAGAAAAATAGATCAGCCATGATCGAATGGCAGAGTAGACTCGATGGACCGAATGGCCTAATTCTGTTCCAGTGTCTTACGGTCTAATTGTTGAGCCAACCAGCAATTACGTTTTTTCAGTGAAGCAAAATAGGGCCTTCTCACTGGAGTGCGTGCAACATTTAGTTTTATTATTGTCACCTGTACCAAGGTACAGTAAAAAGCTTTGTTTTGCATGCTGTCTTACCAGTTCAGACAAAACCACAATCAAACCCAACACGTATAATAGGTAGATAAAAGGGAAAGATATATTGCAATTCTCAGCATTGTAGCACATCAGTTCGAAAGACAAAGTCAAACATCCACAATGGGGAAGAGATGAATTGGGCAGCACCACAGTTTATGGATGAATCATTGAGAAGCCTGATAACTGTGGGGAAGAAGCTGTTTCTGAATCTGATGATGTGCTTTTTCAAGCATCTGCACCTTCATTTGGATGGGATCAGGGAGAAGAAGTAATGACTGTGTTGGGATGTCTTTGATTATGTTGGCTGCTTTCCTGAGCCAGCGTGAAGTGTAGATAGAGTCTGTAGTGGATACACACTGAGCTGACATCTGTCTGCACTCCCGGTTTTTGACTGTCTTTAATGAATGGATGGTTCTTCTTCACTTTAATAAGTCTGTGTATCTCAGTCCCATCCCCGCTGGTGAAATGAAACCACCCATCTGACCCTGGTTGCAATTCCACGCGTGTGTTGTTATGGGGGTTGTGCAGTGGAGATGAACGCATCTATAGTGAGGATGTTTAATATGCTTGTAGGCTCGAAACACAAGTGCTAAAGCAGAGATACAGAGTGGAAAACGGGCCCTTCGGTCCACGAGTCTGGGCCGACCATCGATCACCTCGTACACTAGTTCCATCCTATACACCAGGGACAATTTACAGAAGCTAATTAACCTACAAACCTGCATGTCTTTGCAATGTGGGAGGAAACCGGAGCACCCAGAGAAAGTCCACGTGGTCACAGGGAGAATGTATAAACCCCGCACAGACAGTGCCTCTAGTCAGGATCTAACTCGGGTCTCTGTCGCTGTAAGTGCCACTGCGCCACTGTGTTGTCTCGTCAGAGACTGAATCAGTTCTGCAGATCCTTGATAGACTCAGTGTTTTTATCCCCTCCACTTTCATCGAGTCCTAGAGAACCCTACAACATGGACATAAACTCGTCCATACCAACGCAGATTCCCATTCGTCTGCATTTGGCCCATTTTCCCCTGATAGTCATTTAGGAGCCTTTAGGATAGGCGAAGGGAATGGAGGGATATGGGTATGTGCAGGTAAATAAGAGATGATTTTGGCATCATGTTCAGCACAGACATTGTGGGCCGAAGGGCCTCTTCTTGTGCTGTAATGTTCTATGTTCTAAATATAACCAGGAAACAGTGGACCATAACATGGTTACACAGAAAAGCTGGAGAAACTCAGCGGGCGCAGCAGCATCTATGGAGCGAAGGAAATAGGCAACGTTTCGGGCCGAAACCCTTCTTCAGACTGATCGGGGGTGGGGGTGGGTGGGGACAAGAAAGGGAAAAGGAGGAGTAGCCAGAAGGCTGGAGGGTGGGAGGAGACAGCAGGGGAGCTGAGGAAGGGGAGGAGACAGCAAGGACTAACAGAATTGGGAGAATTCGATGTTCATGCCCCGGGGGTGTAGACTCCCCAAACGGAATATGAGGTGCTGTTCCTCCAATTTCCGGTGCTGCTCGCTGTGGCCATGGAGGAGACCCAGGACAGAGAGGTCGGAGGCGGAGTGGGAGGGGGAGTTGAAGTGCTGAGCCACCGGGAGGTCAGCTTGGTTATTGCGGACCGAGCGGAGGTGTTCGGCGAAACGATCGCCCAACCTCCGCTTGGTCTCACCGATATAGATCTGCTGGCATCTAGAGCAGCGGACGCAATAGATGAGGTTGGAAGAGATGCAGGTAAACCTCTGTCGCACCTGGAACGACTGCTTGGGTCCTTGAACGGAGTCGAGGGGGGAGGCAAAGGGACAAGTGTTGCATCTCCTGCGGCCGCAAGGGAAAGTGCCCGGGGAGGGGGGGACCGAGAGGGAAGGGAAGAATTGACAAGGGAGTTATGGAGGGAGCGGTCTTTGCGGAAGGCAGATATGGGGGGAGATGGGAAGATGTGGCGAGTAGTGGGGTCACGTTGGAGGTGGCGAAACTGACGGAGGATTATTTTTTGTATGTGACGGCTGGTGGGGTGAAAGGTGAGGACTGGGGGGACTCGGCCCTTGTTGCGAGTGCGGGGATGGGGAGAGAGAGCAGTGTTGCGGGGTATGGAAGAGACCCTGGTGCGAGCCTCATTTATGGTGGAGGAGGGGAACCCCCGTTCCCTGAATAGTGAGGACATTTCAGATGTCCTGGTGTGGAACGCCTCATCCGTGGAGCAGATGCGGCGTAGACGGAGGAATTGGGAGTAGGGGATGGAGTCCTTACAGGAAGCAGGGTGGGAAGAAGTGTAGTCCAGATAGCCATGGGAGTCAGTGGGTTTATAGTGTATGTCGGTTAGAAGTCTATCACCTGCAATGGAGATAGTGAGGTCAAGGAATGGTAGGGAAGTGTCGGAAATGGTCCAGGTGTATTTCAGTGCCGGATGGAAATTAGTGGTGAAGTGGATGAAGTCAGTCAGTTGTGTGCGGGTGCAGGAGGTGGCACCAAAGCAGGCCCGCTGAGTTTCTCCAGCTTTTCTGTGTAACCTTCGATTCTCCAGCATCTGCAGTTCCCTCTTAAACACAGTGGACCATAACATATTTGAAGGGTGATCGTGAGACGTGACTATTTTGTTTACCCATCTTATTAATGGACAAGGATGGATCTAGATCAGAGTCCTAGATCAGTAGTTCAACAGGACAACTCTTGGTGTAAAAGATGTGAGGAGGTTTCCCTACCATACGCCACTTTTCCATCCCCTGCCACTCTGTAGCTCAATGGCAGGCAAGAGTCAAGGGAGAGATGCCTTTTCTACAGCCCATAGTGTAGCGATAGATTTTAAAGATGCTTCTCAATGGAGCTTAATGAATGAAGGTCAGAGTTCATTGGAGTGGCACAAAGTGCTGGTGTTACTCAACGGGTCAGGCAGCATCTCTGGAGAACATGGATGGGTGAAATTTCAGGTCAGGACCATTGGAGAGGCACCTAATCCAAGCACAAGATATGTATAGGGAGGAACTGCAGATGCTGTAGTTACACCGAAGATACTGTAGTAACTCAGCGGGACAGGCAACATCTCCGAAGAGAAGGAATGGGTGTCGTTTCAGGTCGAGACCCTTCTTCAGACTGAGCGTCAAGGGAGAGGGAGATGAGAGATATGGAAGGCTAAACACAAGATAATTGCCTATTAGCTGAAAAGTGACAATCAGGATGCAGTTATAATGGGAAAGACAATAATAATTAGTTGGCAGAAGCATGTAAGTATAATAAAATCACATCTCTGCTGACAAAGCAGAAAGTTTGCAACAACCTGTTAATAAGATGCATCGATAATGTAATTACATTTAGGTGCTGTCCTGTGTCTTCCCTGGGGCAGTGAATGATTAAACAAGATATTTACTTATTTGTATTCCAATCAAGCTTTGTTTTGTTAGACCCTGTGGTTAATTGTTTTTTTATCACTTTCAGTCCTTGATTATAAGGTAATAGAAAAGTAGCGAAAGATATAGAAGTGTGAAAACACACACCTCCAGATTCAGGGCCATTTCTTCACGGCTTCTTCTTCTTTCGTGTGGCGTGCACAGCCTAAAGTTGTTGGACAACTTGTTCTATTTGATCTTCCGCTTGTGCACGTCGAGTTGATTGCATTAGTCGAAACAGGGCGGACCACCTGAAGGAGGAGGAGGTGGTGCAACTCCAGAACCAATAAAATCATGGGAGACCCCCTTCCACCCCTGCAACGGACTGTTCCAGCTGCTACGGTCAGGCAAACGCCTCAGTTGCCATGCTGTGAGAACGGAGAGGTTGAGAAGGAGTTTCTTCCCAGAGGCCATTAGGACTGTAAACTCCTATCTCACCAGGGACTGACTTTACTGAACCACTCTACTGCTTTTTTTAAAATTGCAATTTTTTTCCCTTTTTCCTTCCGCCCACAATATTTAATATGAAAAAGAATTTGTGATTCTATTCCATTCTGTTTGTAGTTTGTTTGGTTGTTTGTTTGTTTGTCTTTTTGCAAAAAGTCTGCGAGCATTGCCACTTTTCAATTCACTGCACATCTCGTCTGTGTATGTGATGAATAAACTTGACTTGATTTGGTTGCAATCTTCTACCCCTCTTTACGGCTGTTTTCAGGTAACTAAAGAGCAGCCCTGACTACTATCTACCTCATTGGAGACCCCCAGACTATCTTTGAACAGACTTTACTGGCTTTATCCAGCACTAAACATTATTCATGTTATTCCCTTTTTCATGTGTCTGTACACTGGTGGATTGTATTTATATATGCCAATAATCTTGCTGATCTGTATGTCTGAAGAAAGGACTCGACCCGAAACGTCATCTATTCCTTTTCTCCAAGGACGCTGTCTGACCCGCTATGTTACTCCAGTTTTTTGTGTCTATCTCACTGTCCCTCGGTACAGGGGATAATGAAGGAACAAATGCACCATTGCACTGTTTTATGTTGTTCACTCATAAACATTTACTGTGCTAATGCCACACATCAGCTTGAAGGCAGAACCTGATGCTGTGCGTCTTTGTGCTCGGTTACAATAAAGGTAGGAAGCCCAGTTGGTTAACAATTAAATGTGCGTGTTCGGTGGTGATAATACACGCCACATGCAAACTTAAGGAAAACAAAACTCGCCTCCCAAGGGTATTGTGGAAAGAGAAACAAAAGACAAATATATTATGCGGCAATCACAGTGAGTCTGTCAGCAATCACTGCTGAGACAGAAGACAACTGACAATTCAACAGCATCCAAGACAAAGCAACCGATTGACACCCATTCCGTGGACAGTGGCTGCAATGCGCATCACATGCATTGATATGAAAATACAAAGAACTACAGATGCTGGTCAAATCACAAAAGGACACAGATTGCTGGGGTAACTCAGCAGGTCAGGCATCATCCCCGCAGAACATGGATAGGTAACGTTCTTGGTTGAGACCCTTTGACTCGACCAAACAAGCATTTAGTTTAGAATTACAGCGTGGGAACAGACCCTTCGGCCCATCGAGTACAGGATTGTAGGTTAATTGGCTTGGTATATTTGCAGATTGTCTCTATCGATCGATGGTTGGCATGGACGCGCTGGGCTGAAGAACCAACCCATTCTTTCAACAACTCGTCCTAAACATCCAACTACTTCATTGGAGATCCTCGGGACTATCATTAATTGGACTTTTCTGGACCTTATCTTGCACTAAACGTTATTCCTTTTAAAATGTATCTATACACTGTGGATGACTCGATTGTAATTGTATTGTCTTTCTGCTGACTGGTTAGCATGCAACAAAAGCTTTACGCTATACTATGGTACACATGACAATAAACTAAACTAAACCCGTTCACATTAGTTCTATGTTATCCCATCCTACACACTAGGGGCAGTTTACAGAAGCCAATTAACCCACAAACCTGCATGTCTTTGGAGTGTGGGAGGAAACCCACCGGGTCACAGTCAGAACGTGCAAACTCCACACAGCCAGCAATCAAGGTTGGGATCACTGGCGCTGTAAGGCACCAACTACTGCTACACCAACTGTGCCTCCCTTAGTTATAGTTGTGTTGGTTTTGGCTTGGATTTGATCGCATGTTTCCAGCTGGAACTCTTTAGTAGAATTTGAACTGGAACTAATTGTCTCTTGAGTAAAATAGATTTTTTGGTGCCTACTGTGAGGGTAAAAATAATAGCATTATGCAAATTAATTTTTAGCCACAAGTATTTATGAGCTTCGTATGCTGCGAAAATGTTATGCTTTGTCGCAGAAGATGTCAGTGAGTTTTGAAATGGTGTGCTAATCCATAATTACATTGGTTAATTACAAATCTACTGTCATTCCATCGGCTAAATATTTCAAGATTTGGGGCTTTTAAAATAACTTTGAAAGCTTGTTTTTGATATTTCAGCTTCGACCTTAATCCTGCATGTATGTTCCAATCTTTATTGTGCACTTTCTAAAATGTTTAACCTTTAGTTTATTGCCACATGTACTGAGATACAGTAAAAAGCATTTATGTTGCATGCTATCCAGTCGGCAGAAAGACTAGTTTGGTTTAATTTAATTTATTGTCAAATGGACATGGAACCGTGGGAAGCTTTTTTGTTTAGTTTAGAGACACAGAGCGGAAAACAGGCCTTCGGCCCACCGAGTCCATGCCAACCTTCGATCGATAGAGACAATCTACAATTATACCAAGCCAATCAACCTGCAATCCTGTACATCTTTGGAGTGTGGGAGACAACCAGAGATCTCAGAGAAAACCCACGCAGGTCTCGGTTAGAATGTACAAACTCTGTACAGACAAGCACCTGTAGTCAGGATCGAACCCGGGTCTCTGGCAACTCTGCCGCTGCGCCAGAATTGTTGTGTGCTAACTGGTCTGTGGAAAGGCGATACATGATTACAATCAAGCCATCCATAGTGTACAGCTACAGGAGAAGTGGAATATAATTTTGTGCAAGGTAAAGTCCATTAAAGTCCGATTAAAGATAGTTCAAGGGTCTCCAATGAGGTCGATAATAGGTCAGGACTGCTCTCCAGTTGTTGATAGGATGGTTCAGTTATCTATTAACAGCTGGGAAGAAACTGCCCTAAGTCAGGAAGTGTGTGTTTTCACACTTCTGTCCCTCTTGCCTAAATGAGCAGTTTAAAATTGTAATCCTGACCTCTTTATGTGGATGAACAATGATAAGTCACTACAGAGTGACTGAGAGAGGTTGGGCAGGCTAGGATTTATTTCTTTGGAGTGCATAAAATCTGAGGGTGGTTTATAGATTTTAGTTTAGAGATACAGTGCAGAAACAGACCCTTCAGCCCACTGACTCCATGATGACCAATGATTACCCGTTCACTGTGTTAATTGACTTCTATAAATTATCCCTAGTGTGTAGGATAAAGCTAGCGCATGGGGTGATTGTTGGTTGACATGGACTTGGTGGGCCGAATGGCTTGTTTCCATGCTGTATCTCTAAACTAAACTAGTTCTATCCTCCGCACTAGAGACAATTTACAGAAGCCAATTAAACTGCAGACCTGCACGTCTTTGGATTGTGGGAGGAAACCGGAGCACCCGGAGAGAACCCACGCTGTCACAGGGAAAACTTTCAAACTGCATATAGACAGCACCCATAGTCAGGATCGAACCCGGGTCTCTGGCGCTTTAAGGCAGCCACTCTACTGCTGTGCCACCATGCTGATTTTATGGAGGTGTATAAAATCATGAGGGGAATCAATCAACCAACTTCTTAAATATTCTTTAATAAAACAAAGTTCTGGAGGAACTCAGCCGGTCAGACAACATCTGTGGTTGGAAATGGACCAACGATGTTTCAGGTCAGGACCCTACTTCAGCCTGACGAAGGCTCCCCAGATGCTGCCTGACCTGCTGAGTTCCCCTCCAGCACTGTGTGCTCTACGCAAGATTCCAGCATTAGCAATTCCTTGTGAAGTCTCAAGAAGTGTCCTGACCAGAAAGGTCACCTCTCCACATCCTCCAGAGATGCTGCCTGACCCGCTGAGTTCCCATAGCACATTGTGCTCTACATAAGATTCCAGCATTAGCAATTCCATGTGAATTCTGCAGAACGGTTCCGACCGTCTGTAGAAACGTACAAAATTATAAAAGGACTGGACAAGCTAGATGCAGGAATTTTTTTCCCAGTGATGGGGGAGTCCAGATGCAGGGGCCACAGTCTAAAAATAAAGGGGAGGCCATTTAAAACTGAGATGAGAAAAAACTTTTTCACCCAGAGAGTTGTGGAATTCTCTGTCATAGAAGGCAGGAGAGGCCAATTTATTGGATGAATTTAAAAGAGAGTTAGATAGAGCTCTAGGGGCTAGCAGAATCAAGGGATATGGGGAAAAGGCAGGCACGGGTTACTGATTGTGGATGATCAGCCATGATCACAATGAATGGCGGTGCAGGCTCGAAGGGCCAAATGGCCTCCTCCTGCACCTATTTTCTACGTTTCTATGACCAGAAACGTCACCTCTCCACGTCCTCCAGAGACGCTGCCTGACCCGCTGAGTTTCTCCAGCACTTTGTGTTCGACACAGAATTCTAGCATCTTGTGTCTTCATCCTAAATATTCCTGCTTGCACATCACACAAACTCTTGGAAATATATCAGTGTTCCTTCTACATCATTCCTAATCTTTTCCTGAACATTACACAAATTCTGCAATATTATCAACGCACTACACAGATAAAGAAGCTTAATGTTATCTTAATTGCTCCCATTATCTCACCTTATCAGAGGAATTCTCTTTATTTTCTCCCGAGGTTTTGCTCCAGCTTTTCTATTGCCTTCGCTAATTTGCTTTTCTCTTTCATGATCCTGTTGAAGGGTCCAGATCTGAAATTTTAACTGTTTCTCATTCCACAAATGTAAAGTCAAGCTTTATTGTCACATGCACAAATTACAGAGAGGTGCAGGTACAATGAAAACCTTGCTTTACAGGGAAATAGACTCAGGCAATACATAAAAACGTCAGCAAAACGGAAAGTGCTGGAGGAACTCAGTGGGTCAGGCAGCATCTGTGGAGGGGAATGGACAGAACATGATTCTGATCGTGTCCTTCCTTCAGTCTGGCAGGAGTTGGGGGAGTGGGGGGAGAAGCTGTCAAAGTGAGATGGGGTTGGGACAAAGACAGGCAAGTAATAGATAGATGGACGGAGTGGATGAAGAAGAGTGAAATGTAAAGGTTGTCGGAGAGATGTGGGTGGAAGGATACAGGGAGGAGGGGACAGAAGGGGAATAAAAGTGAACTATGGGAATCAGAAGAGGGATGAGCGTATGAAGGAGGGGAAAGGAATTCCACTGATCGCATCCTTGTATCCCTCTCGGTAGCACATCTTCCCCACCCAACACCACCGGGCCATTCTGGACTTCACCCTTCCCGATGTCATGTGATGCCAGCCCTGATTTGTCCTGGCCCTTTCTCGCCTCCAGTCCCGTCCCCCCCCCCCCCCCCCCCCCCCCACAACCCTCCACCTCTCTTCCTGTCTGAAAAGGGGTTCTGACCCAAAGCGTCACCTATTTCCTTTCTCCAGAGATGCTGCCTGACCCGTTGAGTTTCTTCAGCACTTTGTGTCGAGCTTAAGTAATAGATGGATACAAATGCGGAAGGGGGGGAGGGGGGGTTGGGGATTGGTAGATGTATGGAGATAGCGACAAAGGCTAGAGGTGGAAGGAGACTAAAGGGGATGAGACTAAGGAAGAAGCGGAAGAGTGAAATATAAAGCTGGAGGGAGGGAGGGAAAAGTACGGGGAGGGATTAAAAGCGAACTGTGGGACGTGGATGGGAGTTGAGCATGCAAAGAAGGGGAAAGGAGCAGGGTGACTGAGGTAGTGTCGCCAGAACTCACCACCAAGCACCAGGACCTCACGGCTGGCAGTGAGAGGGGTCCTCCCAGCCAGATCCTTCCGACACCGTCGGCATTTCACTACCAGCGCTCTCTGCCTTTGGGACGGCTGCTGCAGAGAGGAGACGGTTGCCCACCTCTATGCAGTCCGGATTTGCGAAGAGAGTCAGGAGAATGATGCAAGGGTCCTTGTTACCGTTTATTCCGAACAGCGTAACAGAGGACTCTCTAATTTACAGACTGTTCCCAGGGACTCATTCAGAGATGGACATCAAGGTCATCAACTTGGTGAAAGACGGTCTTTGGTCGGCCCGAACCTTGATGGTCTCCCAGCAGAGCGAGATGTCCATCAGGGAATGTTGCCGACTGGCCCGCTCCAGACTGCAGGAGTACGTGCTGAGAGGCACTGAAGCTCGGTGCAACCAACGCCAAGGCTCTGTGGGGGAGGACCACAGTGTAGGGTCCTTCTGCTGCTGCACATTGGGGGGCAGAGTGTGGTGGAGATGCCCCTCAAACGAGGGAAGGGGTATCACCCCAGGAGTGGCCAGGGTGCCTCGCATAATGATTTTTTGTTTGAACACTACCAAGTCCAACGCTTATGAATGTGTGTATAGTGGTGGAGAATGGCCGAAACGTTATTGCACAGTTCATGTTTTATGTACATTTTTAATTCTGAATAAAGTATATTGTTTGGGGGGGAAAAAAGAAGTAGAGATGGTGAGAAAAAATGTAAACGGTTGTCGGAGAGATGTGCCAAGGTAGGGGGGGGGGGGGGACAGAAGGGGAATAAAAGGTGAACTATGGGAATCAGAAGAGGGATGGATGCAGGTTGGGACAGAGAAAGGGGGGCAAGTTATTGTAATTGGAAAATTCAATATGTTAAGACTGCTATTTTTTACGCTGAGTTTCTCCAGCATTTTCTCTTTCCATAATATATTTGAACAATGCTTTGGAATGTCTAATGCCGCAGCAGCACGGCAGCACAGCGGTAGAGTTCATGCCGGAGACCTGGGTTCCATCCTGACTGTGGGTGCTGTCTGTACGGAGTTTGCACATTCTCC
This sequence comes from Leucoraja erinaceus, assembly GCF_028641065.1. Lineage (NCBI taxonomy): Eukaryota > Metazoa > Chordata > Chondrichthyes > Rajiformes > Rajidae > Leucoraja > Leucoraja erinaceus. The sequence continues at coordinate 23,567,100 of NC_073396.1, forward strand.
CTGTGACTGCGTGAGTTTTCTCCGGGTTCTCTGGTTTCCTCCCACACGTACAGGTTGTACGTTTCATTGGCTTTGCTTAAAAAAAGAATGAGTAATTTGTCCCCAGTGTGTAGGATAGTGCTAGTGTATGGGGTGAACGCTGGTCAGCGTGGAACAGTGCCGTAAAGTCTGAAGTAAAGTCTAAGAATGCTCAAACTTTCACATCTGCATAAGGCACATCTGCAAGGTCTATGATTAAAATTAATCACTAATGGGCCTGTCCCACTTAGGCGACTGCAGGAGACTTTGCAGTCACCAGATGTTGCCACATATTGCCGGGGATTCGCCTTCATGGTCGTGATGAGTTCCCACATTCTGGGAACTAGTCTCGGCCTCATTATGGTCACTGTGCATTTTTCAACAAAGAATTTTTCGACTAGAATGAAGCCGATATGGAGAGTAGCGAGAATTCTCATGCCGTAGGTGGGTTGTCAGGAGGTTGAAGGTTCTTGAAGGTTCCCGTAGGTTGTAGCCGGTGCTGACCGGTGAATTTCATTGGCTCATTGGGGGAAAAAAAGGTAAGCAGTAGTTTTCAGAACCAAGGATAACCGACTGGTAATGTTAAATGTCCGCCGAGCTTCACACCCGTGTATCTCTGGCTTCTTAAAAGTTGTCTCCACTCCTTCTCCCCCCTTCTCCCCCCTGCTCCCCGCGCTCCCCTCCTCTTTTAAAGGACTTACCGTACACTGAGCTTTAGCCGTCTTTTTACAGTGCCAACCTTCCTGTTCATCGTGGGGTGTGTCTGTATCACCTTGGCTTTGCACCATGTGAATTTTTCAGACAGCGCTCCCCCTGCTTGCCCTGTCCCCCGCCTGCATAACGGTCTGGTGAAGGAAGCGGTGCGTTTGTGTGTGTGTGTTCCAGTCGCCATTCCAGTTGCCGGTTTTTCAGGTGACTGCCGGCAACTCAACAGTTGCCGGAAGTCCGCTGAAAAATCGTCTAAGTGGGACGGGTCCATAAGTGTGAAGGATACTGCAGAAATTCTGCCCTTCATTGCCTCTGCTTGTGACAGATCCATCTGCATACATGGATCCATAGCCGAGCAGTATTAACTGAGACAGGTCTGTTCATTCATTGAGAGTCAATTATCCCATCTACTATCACTGAACACACACGATAATTACTGTAATTTTTGTGTTTCGACTACTAGGAATTAGCATTTATTTAAGGAGTTGTCACGGTGAGAGTGTGGAAAATTTCAAAGCACAGAGAATGTACAGCACAGCCAGAAACTATTCATCATTACCAGCACAGAGTCGTAGAGTCGTGCAGCACAGAAACAGGCCCTACGGCCAACCAAGATGGCCCATCTACAGTGCGTTCAGAAAGTATTCAGACCCCTTCACTTTTTCCAAATTTTGGCACTACAGCCTTATTTTAAAATGGATGAAAACTTTTTTTTATCATCAATCTACACATATTACCCCAGAATAAAGAAGCGAAAACAGGTGATTTTTAGAAATTTTTGCAAAGTAATTAAAAATAAATAACTGAAAGATCACATTTACATAAGAATTCAGACCCTTTGCTATGACACTCATGTGTCAAAATTGAGCTTAGCTTCATCCTGTTTCCATTGATTATCCTTGAGATGTTTCTACAACTTGATTGGAGTCCACCAGTGGTAAATTAAATTGATTGGACATGATTTGGAAAGGCACACACCTGTCTATATAAGGTCCCACAGTTGACAGTGCACGTCAGAGCAAAAACCAAGCCTTGAAGACGGAAGAGTTGTTTGCCAAAAGGCACCTAAAGGACTCTCAGACCATGAGAAACAAGATTCTCCGGTCTGATGAAACCAAGATTGAACTAATTGGCCTGAATGCCAAGGGACAAGTCTGGAGGAAACGAGGCACCGCTCATCACGGTGAAGCATGGTGGTGGCCACATCATGCTGAGGGGATGTTTTTCAGCGGCAGGAACTGGGAGACTAGTTAGGATCGAGGGAAAGATGAACGGAGCAAAGTACAGAGAGATCATTGATGAAAACCTGCTCCAGAACGTTCTGGACCTCAGACTGGGGTGGAGGTTCACCTTCCAACAGGACAACAACCTTGAGCACACAGCCAAGACAATGCAGGGGGGGCTTTGTAAATGTCCTTGAGTGGCCCAGCCAGAGCCCGGACTTGAACCCGATCGAATATCTCTGGATGGACCTGAAAATAGTGTGCATCGATCCTCCCCATCCAACCTGACAGAGCTTGAAAGGATCTGCAGAGAAGAATGGGAGAAGTCAAGAGTGTTTTATTGTCATATGTCTCAGATAGGGCAATGAAATTCTTATGCCCCTGTCCCACTTAGGAAACCTGAACGGAAACCTCTGGAGACCTTGCGCCCCCACCCAAGGTTTCCGTGAGGTTCCCGGAGGTATCGAAGCATCAAAGCCCGGACTACGAGGCTGCTAAACAGCTTCCTACCACAGGCTGTGAGGCTGCTAAACAGTCACTCTGCACCCACAGTCACTTGACTTGACTCTGCGGCTGGCACGGACACTTTAATACTGGCACTGGCCACTCAAATCAGCGGCCCCGGACATTTTTATGATTGGTTTATTGAATTTTAACATTGTGTTTTTTTACCTGCTTTTAACTATTTATACTGTTCCATCAGGGACTGGATTGTTTTTAGTGTTATTATGTGTGAAGTGTTTAAATTTCATGTGCGATGCTCCGCTATTCACTGGGAAACGTCTTTTCATTTTGCACTGTAACAACTGTTGCTTGCAAGATGACAATAAAGGTTGATTGATTGATTGATTGGTTCCGGTCACTCTCCATGATTCACCAGAGGTTTTGGTCACTTGCCTGGAAAGCCTTGACTGAAGCGTGAGCTGCATCAACTGATCAAAGATCCTACAGGATCTTTGCTACCGACTGCACACACACACACACACACATACACACACACACCCACGAAGGTGGGGGCCAGGGACTGCGGAGGAGCGCTGTCTGCCCGATGAAGTGGAAGGTAAACGGCTGCCACAGAGCACGGCAAGTCCTTTAGAGAGCGCGGGAGGGAAAGAAGGGGAGAGAAGGACAGAGAAAGGGAGAGAGAAGGGGGGAGAACGTGGGGGGAGAAGGAGTGGAGACAGTTGTAAGAAGTTTAATAAAGTTAGCGGGCATTTTACCTTCCGGCGCTTCTTCTAGGTCCTGAAAACAAAGATCCGACAGGGTCTTTGCTGAAAACTCTAATGAGCCAATCAAAATGGCCAGTCAGCGAAGGAGATTGCCTTTGACTGCCTGTAAGTAAATAGCGACCCCACTCCACTGGCTTCGACCAAACGGCAACCTATTTTTAGTCGAGGCCGGTTTTGGTTTTTTGAAATAATCGCAGGAACATAGAAGAAGCCTCGACTACGTGGAAACCATTTTCCACCATTAGGGAGAGTGACCGGAACCTCTGGGAACCTCATGGAAACCTTAGGTGGGGCGCAAGGTCTCCAGAGGTTTCCGTTCAGATTTCCTAATTGGGACAGGGGCATTACTTGCTGCAGCACAACAGAATATGTAAACATAAGTAAACCCAAGAAGACTTGAGGCTATTATCGCTGCCAAAGGTGCCTCAACAAAGTACTGAGTAAAGGGTCTGAATACTATTGTATATGTGATATTTCAGTTATTTCTTTATAATTACTTTGCAAAAATGTCTAAACACCTGTTTTTGCTTTTTTTATTCTGGGGTTTTGTGTGTAGATTGATGATTTAAAAAAAAGAATTTAATCAATTTTAGAATAAGGCTATAATGTACCAAAATGTGGCAAAAGTGAAGGTGTCTGAATACTTTGCACTGTATGTTCGTCCCACCTGCCTGCGTTTGACCCACATCTCTAAACTTTCCCCACCCATGTACCTGTCCAATGATAGACACAAAGTGCTGGAGTAACCCAGCAGGTTAGGTAGAAACACTGGAGAAGATGGATAGGTGACGTTTCGGGTCAGAACTCTTCTTTAAGGGTCCTGGTCCGAAACATTGCCTATCCATTTTCCATTTTCTCCAGTGACCTGCTGAGTTACTCCAGTATTTTATGTCAAATGTTGGCATAAAGCAGTATTTGCAATTATTTGTATTGCATGTATCTGTCCAAATGTATTTTAAATGTTGTTAGAGCACCCGCCTCAACTACCTCCTCTGGCAGCTTGTTCCATGTATTCACCACCCTCTGTGTGGAAAAGGCTGTCTATTCAATCTTTCCCCTCTCACCTTGGAGGATGGTGGGTATATTCAAAACCTTGTGTTGAATTTCTATTGATCTTCATGAAATGCTTTCCGTCGTATGAGTGAAAAATGAGTCCTTGAGCACCCTCTTCCAATCCATGGCACCCTGTTTGCCCATCTGGGACCATTTTCAGGCTTACTTAAATGTTCATCTAAATACCTCTATAAATTACAAAACGTGTCTTGCGCATTTGATTGAGCTTTTTGGAGCGACGACTGAGAGGATTGATGAGGGCAGGGTGGTAGATGTTGTCTACCTAGACTTTAGCAAGGCAAGAACCCACAAGATCCCTGAAGGGTAGAATGCATGGAATTCAGAGTGAGCAAGCCAGGTGAATAGTGTAAGGCTTGGATAGAGTGGATGTGGAGACGATGTTTCCATAAATGGGAGAGTCGAGGAATAGAGGTAATAACCTCGGCATTAATGGACATTCCTTTAGGAAGGAGATGAGAAGGAATGTCTTTAGTCAGAAGGTGGTGAATCTGTGGAATTCTTTACCACAGAAGCTGTGGAGGCCATGTCAATGGATATTTTTAAGGCAGAGATATATAGATTCTTTATTAGTACGGGTGTCAGGGGTTATGGGGAGAAGGAAGGAGAATGGGGTTAGTGGTGGAGTAGACTTGATGGGCTGAATGTCTGAATTCTGCTTCTATTACTTATGACCTTATGAATACAAAATTGGCTTGGTGGTAGGTGTGAGAGGGTGGAGGTGAAGCTTTGGTTTACACACTGAAGGTTTGTGACTGGCTGTGTGCCATAGGTATCCGCATTGGGTCGCCTGATGTTTGTCATAGATGTTAATGATTTAGATGTGAATGCAGGTGGAATGATTGACAAATTTGCAGATGACACCAAAATTAATGGTTTAGCGGGCAGGGAAGTAAAGGTTACAACACAATGTTTAATTTAGAGATATAGCGTGGAAACAGGCCCTTCGGCCGAACGAGTCTGCGCCGACCAGTGATCCCCGTACACTAGCTAGGGACAACTTACCATCTTTACCAAAGCCAATCTTTCCCACAAACCTGTACATCTTTGGCGTGTAGGAGGAAATTGGAGCACCCAGAGAAAATCCACACGGTGATGGTGAGAATGTACAAACTCCATACAGACAGCACCTGGAGTCAGGATCGAACCTGGGTCTCTGGCGCTGTAAGGCAGCAACTCTACCGCTGTACTACCACACAGTATATGTTGATCAGCATGATTCTGTGGGCAGCACTGTGGCACTGTTGGTTGAGCTGCTATCTCAGAGCTCTAGAGACTCCTGGTTCGATCCTGACTTCGGGTGCAGTGTTTGCGCATCCTCCCTGTGACCTACGGCCTCTGTTCCTAGACTCTCCCACTAGTGGAAACTTCCTTTCTACATCCACTATCTAGGTCTTTCACGATTCGGTAATGAGGTACCCGCTCATCCTTATAAACTCCAGCAAGTACAGGCCCAGTGCCGTCAAAAGCTCATCATATTTTAACCCAATAATTCATGGGATCATTCTTGTAAACTGCTTCTGGACCCTCTCCAAAGCCAGCACATCATTTCTCAGATATGGTGCCCAAAACTGCTCGCAATACTTCAAATGCGGTCTGACCAGTGCCTTATAAAACCTCAGCATCACATCTCTCCCTAGGAATAAAGTCCTAGCCTACCCAATTTGCTATAACTCAGATCCTTGAGTACTGGCAAATTCAAGCCTTTTCTGCAGTCCTTCCAGCTTAATGTCGTCATTAGATAGATTCCTCATAGACTGAGACAAGACCACTGATGGTATGGACGTAATAATTACCCTTTAATCACCACAATGATTTTTCATGTACATTGATGTCTATATATCACTAGATTGATCCATTTATCTGCAGTCTGTCAGCGTTTGAACCAGTGGCTTGTTCTGGCCTTAGCATTTATTGATTAGCTGATGGAACAGTACATATATTTTAGCTTTAATCAGAGTCATTTTTCCCCCCCAATGGATCAGTCCAGCTTCAAGTAATTAAACTTGTTTCCTATGATATCTTCAGATATACGTACTTCATAAACACATCTTTAGACTTTAGAGATACAGCTTGGAAACAGGCCCTTCGACCCACTGAGACCGTCCGCACGGGTCAGCCCGTACACTTGCACTATCCTACACACGAGGGACAATTTACAATTTTTACAGAGCTATTTAAGCTACAAACGTATACGTCTTTGTGGAGACTAGAGCACCTGGAATAAACCCCTGCAGTCACCGGGAGAATGTACAAACTCCGTACAGACAGCACCCGTAGTCAGGATTGAACCTGGGTCTCTGCTGCTGTAAAGCAGCAACTCTACCGCTGCGCCACTTTGCCGCCCTTAATCTCAAAGAATAGTCAACTAGGTAATCTTTTTGTTTAAGGGTTTGTACAACATAAAATACCAACCCCTTTGACTTGAGCCCATCTCTTTTAGTTCTAATCTTCCCTTCTCAATCTCTCCGTAGAAAAATGCGTTGTATTTGCCGATCTTAATCTCACCTCAATGGACATAGTGAATCTGTGCTTCAACACCTCCCAAGTACAGGTCCACCACTGATTGGCTGGCACCCTTGCTGCCAGAACCTTTCTAGATTATCTGTTTTGCTGGAGGGACGGAGGTCACGGCCTCGGAGTTGTGTCTAATGGTACCGGAATGCTCTGCCTAGGCCTCCGGGAAGCCGAGGTTCCGGCCCGCAGAGTCGGCTTCGGTATTCGGCGGTGGGAACGGATCTGTCGGCTCCGGCCGGGCCTGAGTTCCAGAGCCCCGGCTGCAGGGGGCAAACTCGACCTGCAGATCGGCCGCGGAAAGCCCCGATGCGGTTGAGATTTGCTGCCTCACCCGGCCTAGGCGCCACTTTGACCAAGTTGGGATACTGAGCTAGTCCCACTTGCCTGGATGTGAACAGGCACATGGACATTTAGACAGGTACATGGATAGGAAAGGTTTAGAGTGATGTGGGCCAAACGCGGGCAGGTGGGACTATTGTAGATGGATCCCATAGCCGGCACGTGCAAGTTGGGCCAAAGAGCCTGGTTCCTTGCTGTATGTATCTAGCTATGACTCTATGACACAATGTCTGGGTTCACCTTGCTCAAACTAACCCACTGAAAGACCCGTTCATTTGTCAGCTGCAAAGACAATTGTTCTTCAATGGGTCTTTATTGTGCATTGCACAATGGCATTCTTTTTGCATACTTACACATGCACAAGTCGCCGTATTTTTACGCCATTTAAACAAAGAAAAAAGTCTAAAAAGTCCGGTGCACCTGCTGGATGTACTGAAGCTCCTCAGATCCAAATGTCTAAATGCCCCAGGCTTCTGCAGGGCCTCCTCCGTCAACCTCGACCGCCTCGACCCGCCAACCAAAGGGAAACAGCACCAAGTCATGAAGCAGAGTCAGAGAGTCAGACAGTGTGGAAACAGGCCCTTTGGCCTAACTTGCCCGCATTGACCAACATGTCCCATCCACACTAGTCCCACCTGCCTGCATTTGGCCCCTAACTCTCTAAAGCTTTCTTATCCATTTACCCGTCTAATTGTTTCTTAAACGTTGCAAAAGTCTAAGCCTCAACTACCTCCTCTGACAGCTCGTTCCATACACCAACTACCCTTTGTGTGAAAAAGGAACTCCTCAGACTAGGTCTTCTGGTTCTCGATTTACCCTACTCTGGACAAGTGACTCTGTGCGTCTACTAGATCTATTCCTCTCATGATCTTGTACACCTCTATAAGATCACCCCTCATCCCCCTGCGCTCCAAGGAATGAAGTCCCAGCCTGCTCAATCTCACCCTAGAGCTCAGACCCTCGAGTCCTAGCAACAGCCTCGTGAATCTTCTCTCTTCCCTTTCCAACTAGACAAGATTTGGAAAGTCCAAAGGGAAACGTGAGGAGAAAATGTCCTTGTAGTCTTCCCGCCATTCAAAGTAAAGAGCATCAAATGTCAAGATTGGTTGTGATATTGGCAAAACATAAATATAATAGTGCATTAAACATTTCAGAAAGATTTCCTCCCTTGAGTTGAGGCACCGGGTGGAGTTAGCCTTTGCTGCATTTCATTGTTGTCTGTTCCACTGCACACTCTTAATTCATCGTCAACAGCTTTCATAAAATAATAGATTTGTCGGAACGAGCTCAGAGTTAATGGGATCTGTTTGGAATGAAATACGGAGCTGCCACTCTCCATCAGTAGAAATAACACACATCATTAATTTGGACGGAGCTTGTGTTCACTGTGAATCTCTCGGCTGAGATTTACAACACGATATTAAGGAAGGGAACCTTCTTCCTGATAATTTAAAAAATATTGCAGAAAATTACACGTTCTTTAATGGAACAGTTGCTTGTCCACAAAATAATAGGAAAAAAAGTCTTAAAAAACTGTAAAACTCAACATTAATGTAAAGATTAATGCAAAAAATGTACAAACTCAACATTATTCTGCTATTGACTCGGTGATCCAAAGTGTCGGTTTCCACCTGTATCTCTAAATGTCTATAAAAAAGAAAATGCTTTCAGCTGACCCACCACTGTTCTGCTAATGCCTTTGTTGTGGCAGCCTGCAGCAAGAATCACAAATTTTCCTTAGTTTCATCCTTATTTGACTTGTGGATTAATGAACATCTTGTAGTTTAATTGTTTTTGCATTGCTTTATGGATTTGGGTTCTTCCGTGCTGTGAATGAGCTATCAGTTGCATTTTAATACTGCAGGAAAGATGAAGGGAATGTTGGCTGCGCTTCAATAGTTTACTGGTTTAGTAAACATCTGTACATTTATCTGTTTAGTTTTAGTTGGAGAAACAGGCCCTGCAGCCCACCGAGTCTGTGTCGACAGCAATCCCCATACACTGGCACTCTCCGACACATTTACAATTTTATTGAATCCAATTAGCCGACAAACCTGTGCGTCTTTGGAGTGTGGGAGGAAACTGGAGCACCCGGAGAAAACCTACGCAGGTCACAGGGAGAACGTACAAACTACGTGCAGACAGCACCTGTAGTCAGGATCGAACCCAGCTCTCTGGCGCTGTAACTCCGCTGCAGCGCCACCATGCTGCCCATTGAATTAATCTTTTTTTGGATCTGGACATTGCTGGGCAGGTTAGTATTTGTTACCCATTATGACTCGGAGATAGAAAAGTCATAGAGTGTTGGAGTAATTCAACGGTTCAAGTGGTTTCACTGGAGAACATGGATAGGTAACGTTTTGAGTTGGGACTCTTCCTCAGACCCAGTACCCAATGCGAAACGTCGCCTATCCATGTTTTTGTAAACCAGCATCTGCAGTTCCTTGTATCCGCCCACCACTTGGCTTTGTCCTGCCCCTTTTCACTTCCAGCTTTCTTCTCCCCCCATCTACCACAATGCGTCTGAAGTCGGGTCACGGCCCAAAAAGTCACCAATCCATGCTCTCCATGGATGTAGTTACTCTGGAACTTTGTGTCTTTGTTTGGAAGCCAGCATCTGCAGTTCCTTCTATCGCTCGATACTCTGCAGCTCCTTGTTCCTTGTAGGCGGAATCTCTTTCGCCAGGGGGTGGTGAATCTGTGGAATTCATTGCCACAGAAGGCGGGGGAAGCCAAGACATTGGGTATTTTTAAAGGGGAGATTGATAGGTTTTCGATAAGTGAGGGTGTCAAATGTTACAGGGAGAAGGCAGGAGAATGGGGCTGAGAGGGAAAGATAGATCACTCATGGTGGAATGGCATAGACTTGATGGGCCGAATGGCCTAATTTTGCTCCTTTATCTGGTATATAGAAAAATCAAAGCCAATTTTTTTTCTTCTAACTTTTCAACATTAATCATTTCCACATCATACCGTGAATTCCCAGTACAAATTCCTCTATTTTTTGGGATCAGTGATGGCTATCCCATATATGCCTCTTGATTCCTGGTGTATTTTGTCCTTTGGGAATATTGTGCACAGTGAAGGAATGGTGATATGTTTCCATGTCAGAGTGGTGTGTGATTTGGAATGGAACCTATAGGGGGTGGACCTTCCAACCCTGTCATTGTTTTTGGCAGTGGTCAACGTTTTGGGATGTGCTGTAAGAATAACCTCAGCAAGTAACATTTAGTAGCTGATCCCATTATAGTGCTTGTCTTAGAGGGAATGGATGTTAAATTATTACCACCAAGCAGTTGCTTTGTCCCAGGAAGATCTGAGCTTCCAACCTACCTCATTGCGACCCTTGCACTTTAAAAATAATCTGCACTTTCTTTGTCACTGTAATGCTATAATTCTGCACTTTAGTTTAGAGATATGGAAACAGGCCCTTCCGCCCACTGAGTCCGCACCGGCCAGTGACCCCAGCACTTAACACCAGCTACACATGCTAAGGACAATTTACATTCATACCAAGCCAATTAACCTACAAACCTGTACGTCTTTGGAATGTGGGTGGAAACCGAAGATCTCGGAGAAAACCCACGCCGGTCACAAACTAAGTACAAACTACGTACAGACAAGCACGCATAGTCAGGATTGAACCTGGGACCTGGAGCTCTGGCGCTGTAAGGCAGCAACTCTACTTGTTGCGCCACCATGCACTCTGGTACTTTTCTCTTTGCACTACCAGTTGGACGTGTGTGTGACTTAATTGCATGATATGATTTGACTGGATGGATTGCAAAACAAAATTTTTCACTGCATCTCAGTACATGTTTAGATTAGTTTAAGGATATAGTGTGGAAACAGGCCCTTTGGCTCACCAAGTACACCAGACAACCCTGATCCTGACAGTTAAACCCAGACACAGAAGATGCGCGGCCGTGCCGGCGGCTTTGCGCAGGATGCGGTACAGCCAGATCTCCACACTCGGCAGCTCCGCCAGTGCAGGCCTCCATTGCGTCCTTGCGTCCTTGCTTCACTGCGTCTGGGCGCCACGGCCTCCGTCCTGGGAGGTACCGCAGATGACGGAAGTCTGCTGGCTGGACGAATACGGGAATAATAATACGCCTGCGGGCCGGATCATTTAGGGTTATGGGCCGCATTCGGCCCGGGGGCCAGGGGCTGTAGGTTGCCGACCCCTGGTTTAGAGATACAGCGTGGAAACAGGCCTTTTAGCGCATCAAGTCTGCGCCGACCAATGATCACCCATACACTAGTTCTACTCTACACACTAGGGATAATTTACAGAGGACAATTAACCTGTTAACCTGCATGTGTGGGCGATCACAGGGAGAACTTACAAACTCCGTACAGACAGCAGCCGAGATCCAGATCGAACCTGGGTCTCAGGCGCTGTAAGGCAGCAACTCTACCGCTACACCACTGTGCCACCCACATGGCAATAATAACCAATGCCAACAGGATTGGTGTAGTCCCACTGGTCAAGACAAGTGGAATATCGTCCACCATTCTCTAATTTCAACCTTAAGGGATTTGGGGGCAATGAGTATTGTGGGGGTAGGAGATGAATCAACAGAATACAAGAGCACACTATTTATTTGCAGGTTCAACTGAGATTCTGGCTACTGTCTAGGCAATGCTCTGATAAACTGATGAAGAGGAAACATACTGTATCAAAATCTGATTGTTTAGGCCATTTATGTTGCCATTAATATTGTTACATGTTTCACATTACATTTTTCTGATATTGCTTTTGTGCATCATTAGAGTTAGACATTTTGTCAGCTGGTGAACCAAGCTGTGTGACTGATCTCAAGCACAAAGTCTTAATGAAATAAGAAAGTAAGTGTTGCGTTAAAGCCTTGGATTTCTTATCCTGCAGCACTGCATTTCATTTATTATTTTTTAAGATACAGCACAGAAACTGGCTCTTCTGCCGACTGATCCATGCCGATCAGCAATCACCCCATACGCTAGCAGTATCCTACACACAATGGGACAATTTACAATCTTACTGAAGCCAATTAACCTACAATCCCGTACATCTCTGGAGTGTGGGAGGAAACCGGACCACCCGGAGAAGACCCACACAGGTCACGGGGAGAATGTGCAAACTCCGACCAGATCGTGGTCGGGATCGAACCCGGGTTTCTTGCGCTGTAAGGCAGCAACTTTAACGCTGCGCCACTGTGCCGCCCCACCAGTGCCGACTTGGAAATAAATGATTTTTCATTGGGTTAACCATCACTAGAATGGTCAGAGGAAGCGTGTGGGACTGAACAGCATGAAAAGTGAAGAAGAGTTTGATTTGAGAACATTTTTAAGATGAAGATTGACAGTAAGGGTGCCAAAGATTATGGGAAGAAGGCAGAAGAATGGTATTGAGAGGGAAAGATAGATCAGCCATGAATGAATAGACGAGTAAGCTCGATGGGCCGAATGGTCTAATTCTGCTCCAATGAGTTCTAAACATGATATGCAGGGAACAGGGGGATTTGGAACATGTGCAGGTAAAGAGATTGGTTTATCTAGGCATCATGTCCTCCATTACGTAGCTAAATGGGAGAGGAAAGATGGGAGAAAACAACATGGACCTAAGGGCCTCTTTCCATGCTGTAAGACACTATGATAATTCAGTGGTTGAGTGGTAATGAATATTTTGAGCAAGGTGAGTATTCAAAACATTTCCCGTGCTTGTGACACAAAGTGCTGGAGAAACTCAGCGGGTCAGGCAGCATCCCTGGAGAACGTGGATAGGTAAAGTTTCCGATCAGGATCCTTCTTCAGTCTGAAGAAGGTCCCGACCTGAAACGTCACCTATCCAGTCTGAAGGAGGGTCTTGATCTGGAATGTCCTCTACTGTCCGAAGAAGGGTCTCGACCTGAACCATCACCTATCGACATTTTCCTGAGATGCTGCCTGACCCCACTGAGTTACTCCAGTACTTTGTGTCTTTTTTTTTTGTAAACCAGCATCTGCAATTCCTTGTGTCTCCCTTGCAGTTGAACTGCATTAAACCAAGAGGTAAGAGGATTTAATTGTCATATGCAGCAGGACCGGAAGAATGAAATTCTTACTTGCTAGACTGATGTTGCAATTGGCAGAGTTTGGAGCACAGGAAGGGAGTGGGATAGAATGGGGCAAAGGATTAAAGGCTGCTCCTACCTTCACGAAACGGAAGTTCCATGCAGTTTTGTGGTTTCCAATCAACTTGTGGCTTCAACCAACTTATAGCTTGAAGGAGAGGATTGGCATGTTGAACAAAACATACGCCTGCACTTCACAAGAGCAGTAAATCAAAACCATTCCTTCTGTATCTCCCAGACCTGCGCGTAGCTAAGCTTTTACGTGGCAACATTCCTGCATCTTTCTAGATAGTTTTAGTGATACCGTGTGGGAAAAGACCCTATGGCCCACCGAGTACGTGCCGACCAACGATCACCGCAACCTAGTTCTCGTTCTATACACTAGGAACAATTTAAAGAAGCCAATTAACCCACAAGCCTGCACGTCTTTGGGATGAAACCGGAGCACCCGGAGAAAGCTGTATGCAAACCTATTAAATGAATACAAAATCAAAAACTTATTTAATTAACTAAATTTCAATAATACCCGTCATTCTCCTAAACTCAAGTGAATATAAGCCTCTGCTCAACTTATGAAAACCCATGGTCACAGGATGGACATGCAAACTCCATACAGACAGCACCGATCAGTCAGGATTGAACCTGGGTCTTTGGCGCTGTAAGGCAGAAACTTTAAAAGTGTAATTATCAGGGAACTGTGTGGAGCGGAGTATGATATCATGGTGTAGAAACAAGGAACTGAAGATGCTGGTTTACCAAGGAAAGACTCAAAATGCTGGAGTAACTCAGCGGGTCAGGCAGCATCTCAAGAGAATATCGATCGCTGATGTTTCGGGTCGGGACTCTTTCTGGGACTGGTGGTTAGGTTACTGGAATTGCATTCAGCTGAGTGTAGTTGATTCAGAGACATGAGTTTAAACCCACGTTGGCGGCTAGGAGTTTAAAATCAATAAATGAAGTGCTGTACGGCTGGAATTAAAAAAAAATAAGCAATGGTAATTGTCGGAAATAAGGGCAGTCATTTGACTCTTTGCGTTTGCTCTGAAGTTCATTAAGATCACTCCTGATCTTCTACCTCAGTATCATTTTCCAGCACACTTCCCACATGCCTTGATTCTCCAAATGTCCAGAGTTAGGAGGACGGTAGAACTGCTGTCTCATAGCGCCAGTCATGGGTTCAATCATGACCTCGGGTGCTCTCTGTGCAGAGTTTGTACATTCGCCCTGTGACCACATGGGTTTTCTCCAGTTTCCTCCCACACTTCAAAGATGTGTGGGTTTTTAGGTTAATTGGCTTCTGTAAATTGCCCCTAGTGTGTAGGGAGTGGGTGAGAAACTGGGATAACATGGAACCAGTGTGCATGGGAATCAATGGTTGGCGTGGGCTCAGTGGGTCGAAGGGCCTGTTAGCACGCTGTGTCTCTAAAGTCGAAACAATATAGGCCTATAGTACAGTCTAGTTTTGTTTATTACTGTTACTTGCATCGAGGTACGGTGAAAAGCTAGTCTATTCAATCTCTGGAATCTGAAGAAAGGTCCCAATCCAAAATGACGCTTGTCCCTCCCATCCCCAGATGCTTCCTAACCTGCATAATTCCTCCGGCACTTTGTATTTTTCTCAAGATTCCAGCATCTTCAGTTTCTTTTGTCTCCATTTTGCTGTTCCACTTCAGAAAGACTGGATAGACTCGGCTTACACTTGCTAGAATTTAGGAGATTGAGGGGGGATCTCATAGAAACTTACAAAATTCTTAAGGGGTTGGACAGGCTAGATGCAGGAAGATTGTTCCCGATTTTGGGGAAGTTCAGGCCAAGGGGTCACAGCTTAAGGATAAGGGGGAAATCCTTTAAGACCGAGATGAGAAAAACATTTTTCACACATAGAGTGGTGAATCTCTGGAACTCTCTGCCACAGAGGGTAGTTGAGGCCAGTTCATTGGCTATATTTAAGAGGGAGTTAGATGTAGCCCTTGTGGCTAAAGGGATCAGGGGGTATGGAGAGAAGGCAGGTACGGGATACTGAGTTGGATGATCAGCCATGATCATATTGAATGGCGGTGCAGGCTCGAAGGCTCCTGCACCTATTTTCTATGTATCTATGTATAATCTCCATAATCTCCTTCCAGTTTGAAAACGGGTCCCGACCCCGAACATCACCTGTCTTTTCCCTCCGTAGATGTTGCCCGACCCGCTGAGTTCCTCCAGCACTTTGTGTTTTGCTCAAGATGACGGCATCTGCAGTTTCTTGTGTTCTACTCAATCTCTCCTCTTCCCATGAAGCTACTGGGTATTTGTTGCTACAGAATAGGTCACTGGCACAACTGCAGAATTTGGTTATTTCAAAAAAATAATCTTTGGAGATAGTGCTGAGGAAGATGTTCTGGGCTTATTAAATGGGGCCTGTGAATTATACAAGGATTGGTGCAGTGCAGATGAGTTAGGATAATTTTATTCACCATAACATAGTGGTGGATCTGTCCAACAGGGCCTAGATTATTAAAGATGAAGACAGACACAAAAGGCTGGAGTAACTCAGAGAAAGTCTGGCAGCATCTCTGGAGAAAAGGAATAGGTGACATTTCGGGTTGGGATCCTTCATCTTTGGCTCTAATAGTGGCACTTAGAAGATTATTCCTATTCTTCTCACTGGTTGCAAACTAGTTTAGTACAATGTTTTGTAGTATGCTCTTAGTTGCTAAAATGTTGTTAATATTTTGCCTTGTCCTTAGCAAGGTGCCAATGGCCACGAATAAAAGGTTTGTCCTTTGTCCTTTATTTACATGGAAACTTGGCTTTCCTCCACTTTGACCTTGGCCTTCCAAAGTGGTTCATTATATTGTTTACAGAGTACTATGTTTGTGCTGCTGCGAGTAAGAATTTCATTGTTCTGTCTGGGACATATATAACAATAAAACACTTTAGACTCGACTAAAGAAGTTCGTGACTCTCTTATCTTTGTAAACTGTAAAGTGCTGTAAGCTGTGGGATACACCAGGAACTAAATCTGGCCAGAGTGGGTGCACACTGGTAATTATTAACGTAATTGAGAGGAGCAACATTGGGAAGTGGCATGGGGTAATGCCATCCAACGCCGTCAAGCTCGGCTGCAGGAGGTGCCCCCAGTACACAAAGATGAATGGACAGGCTGACCAGACTATGGACTTTGAATAATGGCGGCAAAAAACGGTAGTGCCCACATGTGTAATATAAAGTATTGCAAAAATAATTTCATTGTGCAGTTGCATATGTGACAAATACAACACTATTGACTTTAAGCTTTTGTCCCATATGACTCTAACTTGTTGGCATCTTTATAAAAATGATGGACACAAAGTGCTGGAGTAACGCAATGGGTTGGGCAGCATCTCTGGAGAAAAGGGGTGGGACTTCACAATTACTGTTCAATAAAACAAGGCAAATTGTCCTTAAATTCAGCTAACATTGATTGAAAAACCTATCTGTTTTCTCCAGAGATGCTGCCTGTCCTGTTGAGTTATTCCAGCACACTGTGTCTATCTATAGCATAAACCAGCATCTGCAGTTCATTGTTTCTATATCTTGAAAAGGGGCAAGTTTTTCACTTGGTTATGTGGAACAAACTGCCAGAGGCGGTGGTGGAGGCAGATACAACTGCATTGTTTTAAAAATGTTGGCACTTGGATAAGAAAGTCTTAGAGTGGCATGGACTTCAATGTGGGCAAATGGGATTAGCGTAGATGGAGATCATGGTCCCAAAGGTCTGGTTTCTGTGTTGTCCAACTAGACTCATCGAGTGATACAGTGTGGAAACAGGCCCTTCGGCCCAACTTGCCCACACCGGCCAACATGTCCCAGCTACCCAGTCCCAGCTGTCCCAGTCCCACCTGCCTGCGCTTGGTCCATATCCCTCCAAACCTGTCTTATCCATGTACCTGTATAACTGTTTTTTAAACGTTGGAATAGTCCCAGCCTTAACTACCTCCTCTGGCAGCTTGAGGTGGATTTACATATCCTGTACATCTCCCAACACTGGATAAGATAATTAAATTACCCATGTCTGCGTTACCTGTTGATGTTGAGGATATATTCAGCAATATGTAACACAGTCGCTGATGAATATTTAAAGAGGAGCTCTCACAGGGGATTTTCTTTGATCCTGTTCTGCTTGCTTGAATAGAATGTATTTGAAGTTATCTTCAATCCAACATCATTGGAACACTTTTAGGTAACATACAACCGGCACTCCTACATCCCTCTGCCCTACAACACTCCCCAGAGCTCTACTGTTCACCGTAGGTCCTGTCCATAGTAGTCTTCAGAAAATGCAGCACCTCACATTTCTCTGCATTTAGTTTCATCAACCATTCGTCAGCCCAAATGCCCAAACGATCAAGATCCTGCTGCAATCTTTGACAACCATCTTCACTATCAACAACAGCACCCATGTTCCTACGTTCCATAATATTCCCGAACAGGCTCTCTCACTCCGGGATGGATTCAACTGTTATTTCTGGAAGCATGCAATGAACCTAGCAGAGAGAGGAGATGCTATTCAGTAACGTGCTTTGAGGTTACGCAAAAAGTATTCACTGCGGGGTTAGGGTGAGAAAGAAGATCAAACATTTTCCTTACAATTTTAGGATGCTAAACAGGGATAACATAGTAACATAGAAAATAGGTGCAGGAGTAGGCCATTCAGCCCTGCGAGCCAGCACCGCCATTCAATAAGATTTTGGCTGATCATCCAAAATCAGTACCCCGTTCCTGCTTTTTTCCCATATCCCTTAATTCTGTTAGTCCCTAAGAACTGTATCTAACTCTCCCTTGAAAACATCTGGTGAATTGGCCCCCACTACCTTCTGTGGCAGAGAATTCCACAGATTCACAACTCTCTGGATGAAAATGTTTTTCTCATCTCAGTCCTAAATGGCCTGCCCCTTATTCTTAAACTGTGACCCCTGGTCTGGACTCCGCCAACATCGGGAACATTGTTCCTGCATCTAGCCTGTCCAATCCCTTAATAATTGTATCTGTTTCTATAAGATGCCCTCTCATCCTTCTAAATTCCAGTGAACATAAGCCCAGTAGCGATCCATTCTTTCATCATATGTCAATCCCGCCATCCCGGGAATTAACCTACGCTGCACTCCCTCAACAGCAATAGAACTAGTGTGTGGGTGATCATTGGTCGGCGTGGACACGATGGGCCGAAGGACCTGTTTCCCTGCTGTATCTCTAAACTAAATTAAATAATTAGGTGTCGGTTCAACTCCCCGCAGTCCTTCACTTTAGAGAAATGCCGTTCTGCAATGTTCTTCATTTCTCGTGACTTTAACATGTTGCGCTGAGGCAATAGGTGGAAAATTATTAAGTAGTAAAAAGTGATAATGTTGGCTGGTGTGGAACAGAGATTTGAACCGAGGAGTTTAAATTGTTTTTGTTGGCAGAACGAGAGGGCTCTAAAAGGAATAGAAGAGATACAGAGCTGATGTTCTAATGGAATCTGCTTTAATAGCTGCTATTACGAATAGTTCAAAATAACATTTCCACTTATTTTCCACTCAGTCTTTAAGCATAAGTAACTAGTCAGCCTGTATATGCACTCTGGCCAAACCCAATGTTCTGCTCGAAGTACTTAACTATTATTAGCGTTGAATGTAACATATATAAAAGCTTTTGAAGTCCTTTAAATATAAGATTCTTCTGCATTTATTTTCAAGTTTTCTCTAATGATTATTGACAATTTAAAATTGTTTTTTTTCCTTTGAATTGTTTTGCATATTTGGGGACTTAGCACAACAGAAGGTGTGAAGAAAATATCAGACTTGTACCAGCAATAAGGGTGGCACGGTGGTGCAGCTGGCAGAGCCGTTGCCTCACAATGCCAGACACCCGGGTTCGATCCTGACCTCGGGTGCCGTCTGTGTGGCAATGCATAGGAAGGGTCCAGAAGCCAATAGACAAAAAACAAGCCCAGTGAACCAACTTGGTCAGCGTGGACAAGGTGGGCCAAAAAGCCTGCTTCCATGTTGCTTAGCTCTAAGACTCTGTAATGAAGTAGCCTCACGCTAAATTATGTCATAAGGTGTTGTCTTGACTCGGAGAAAATGGATGCCAATTTGATGGAAAGTGGTTTAGAGAGACATGTGTCAAGTGACGGTGTGTGCGGCTAACATTCAGAAGGTAGGAAACTTTAGGAAGACAATGCATCCACCGTGGGCCTGTGGCAGAGGGAGTGGGCATTTAGACCAACAAATCACGCTGACCTTCATCCGTCAGAGTATTGAGTACAGAAATTGGGAGATTATGTTGCAGTTATATAAGATGTTGGTGAGGTCACGTTTAGAGTATTGTGTTTAGTTCTGGGCAGCATGTTGTAGTTGCAGCAAGGTGTTGGTAAGTTGGAAAGTCTGCAGAGAAGATTTACGAGGATGTTGCCAGGACCAAATGGTTGAACTATATGGAGAGGTTGAGCAAGCTGGGACTCTATTCCCTGGAGAGCAAGAGGATGAGGGGTGATCTTTCTAGATGAGAGGGTTAGATTGGGTAGACACACAGAGCCTCTTGCCCAGAGTAGGGGAATCGAGAAGCAGAGGGCAAATGTTTAAGGTGAAGGGGGGATGATTTTTTAGGAATCTGAGGAGTCACTTTTTCACACAAAGGGTGGTTGGTGTATGGAACGAGGTAGTTGAGGTAGGGACTATCGCTACTTTTAAGTAGCAATTAGACGGATAGGGGAGATTTAGACGGATATGGGTCAAATGCAGGCAAGTGGGATTAGTGTAGATGGGACATGTTGGGCAAGTGTGGGCAAGTTGGGCAGAAGAGCCAGTTTCCATGCTGTATGACTCTTAGACTATGAATGGGACCAGTTGATCAAATGGACAACTTTATTTCACATTGTTCACTGGGTTAGCTCCAGAGTTGAGAGTTGGTCTTTGGTTATGTATCTTCCCTTTGGGATTGGGCACAGTGACATGAAACAAGTTTAAGTCTTCAATTTTGCTGTCTCATCACCACTCAACTGCCGGAGAGCATAGGTCCAATGCACCATTAATTCTGAAATAGGCTCTGCGTCAAAGAGGCATTTGCACACTTATATAACGTTTCATTGAAAGATACCTCTGGGTGAATGGGCTTGATGTAAAAGTTGGTGGAGAGCGTGAGATAATTGCTGTTGTCAGAGGTTTTAACCTTGTCAAGCCTCGTACAAAGCTGTGAGAAATATAGAAAGATGAACTGAAGGTGTCACATTCCGAGCTGCCCACATTGCCTGCTAAAGTAGATTGATTAACTGCTGAGATTCATTCACAAGGCAATTAATTTAGCTTTAAAACATTAGCTGACGCGGGATCATTTATTGATGCGATCAGGAAGCTTGAAATCAGGAGTAGATATTCTGACCAACAATCTTCATAACTTCATAAGGTATAGGACTAGAATTAGGCCATTCGGCCCATCAAGTATACTCTACCATTCGTCATGGCTGATTTATCTTTCCCACTCAACCCCATACTCCTGCCTTCTCCCCATAACCCCTGACAATGAATACTAATCAAGAATCTGTCAATCTCTGCCTAAAAATGTCCATCGAGGGCCTACATGGCCTTCTGCGGCAAAGAATTCTGCAGGTTCACCACCCTCTAAATTTCTCTCTTCATCTCCTTTCTAAAGGAACATTATTTATTCTTTATGCGGTTATGAGGGCCTTTGGTAGTAGACTCTCCCACTAGTGGAAACAACTTCTCCATATTCACCGTATCCAGGCCTTTCACGGTTTGGTAAGTTTCAATGAGGTAGTCAATGTTGGCATTGATAGTCCAGCCCTGATTGCCCCCTAACCGAGGAGCCAGTTACAAGTTAACTGCACTAATGATTCTGGGTACATACAGATCAGACTGGGTAAAGGAGATCCATGAACCAGATGTGTTCCCATCAGTTCTAGGAACAGAATTAGGCCATTCGGCAGATCGAGTCTACTCTGCCATTCAATCATGGCTGTGGTAACCCCGGCAGTTTTGTAGCTATCCGTATACGACCATCTGTATGAGTTGCATATTTATGCATTTATGCATTTTCTTGAACATAAATTCCCCAAGAATCAAGTCTTTGAAACTGGCTGCAGGCCAAGTAACCAAACTACCATGCTGGGCCCCCTCCATTGCCGGAGTGAGACCACATGCAAACTGGAGGAACAGCACCTCATCAGTTTAGTTTAGTTTAGAAACACCGTGCAGAAACAGGCCCTTCGGCCCACTGAGTCTCTACCGACCAGCGATCCCCATACACTAGCACTATCCTGCACACGATGGACAATTTATCATTCTTACCAAAGCCAATGAACCTACAAATGTGATAAGCATAAAAAGCTGGAGTAACTCAGCGGAACAGGCAGCATCTCTGGAAAGAAGGAATGAGTGATGTTTCAGGTCGAGACCCTTCTTCGGTTTAAACCAGCATCTGCAGTTCCTTCCTACAACCAACAAACCTGTACGTCTTTGGAATGTGGGAGGAAACTGGAGCTCCCAGAGAAAACCCCTGCAGTCACATGGAGAATGTACAAACTCCATACAGACAGCACCCGTAGTCAGGATCGAACCCGTATCTCTGGCTCTCTAAAGGGCCTGTCCCACTTGCATGCGATTGCGTGCATTTGGCGCGACCAAACGGAAGCGAGTTCACGCGAAGTTCGCGCTAAGTACGCGCGTGAAGTCATTTGCGTCATGCTTACCAACCAGCTGGGCAGGAGGCGGGCCGACTGAATTTGGGCGTTGCACGGCGCCGGGCGGTGACGTCATCGCACAACACCAGGCACTAGGCGTACGCCGTCAAGAAGCTGCGTACGGCGTCAAGACGCTGCGTACGACCGCAATGCGCCTGCGTGCCGTCAGATTTCAGCCACGGTCAGAATTTCGGAGCCCCCCCCCCCCTTCCCTGTACCCCAGTTATTCACACCTCTTCCTCCCCTCTTATATTCCTTTCCCTGTAACTCTTCAACCCATCTGTCTCATACCTCCTGTTTTTATCTCTGGCCTTTGTTGCAACAATCTGCTTATCAAAACCCTCACTCCCTCCCCCCCCTCTCCTGTGGTCTACCTATCACCTACTAGAGTAAACATTTCCAAAGTGATTCATGCCAAACATGATTCCTTTAAAAGTCGTTGTTCCCCCCTACTTCTGCATCTTCTCTTAAATCAATATGAATGAAATTTCTCCCAGAGTCGAAATCCTTAAATTGTTGATGTGATTTGTTTCATGTTGATCAAGCCCACGGGATCCTTTCTCAATCGTATTTCTCAGAGGAAGGAGCAGCTTTGCACAATGTTTCATAATGGCAAGTGATGTGCTCTGCCTTTAAAGATGCTGCTTTCAGATGCTTTTGTCTCTCTTCCTGTTCTCAGGAACGGGAAATGATGCTCCTTATTCCACCACTGTCTGGGCAGCAAATCAATAAAAACGGAATCTGTATTTTGACTGCAACCTCCTCAATCCCCAGACATCCCGAGGGTTTTACAGTGAATTAAAGGCATTTTAAACAGCTGTAGCTTGGAAGACAGCCACATCGTACAATTAGCTATGCCATTAATGATCAGATATTCCACAGAGCGGTAGATTTGCTGCCTCACAGCGCCAGCAATGCAGATTCGATCTTGACTAAGGCTTCTGTCTGTGTGGAATTTGTGGCTTCTCCCTGTGACCGCGTGGGTTTCCTCCAGATGCTCTGGTTTCCTCCTACATTCCAAAGACGTGCAGGTTTGTAGGCTAATTGGTTCTGTGGTATTGTGTGTTGGATAGTGCTACTAGTGTATGCGTGATTGCTGGTCAGCATGGACTCGGTGGGCTGAATGGCCTGTTTACATGCTGTATCTCTAAACTAAACACCATTACTCCATCCCATTCCATTCCATTTCAAGCTGAAGAAGGGTCCCGACCCGAAACATCACATATCCATGTTCTCCAGAGATGCTGCCTAACCCGTTGAGTTACTCCAGCACTTTGTGTCTTTCCTGGGTAAAGCAGCGTGAGGTTATCCACTTTGGTGGCAAGGACAGGAAGGCAGATTATTATCTGAATGGTGTCAGATTAGGAAAAGGGGAGGTGCAACGAGACCTGGGTGTGCTGGTACATCAGTCCCTGAAAGTAAGCATGCAGGTACAGCAAATGAAAAGAGCTCATGGCATGTTGGCCTTCATTGCGAGAGGATTTGAGTTTAGGAGCAAGGAGGTCCTACTGCAGTTGTACAGGGCCCTGGTGAGACCACATGTGGAGTATTGTGTGTAATTTTGGTCTCCTAATTTGAGGAAAGACATTATTGATATTGAGGGAGTGCAGCGTAGGTTCACCAGGTTAATTCCCCGGATGGCGGGACTGTCATGATGAAAGAATGGGTTGACTGGGCTTGTATTTGCTGGAATTTAGAAGGATGAGAGGATATCTTATAGAACCATATAAAATTCTTAAAGGATTGGCAGGCTAGATGCAGGAAAAAATGTTCCTGATGTTGGGGGAGTCCAGAACCAGGGGTCACAATATAAGAATAAAGGGTAGCCATTTTGGACTGAGATGAGGAAAAACATTTTCACCTAGAGAGTTGTGAATCTGTGGAATTCTCTGCCACAGAAGGCAGTGGAGGCCAATCCACTGGATGTTTTCAAAAGAGAGTTAGATTTAGCTCTTAGGGCTAAAGGAATCAAGGAATATGGGGAAAATGCAGGAACGGGATACTGATTTTAGATGATCAGCCATGATCATATTGAATGGCGGTGCTGGTTTGAAGGGCCGAATGGCCTACTTCAGCACCTATTTTTCTATGTTTCTATGAACTGTGGAACTGGTTAAGCAATCAGGGTGGAGGAAGGGGGCAAGGGGGGAGAGTAGTGTTAATAGAAGTTACTTAAAATGAGATAATTCAACTCATTTCGCTGGGTTGTTAGTCATCCGTTCCTGGTTCGTACCCCCTCACATTTCTGGTATCATCCACTCTATCCAGGCCTTTCACTATTTGGTACGTTTCAATGCGATCTTCCCCCCCCCCCCCCCCCCCATCTTAAACTTTGTGTTTAGTTTAGTTTAGAGATTCAGTGCGGGAACAGGCCTTTCGGCCCACAGAATCTGTACTGACCAGCGATCCCCGCACATTAACACGAGCCTACACACACTAGGGTCTATTTACACTTATACCAAGTATACAAACCCATGCCAATTAACCTACAAACCTGTACATTTTTGGAGTGTGGGAGGAAACTGAATATCTCGGAGAAAACCAATGGGGAGAACGTATACAAACTCCGTACAGGCAGCACCCGTAATCGGGATGGAACCCGGGTCTCTGGTGCTGCAAGCGCTGTAAGGCAGCAATTCCACCGCTGCGCCACCGTGCCGTGTATTTTCTCATAAACCAGCATCTGCAGTTCCTTGTATCTACCCAATGTTCAGTGTTTGAATTAAGATTACTGACAAAATGTTTCAGACTTCAACCAACGTCGTTCCTGCATATGCCCTTTGAAACTAGTCCATGATGTGATTGCGGCATCTGCTAATTGAGACATTTGCCTTAAACTTTCTCTGTGTAGCTTTATCTTTGTCAGCAGAGAGACATTTGCTGTCCAAAGCCAATTAATTTTTCATCTCAATGTACCCAGGAACCTCACAGGCGATGATCTTGTCAGTAGGGAGTTATCATTTGATTCAGCTTTTGTGCAACAATGCATGAGAAATATCTTGAAGATTTTCCCACAGCGGAGGTGATAAAAAGTCATTTTCTTTCGGCAAATATTTAATCGTCGTGGGTACCCCAGATATTGCAAACCCATCATAGACTGTCCTCACAGTCAGTGATTTGTGTTGCCGTCTATCTCTGTCTGCAGTGTCAGACAGGCCAGATAGATTCCCTGATACGAGCTCCTCAATGATTCAAATTCATTGGAGGTCTGCCACAAAAACCAACTTGAAGCAAGTCAAAAAGAAAACAAGCAAACTAGAAACTAGTAGCAAAAATACCTTCAGCAACATTGGCTCAGTGGCACAGTGGTAGAGTTGCTGCGCCAGAGACCCGGGTTCAATCCTGCCACAGTCCAGGACCCAGGTCTGAATGGAGTTTGTACTTTCCCCCCCCCCCCGCATGGGTTTTATCCGAGTGCTCCAGTTTCCTCCCACGTTCCAAAGACATACAGTTTTGTAGGTTAATTGGCTTTGGTAAAATTGTAAATATTCCCAAGCATGTGTGTAGGATAGAGTTAGTGTGGGTGGATCGCTGGTCGGCGCAGACTCGGTGGGCCGTAGGGCCTGTTTCCATGCTATTTCTCTAAACTAAAACTAAAAGCTCCGTCAAAGAAATAAAGGAAAGGGAAAAATGGGTGCACATCCATGTGGGGCTCAGTGTAGAGAGGGCAGATAAAAGGTGGGGGGAAACATGGAGGGATGTAGTGTGGAAACAGACCCTTCAGCACAACTTGTCCATGCTGACCAGGATACCCCATCTTCACTGGTCCTACCCACCAACGTTTGGCCCATATCCTTCTAAACCTTTCGTATCCTGGCTACCGAAGCTGAAGGGAGGAATGTGCACACATTCTCGCTGTCCGAGCACGACGTGAGGAGGGCTCTGACACGGGTGAACACAAGAAAAGCTGCAGGCCCCGATGGCATCTCGGGGCGAGTACTCAAGTCCTGTGCTACGCAGCTAGCTCCAGTGCTCACTACATTATTCAACCTCTCCCTGGACAAGTCCGTGGTCCCTGCCTGCTTCAAAAAATCCATCATTGTACCGGTACCAAACAATGCCTCCCCAGCCTGTCTGAATGACTACCGTCCGGTGGCCCTCGGTAGTCATGAAATGCTTTGAGAGGCTGGTGAAGAAACACATCTGCGCCTTCCTCCCTCGGAACATGGACCCGTTGCAGTTCGGATACCGTCCGAACAGGTCCACGGACGATGCGGTCTCCCAGGTCTTGCACACCGCTCTCTCCCATCTGGAAAGCCAGAAGGGGGGCTACGTGAGGATGCTGTTCATAGACTACAGTTCAGCCTTCAACACGATAGTCCCCACCAGACTGGCCGGGAAGCTACTGGAATTGGGGCTCAACACCTCTCTGTGTGCCTGGGTCCTGGACTTTCTCACCGCCAGGCCCCAGGTAGTCAAGATGGGAGGGAATACATCGAAGTCCCTCACCCTGAGCACAGGATCGCCCCAGGGTTGCGTCCTCAGCCCCCTATTGTACTCCCTGTACACACATGACTGTGTGGCTAGGTTCAGCTCCAACTCAATAATTAAGTTTGCTGATGACACTGTGGTGGTGGGCCTGATCTCAGACAACGACGAGAAGGCCTACCGGGAGGAGGTGGCTGGTGCCAGGATAACAGCCTCCTCTTGAACATCAAAAAAACGAAGGAGCTGATCATGGACTTTAGGAGGGCACATCATCCGAGGACGTACACTCCATTGAGGATAAATGGGGATCCTGTGGATAGGGTGAACTGTTTTAAATATCTGGGAGTCCACATCTCCGAGGATATGACATGGGCATCACACGCCTCAGCACTCGTGAGTAAGGTAAGGCAGCGCCTTTACCACCTCAGGCAATTGAGGAAATTCAGAGTGTCTCCGAGGATCCTCCAGTGCTTCTACGCAGCGTCGGTGGAAAGCATCTTGTCCGGGATCATTACCATCTGGTTTGGGAATTGCTCTGCCAAGGACAAGAAGGCTCGGCAGAGAGTAGTGCGTTCGGCCGAACGCACTATGGGAACTTCACTTGCCCCCCTGCAGGAACTATACATCAGGAGGTGCAACTCCAGAGCCAACAATATCATGAGAGACCCCTTCCACCCCTGCAACGGACTGTTCCAGCTGCTACGGTCAGGCAAACGCTTCTGTTGCCATGCGGTGAGAACGGAGAGGTTGAGAAGGAGTTTCTTCCCAGAGGCCATTCGGACTGTAAACGCCTATCTCACCAGGGACTAACTCTACTGAACGTTTTTCCTTCCATTATTTATTATGTAAAAGAATATGGGTGTTATGATTGTGTTTATAGTTTGTTTGGTTGTTTGGTTGTTTGTCTTTTGCACAAAAGTCCGCGAGCATTGCCACTTTCATTTCACTGCACATCTCGTATGTGTATGTTACAAATAAACTTGACTTGACCTGACTTGACTTGCCTGCCCAAATGTTTTTTTAAAAATGTCGTTATAAGACTTGGAACAACTACCTTCTCTGGCAGCTTAATCCATATACCTAGTATCATTTGAGATAAAAGGAGGGGGGGGGGGGGGGGGGGGGGGGAATGAAAACGGGGAAGGAGAGATCATAGAGAATTGTACTGTGGAAACAGGTTGCTCATTAAAGGGCCTGACCCACTTAGGCGATTTTTTCGGCAACTGCCGGCGACACTCACAGTCGTATCAGGTCGCCGAAAAACCGTCGACTGGACCCCCCCCCCCACGACAATGTCTACGACAACCTACAACAATCTACCACCTAGTCGACATCAAGCTACGGTAAGCTACCGACAATCGGCGACCCATTAGGACATCCACCTACGACCACACTGACGACAACCTACAAGCACAAAGGCGACAACCTACAATAACCACAGTCAAAACCTACTTCCACTCGCGACAAGCTACGACCCTGTCTGCGACAACTGAAGACAATTCAGTCGCTGGTACCTGTTGCCGGTTGACCTAGGTAATCGCCAATGGAACTTACCAAAGTCATCACCAGGCGACAACCTACATC
Source organism: Leucoraja erinaceus (assembly GCF_028641065.1). Taxonomy (NCBI): domain Eukaryota; kingdom Metazoa; phylum Chordata; class Chondrichthyes; order Rajiformes; family Rajidae; genus Leucoraja; species Leucoraja erinaceus. Next base: position 23,595,010 of record NC_073396.1, read on the forward strand.
ACCTGGCGAAACCTACGACACCTACGACAGGAGAAGACAAGTTCCGCCAAGCCCAAGTCGCCGAAAGGTTTTGAACATTCCAAATTTCAGTGGCGACAAGAAAAAAGTTCCGTCTCTTTAGGCACTTGAGGAGACAACACATGACGATACAGGCGTCACCCCGCAACCATGTGGCGACAGCCTAGTCGCCGAAAAAAATCACCTAAGTGGGACAGGCCCTTCCATCCTTCCCTCCTCACCTTAAATCTACGTCCTCTGGTTCTTGATTCCCCTACTCTAGGTAAAAGACTGTGAGCATCTACCCTAGCTATTCCCCTCATGATCTTATACACCTCTGTAAGATCACCCCCTTATCCTCCTGTACTCGAAGGAATACATTCCTGACCTGTTCAACCACTCCTTGTAGCTCAGGCTCTCGAGTCCTGGCAACATCATCATAAATCTTCTCAGCACCCTTTCCAACAACATCTTTCCTATAACAGGGTGACCAAACCTGAACGCAATACTCTAAACGTGGTCTCACAAATATCTGTACAACTGTAGCATGACCCAAGCTCAATACTCTGACCAATGAAGGCCAATGTGCCGAGAGCTTTCTGGACCACCCTATTTACCTGTGACACCACTTTGGGCAGTGGAGGCAGGTTCTCTGGATGCATTCAAGAGAGAACTAGATAGGGGTAAGACCAGCTTTGATGGGACAACTTAGTCGGCATGGGCGAGTTGGCCTGTTTCTGTGCTGCATCAATCTATGATGCTCCTCGCTGTTATTCAGTGGTGAGACTACCGAACACATTGTAGCTTGTCCAAGGTGTTGGAGGGAAGCCAATACTCTCAGCAAGGGAACCATTGCTTCAAGAGATGAAACAATAACCGTGACTTGTTATAACGTTGACTGATTGGTGTAGCTTACAAGACTAACATTACTGTGCTGGCTGTTGTGAAGCATTCAAACTTTCCCCAGGCTTTGCAGTCCACTCAGCAAGTCCTTAATGGGCTAAGTTGAGTTGTGACTGAATTCGCAATGACTTGGTGGAACTGAAGTATTAATTATTCCCTCAATATTTTCTCAAATTAACCTACAAACACGGATGTCTTTAGGACAGGGGTCTCCAAATTTTGGCCCGCGGGCCACATGCTACCCGCCACGAGATTTTATCCAGCCCACGGCAAGCTCGTAACGGCAAGGTGTGTGTGTGTGTGACTTGTGTGTGTGTGTGCGTGTGTGTGTGTGTGTGTGTGTGTGTGTGTGTGTGTGTGTGTGTGCGCGCGCACACACACACACACAAATAGGATGTGGGACGAATCGAGAGCACCCAGTGTAACCCAACATTCACCTTAAAGCAAAACATTTAAGGCTCTGACACCACGGGGGCAGAGCTGGTAGAGTTGCTGCCTCATAACGCCAGAAGCCACAGGTTCGATCCTAACCTCGGGTGTCTGTGTGGAGTTTGCACGTTCTACCTCTGACCATTTGGCTTTTCTCTGGGTGCTGCTGCTTCCAAAAGACATGCAGATTTGTGGGATAATTTGCCTCTGTAAATTGCCCTTCATTTTAGTTTAGTGTAGTTTAGAGATACAGCACGGAAATAGGCCCTTAGTCCCACCTTTGCAGTCCACTCGCAAGTCCTTAATGGCCAAGTGATCCCGCGACTGAATTAACACTGACTTGGTACAACTGAAGTAGGGATCAATTTTTAAAATTAATCTACAAGCCAATGTCTTTAGGACAAACCTCCAAATCTTTGGAGCATGCGGGCCACATGCTGAAGATCTCCACGAGAAATCCAGCCCACGGCAGGCTCGTACGGGGAGAACTCTGTGTGTGTGTGTCCACCGTGCATGCGCAAATAGGATGTGGGAGGAATCGAGAGCACCCGGTGTAACCCAACATTCACCTTAAAGCAAAACATTTAAGGCTCTGACACCACAGGGGCAGAGCTGGTAGAGTTGCTGCCTCATAGCGCCAGAAGCCACAGGTTCGATCCTACGCTGTATCTTTAGAACTAAATCCAAATAAAACACCAGTCACATAAGGAACTGCAGGCGCTGGTTAACAAGAATAGACACAAAAGTGCTGGAATAACTCAGCGGGTAAGGCAGCATCTCTGAAGAACATGGTAGGTGAGTTTTCGGGCCTACCTCTTCTCTCCTTGTTTCACATGTTTTGTCTTTAACCCTCTCATCCTTCAGCCCCATCAGGATATTCACACATTTCTGCCTTTCCCCTCCTCCTCTTCGACCGACGGGTCAGGCAGCATCTCTGATCTGAAGTCTGAAGAAGGATCCCGACTCGAAACGTCACCAATTCGTGTTCTCCAGAGATGCTGCCTGACCCGCTGAGTTACTCCAGCACTTTGTGTCTTTATTCAACCGAGCAAGTTTGGAGAGAAACAGATCCATCGGCCCACCGAGTCCGTGCCGGCCAACGATCAGTGATCATCCTACACACTAGGGGACAATTTATAGAAGCCAATTAACCTGCAAGCCTGCACGTCTTTGGGATTTGGGAGGAAACCAGAACACCCGAAGAAAACTCACACGGTGACAGGAAGAACATACAAACTCTGTACAGACAACACCCGTAGTCAGGTTCCTGGCACTGTAATGGGCCTGTCCCACTTAGGCGAATTTTTGGGTGACAGCGGCGACAATCTTTGCCGTCGTAGATTGACATAGGTGCTGTTGTAGGTTGTTGCCAGGTGTTGTAGGTGAATTCCATTAAAACTCGCCCCTGGCACTCGCCTAAAGAGTCGCCTAAGTGGGACAGACCCATAAGGTAACAAAACTACTGGAGCTCCACTATGGTACCTCAATCTAGGTCTACGTCTTTCTTGTCTAAATCTGGTCCTTTATCACCTTCTTCATCGGGCAGAGAGCCGATTGAAATCCTCTCCCTGTCAAAGTCCTGTACAAGACATTATAATGCCTTCCCACACACCACATGCGCCCTTTCCCTCTTCAATACCAGTGGCATTTCAGACGCGGGAGTGGCAGAGTTAGAGTCAAGGTCGGAGGATTGCAGTTTATAACGATGTTCTCTATCTCTGAATGGTACCTGTTCTGCACCAGTGGAATGCGACATTGAATTATAAATGGATGCTTGTTGGTACTCTGGAAATATACTGACCTCTCACCAGTCCACTGTGGGAATGAAAGTTAAACTGAGCTCGTCTCTTTCATAGTTTAGTTTAGAGAAGCAATGTGGAAAGAAGGCTCTTCGGCCCACCGAATCCGTGCCGACCAACAATCACCCATACCATATCCTCCACACAGAAGTCAATTAACCTACAAACCTGCACGTCTTTGGAATATGGGAGGAAACCAGAGCACTCGGGGAAAACCCACAGGCAGAACGTGCAAACTACATGCCGGCAGCACCCGAGGTCAGGATCGAAGCCAGGTCTCTGGCACTGTAAGGCAGCAACTCTACCGCTGTGCTGCCCATTCCCTTGATTGAATGTTAATGATCTCTCAACCCTGGTTTGAGGATCAGCAGGCTTTGCTCAGCCCAGTAGAGTAAAAGTTTAATTTAATTTAGTTTGGTTTATTATTATTACATGTATAGTGAAATAGCTTTTTTTTGTGTGCTATTCAGTCAAAGAAAATAATATACATGAATACAATCAAGCCGTCCACAGTGCACAGGTAAAGGAAAGGATTTAATGCAAAGATATAACATTGAAGTCTGATGAAAGATGGGTCAAAATGCCTCCAATTAAGTAAATGGGAGGTCAGGGCCCGCTCTCTAGTTGGTGATAGGACGGTTCAATAGCCCAACAACAGCTGGGAAGAAACTGTCCCTGAATCTGGAAGTGTGCGTTTTGTCACTTCTGTACCTCTGACGTCCGAATCTTAACATCCGAACAGACACCAAAATGTTAGTTTGCAAGGCAGTGGTGATTCCAACACTCCTGTATGCATCAGAAACCTGGACATACCGACGCCATCTGAAAACACTTGAAAAGTTCCATCAACGATGTCTTCGAAGCAGCTTAAGGATCAGTTGGGGAGACAGAAGAACCAACGTCAGCTTGCTGAATGAAGCAAAAACATCTAGCATCGAACTCTTCGTCATCAAGGACCAACTAAGATGGGTCGGTCATGTTGTTCAGATGGAAGACGAGCGTCTACCAAAGCAAACCTTCTACTCCCAGCTTAAAGAAGGCAAACGTAAAAGAGGCGGACAAAAGAAGAGATTCAAAGACGTCTTCAAAGCCTGCACGAAGACATATGTAATCCACATCGACTATTGGGAAACCAATGACAAGGACAGGAAACTATGGCGAACCATCATCCAAGAAGGAACAGCGGCCAAGAGATGCGCAGAATTAGAAGAAAAGAGAGGAAAATGGAAAGAGAGGCAGCAACAACCACATCTGGAATTACCTGTCCTGAATGTCGAAGAACTTTCAAAGCCAGGATTGGACTCATAAGTCACCCGAGAGTCCATAAAAACATAATAATGTAGACCATCATTCTTGATCTCGAGGGATAGCCATGACCTCTGGCCAGATGGGAGCGAGGAGAAGAGGGAGTGACTGGAGAGAGAGACTCGTCCTTGAATATGCTAGCGGCCTTGCCGAGGCAGCGTGAAGTGTAGGTGGAGTTGGTTTGTGTGATGGTCTGGGCTACATTCACTACTCTCTGCAATTCCTTGCGTCAGGTTGTGATAACATGCTTTCCTAGAGAAGAGGGTTGGGTTGCGCATGCGTCCTGAATTTTCATGTTGCTCTTTTTTTGAGGTCCTCCCTCTGGAAACATTGGCTGCTGCTTTTCTCTTATTTCAACACCTCAAACAGCTGCAAACCGCTTTAACACATCTTGAAGTCATGAAAAATTGTAGTATAAATAGAGCCATTTGTCAGTGTGTAGCCATTGTTACTTTTGACAGAGTGTGAAGGCTCTAAGGGACACTGCTGAAAAGTAAAATCAATATGTTAGAAGCTTATCCGACACCAACTACCCATCGCGAGGGCAGCAAGGTTCACCGGAAGAAGAGAGTGAATTGAAATAAGTGACAGAATTATCACATGGCGCTTTCCGCACCCTGATCGTTGTACCTGCTTCCTTTGTTCCTGAAATCACACCAACATTTATGGGTGGCAGAGTTGCTGCCTTACAGCGCCACAGACCTGTGTTCGATCCTGACTACGGGTGCCGTCTCTGCAGAGTTTGTAGTTCTCCCCATTTTTCCGGGTGCTTCGGTTTCCTCCCACATCCCAAAGATGCACAGTTATGTAGGTTAATTGGCTCCTGTAAAAAAAAATAGCCTTAATGTGTGGGATGAGAGAGTGAGATAATACAGAACTAGTGTACAGGTGATTGGCGGTCGATAGTCGGCATTGTCTCGCTGGGCCGAATGGCCTATTTCCACGCTGTAACTCTAAACGCTAAACTGTAAATTCGCAAGATTGGCAAGAGGTGCGGGTTTGTCGGTTAATTGGCCCTCTGTACATTCCCCCCTAGTTTGTAGGGAATAGGATAAGGTAGAACTTGTCAATTCTAATCAGCCTGACCAAAGGTCAGACCTCAATATGTAGAAAGTAGATCAGAAAGTGGGATAACATAATACTAGTGTGAATGGGCGATCAGTGGTCGGTGGGCCAAGGGACCTGTTTTCATGCTGTATCTCTAAACATGTAGCATGCGTTTCTCCTATTCACAATAAAAAAAGCTACACTCATTTCTAAAAGTATATGGTGTTATATTTGGGGCTGGATCAGGAGGGAGAGCTGGGAACTATATATTTAAATACTGTTGCAGTGCAGATATCTTCCAAGCCAGTAGCCTGAGGCGTGGTTTATTGACTTGGAGACGCAAGTTCAAATCACAGTATTACTACAGTAATACTGTGATTTGAATGTTAGGCTGTCTAACATCAAATCATTTGAAATGCCCGAGATGAAGCAAAACTGTGAAACAGTCAGATTATTGTAAAAGAAGAAAGGTCCGAACACAAAACAGCATTGATGTAGCAGGGAATAAAGCAGAAGGTATGAGTTGCAAATTGTGAAGCTAGAGGAAGGAATGTAGAAGGAGGGGGAGGGGAAACATGAGCACAAGACCAGGTGGGTCACTGGAGGGGGGGGTGATGAAAATGGGGGCAGGGGGTTAGGAGAAAGGGGGGGGGGGGGGGGGGGGGTTGCAGGTTATATTGAAAATTCAATGTTCCTCCAATCTATGGCGAGTTAGTATTTCAGGCCTGGTTTCAGGCTGGGAAAGAGAAGAACAACATTTTTAGCTGCAGGGAAGAAGAGGGAGGGGTAGAAAAAAGAGAATATCTCAGTTAGGGCAAGACCAAGTGAGTTAAGATGACGGCAAGAAACACATTGTGAAAGGCACGGCAAATTATCTCCTATGTATTGGATTGGTCGACAGTTTTTTAGATTAGATTAGATTCAACAATTGCACAAATACGAGTACAGGTACAACAAATACAGGTTCACAATAACTTGAAAAATAATATATTACACGTGACAATCTGAACCTGCTTAAGAAAGATAGGGCACGTGACTTTAGAGATACAGCAAAGAAACAGGCCCTTCAGCTTACCGAGTCCGCGCAATCACCCTGTACACTAGCACTGTCCTACACACTAGGGAAAATTGACACTTTCCTACAAATGTGTGTTTTTGGAATGTGGCAGGAAACCACAGCACCCGAAGGAATCCCACATGGTCACAGGGAGAACATGCAAACTCCGTACAGACAGCACCCACATTCAGGATCGAACCCAGGTTTCTGGCTCTGTGAGGCAGCGGGTCCACCGCTGCACCCCTCCCGTTTGAGTGCTGCCTATAGAACTACAGCTGGTTATCTAACATGCAAGGACTGGATCCGTCTGTGAAACTTTCATTTATTTAATTGATGCTTGGGGCATTTAACAGATTTAATCTATTAAATGATTATTTGCCTTTTGATAAGGGACAAACAGAGCCCTTGGATATCACTGATAAAGGAGCGTGTGACTTAATTGGAACTTAGTCAAAGTGAATAATTCTTTATAAAATGAATTAAAACACCAACATTGCCTTGATTTGGACAATTGCATGCACATTTCCCTCATGCAGTTAATTATTGATCTCAAATGTAATTACTATACAACTGGATTTTTTTTTTAATAGACATATACCAGGCTCAATACTTCTCCTTTTTATAGCAGAACTCTCTTCAAAGGACAGGGATTGCAGAAACGTAACAATCTGGAGGAAGTGTGGCAGAATCCTGTTTTAACTTCATAACCAGGACAGGATCATACAATGTCACATTGCCACAGGACTTACATCGGCATCCTTGGGCCGCTTAAGTGAAAGTCTTGCCACAAATCCTTGAGTTTAGTTTTGTCACTTTAGTTTAGGTTAGAGATACGGCATGGAAAAAGGTCCTCCGGCCCACCGAGTCTGCACATTGCCATCGATTACCCCAGTTCATGCCAGTTCCATGTTAGTCCACCTTCGAATACAACTCCCTACACACTTTTACTGAGGGTCATTTTACAGAACCCAACTAAACTGCAAATCCACACTTCTTAGGAGTGGGCGAGTGGGCCGGAGCACGCTGGAGGACACCCATGCAGTCGCAGCAAAAGTCAGGGTGCCACAGTCGCGCAGCGGTAGAGTTGCTGCCTAACAGCGCTAGAGACCCAGTGTTGCCACATACTGCCTGACATACTATATGTATTTCCAGCATTTTCTGATGTATTTCAGATTTTAAGCATCTGTGGTATATTGCATTTGGCTTAAATTTATTCAATTTAGAAAACCACTGGTTGACCAGTCATATACCATATAACCATATAACAATTACAGCACGGAAACAGGCCATCTCGGCCCTTCTAGTCCGTGCCGAACACTTATTCTCCCCTCTTCCTAAAGAATCCTAGGATCATACAGTGTGGGAACAGGCCTTGAGCTCAACCTGTCCATGACAACCAAGATGCCCCATCTCCACTAGTCCCACATTCCTATAAATCTTTCCTAATCATGACCTGTCCAAATATCTTTTAAATGTTGTTATAGTACCTGCCTCAACTACCTCCTCTGGCAGCTCATTCCATATACTCATTATATATGTCTGTTAAAAATTTGCCCCTAGTAAATTTTTCCTCCCTCACCTTAAATTGATGTCCTCTGGTTCTTGATTTCATTACTCTGGGGAAAAAGACACTGTGCATCCACCCAGACTGTTCCACTCATGATCTGAAACAAAGAAACATAGAAAATAGGTGCAGGAGGAGGCCATTTGGTCCTTCGAGCCTGCACCACCATTCATTGTCATCATGGCTGATCATCCACAATCAGTAACCCGTGCCTGCCTTCTCCCCATATCCCTTGATTCCCCTAGCCCCTAGAACTCTATCTAACTCTCTTTTAAATTCATCTAGTGAATTGGCCTCTACTGCCTTCTGTGGCAGAGAATTCCTCGAATCCACAAATCTCTGGGTGAAAACGTTTTTTCTCACCTCAGTTCTAAATGGCCTTCCCTTTATTCTTAGACTGTTGTCCCTGGTTCTGGACTCCCCCAGCCCAGCATTGGGGAAAAATCTAGCTTGTCCAGTCCTTTTATAATTTTATACTTTTCTATATTCTCTCATCCTTCTAATTCCAGTGAATACAAGCCCAGGCTTTCCAATCGTTCCTCAAATGACAGTCCCGCCATCATGGGGATTAACCTGTTGAACCTATGCTGCACTGCCACAATAGCAAGGATGTCCTTCCTCAAACACCTCTATAAGATCACCCCTCATCATCCTGCGCTCCAAGGAATAAAGTCCTAGCCTGCTCAAACTATCCTTATAGCTCAGGCCCTCAAGTCCTAGCAACAATCCTTGTAAAGGGGCCTTTCTCTGGATGGGTAGCTTCAAAAGTTGTGCCTCGGTTGATGTGTCTGTGAGTTGGAGGTTGACAGAAGCTGGGTAAAACCCACACGGTCTATTCCGTTGATCTCGAGTGTGGACAGGATAAGATTCATGAATTTGTGATGGGTTTGATGCTGTGTAAGAGTTCACACAAGGCCCACAGACGCTGATGATGGATTAACAGTCATTCTCACTTGCGTGAAGCAAACTCAAAACAAAACTGGTGACAACTTCAAAGAAAAACGGCAGAAAGAACAGTGTCTCAGTGGTAAAGTTGCTGCCTTACAGAGCCAGAGACCCGGGTTCAATCCTGACTACGGATGCTGTCTATGTGGAGTTTGCACCTTCTCCCGGTAACCGTGTGGGTTTTCTGCAGCTGCTCCGGTTTCCTCCCGCATCCTAAAGTCATGCAGGTTTGTAGGTTAATTGGCTTCAGTAAAATTGTGTAGGATTGTGCAGTATGTAGGATTGTTGTGGTTTTACGGGATGATTGCTGGTCGGTACGGACCTGGCGGGCCGAAGGGCCTGTTTCCGCACTGTATCTGTAAAATCTAAAGTAAAATAAATATATCACCCTTCACAACATGATGGCACCTTTTAAATCTGTTATAGCGATGACAGTCGTAATACCCTCTTGAAAAATCCCGCAGGATACTCTCAACTGTTAGTTCTGCAGAATCACTTCGAACTAGTGTTGTTTACCGAATGTGTTGTTGGAATGAATAAATTGAGAAGAGAAAGCAGAGAAAATATGAGCAGGAATAAACCTTCTCTACCTTTCAACATAGTCATAGAGTCTTCATTTAGTTTAGTTTAGTGTTTCCATGGGTACTGAGGTACTGTGTTAAGCTTTTTGCGTGCTATCCAGTCAAAGAAAAGACTACACATGATTACAATCAAGCCGTTGACAGTGTACAGATAAAAGATAAAGGGTACAACATTTAGTGCAAAGTAAAGACTGATTAAAGATCGTTCAAAGGTCTCCAATGAGGTAGATGGGAGGTCAGAACCACACTCTACGGAATTGGACACTTCAGTCCAATTTGCCCATACCGATCAAGATAGCCTATCTAAGTTGATCCCATTTGCCCATGTTTGGCCCATATCCCTCTAAACCTTTCCATTCCATGTTTCTGTCCTATTGTCCTATTAAATGTTGTTATATTATCTCTCAACTACCACCTCTGGCTACTCGTTCCAAATACCCACCTCGCTATGTGGAAAAAGTTTCCCCTCGGGTTTGTATTAAATATTGTCGCTCTCATCTTAAGCATATGTCCTCTGGATCTGATTCCCTTATTCTAGGTAAGAGACCCAGTACATTCAAAGTGTCTATTCCATCATATGATCTATATGATCATAACTAATCAACCATTTCAGCACCCTGTTCTATGCGTTCCCCAGAACCCTTGCGTTAAAAAAATGTATCTACCTCTATCTTAAATATATTTAATATCTTGGCCTTTGCAACTTCTTGTGGTAGAAAATTCCACGTTCCCCAGGGGCGCACGATGGCGCAGCGGTAGAGTTCTGCCATGCAGCGCCAGAGACTTGGGTTTGATCCTGACTACGGCTGCAGTCTGTACTGTGTTTGGACGTTCTTCCTGTGGGTTTTCTCCAGGTGCTTTGTTTTCTTCCCACACTAAAGACATAGAGGTGTGTAGGCTAATTGGCTACGTTAAAAATTGTAAATTGTCCCTAGTGGGCAGGATAGTTCTAATGTACACGGATCTCTGGTCGACGCGGGCTCAGTGGACAGAAGGGCCTGTTTCCACGCTGTATCTCTAAACAAAACTAAACTAAAGGTTCACCATCCTTTGGGTGAAGAAGTATCTCATTATCATGCATTTTCGATGAGACATACCTTGAGGCGGTGGCCCTGACCATTCTTCCTGTAGCTAGTTTGGCCTAACCTGTTAGAATTGTATCAGTTGCCAAAGATTGACCTCATTCTTTTAAGCTTTAGCCCAACCCACCCAATTTGTCAAGTCAAGAGTGTTTAATTGTCAAATTTACAAAAAACAGAACAATGAAATTCTAACTTGCAGCAGCAACGCAGACCTGTAAACACAGTATACTCATAAGTGATATGTGGAAGAAAAAAAAATCAATAAATTTAAAACCCCAATATTAATGGCAAAAACCTGAAGTACTTAGTGCAACCAAGGCAGTCTGAAGAATGGTCCCAACCCAAAATGTTACCTATACATGTTCTCCAGCGATGCTGCCTGATCCGCTGAGTTGCACAGTACAGACAGCACCTGTAGTCAGGATTAAACCCGAGTCTCTGGCGCTGTAAGGCAGCAACTATACTGTGCTGCCCCTGAGGAACTTGTGGAATTTTCTACCACAGGAAGTTGCAACGGCCGAGATATTAAATATATTCAAGATAGAGGTGGATCATATGATGCAATCAACATGTTGAATCCACCTAATCTTGTATCCAGAATAGGGGAATGTATTGCTGACATTTTGCCAAGCCCCTTCTTTAGACTGATTCCAGCCGGTGGGGTGGAAAAGAAAGTCAGAAGTGGTGCATATACAGTTAGTCTCGGTTTTTATTTTGATTAATAGAGATTATTGGTAGCTGAGCAATGGGACTATTGTAGTGTCTGACGTTAATGGCGCATTTGTTGGGACGTGGCATCTGAAGATGCTTTCATTAGTCCTGACCATATGTGCATTATGAAGTTCCTTGTTATCTACGGCACAGTGGCGCAGCGGTAGAATTGCTGCCTTACAGACCCAGAGAGCCGGGGTTGATCCTGACAAAGGGTGCCGCCTGCAAAGAGTTTGTATATCCTCCCCCGATCGCCTGGGTTGTCCCTTTCCTCACACATTCCAAAGATGTGCGGGATTGCAGGTTAATTGGTTTCCATAAATTATCCCTAGCATGCAGAATAGAACTAGTGTACGGGTTGGCATAGGTGGGCCGAAGGGCTTGTTTCCACACTATATCTCTAAACTAAAGTTCTTGTTCCTTGGATTTACACTAATGGTATTGATCTCCATGGCCACCAGATGAAACCAAACCTTCTCCACCTCTAACCAGCTCACGACCACAGCATCATCTTAATGCAGAGCCTAATTTCTTCCCACAGTCACTGTTCCCCTCATCAGTTTTAGTGGTAAAACTCTTGCCACCACTGCACAGCACCTATGTTTTAAGAGGTGAGTGCCACCTTTAAGCACTCGCTCACCCCTGAGTGAGGCTTCCAGCCAATACATTGCAACTTTGCATTGGGCAAACAAATGATTACAATTAGCATGTGGTTTGAAGTTGGCACTTTGCCTGCTTTGCGATTTAATGACGAGGGTTCAAAGCCCATTATGGGCCAATTTTCAAGAGACGGGCATGTTAAACTGGCCTTTCAATGGGTACTGGAGAACGTAACATTTTTAATAGCTGGCCATATTTAAAGAGCTTTTTCATTAAATCTGTTATTAGAACGTCTGTGCATGACTTGTTGGATTAAACCTTGTTAATGGGGGATAAAAGGCCCCATCCTGATGATTTGAGCCTGTTGACAGACTGCCTTGGGACATCGGTGTCTCTTGACAGATATTTGGCCATTTTCCATTCTCCTGAAATAATATGAAAATAGTGGCAGCCTTTGTTACTCAGGCATTAACAACAGATGGACTACTGCTCGCTCACCACCCTCCCCTTTATGGCAAGGAGCTTTATAGAAGGCTTTGCAAAAAATATGAGAAATATACTCTGAAAAGAGTGGCACAGTAGCGCATCTGGTGGAGCTGCTGCTGGGTTTGATCCCGACCTCGGGCGATGTCTGTGTGAAGTCTGTCACGTTCACCCTGTGTAAAATTGCCATTTGTGTGTAGGGAGTGGATGAGAAAGTGGGATAACGTCGAACTCATGTGAACTCAATCTGAAGAAGGGTCTTGACCTGATACATCGCCTATTCCTTTTCTCCAGAGATGTTGCCTGACCCGCAAGTTGCTCCAGCTTTGTGTGTCTATCTTCGGTATAAACCAGCACCCGCAGTTGCTTCCTGCACATTTCATGTGAATGGGTGATTGATGGTCTCACCCTCATTCCCTTCCAGTTAACAACTCCCAACATAATTAGGTGCTGTAAGGAACAGCAGATGCTGGTTTACCAAGAAAAAACTCAAAATGCTGGAGTAACTTAGTGGGTCAGGTAGCATCCCATAAGAACATGGATAGGTGGCTTTGGATTGGGTTGGTTGCCTTCTTCAGACTGATGTCAAACTGATGTCTGAAGAAGGGTCCAATTTGGAAACGTCACCTATCCATGTTCTCCAGAGATGCTGCCTGATCCACTGAGTTAATTCCACACTTTGTGTCTTTCCCACTATAATTATATTGATGAATTGATTGTTTGAAAATGACAGCCTGGAAACAGGCCCTTCGGCACACCAACACCATACCAACTATTTGTTCACACGAGTTCTATTGTTTGAAGAAAGGTCCCGACTTGAAACGTCAGCTGCTCGTGTTCTCCAGAGATGCTGCCGTGACCCGCTGAGTTACTCCAGCACTCTGCGTCCTTTTTCTTAGTTCCATGTTACCCCACTTTCTCATCCACTCCCTATACACTCGGCAATTTACAATTAAGTTACAAATCCCTACATTTTTGAGATGTGGGGGGAAACCGGAGCAGCCAGAGAAAACACACGCAGTCACGGAAAGAACGTGCAATTTCCACACAGATAGTGCCTGTGGTTAGGATCGAACCCGGGTCTTTGGCGTTGTAAGGCAGCAACTCTACCGCTGTGCCACTGCGCCGCCCACAGTTCTTTGTGTCTTGCATTGCTTGTCTTGGCTTCTCTTGATTTCGAACCTGGGTCTCTGGCACTGCGAGGCAGCAGCTCTACCAGCCTCTACACTGCAAGATAATTTGGCAAACCAGAGCAAGCATTTCAATCTTATTGAAAAGATGTCCCCTCCAGCAGTATACACCCCTGGTCCCCATTATTGCTGCATTGGGTTTGGCTTCTACTTGTATTTGAGTTTAAGGGTTGATTTTAACCCAACAATCTTCTACTCAGATGCGACGGTGAATTCAATGGAGATCACTCTTGCAAATACAGTGATTAAATCAGAGAGCAAATAAATCATAAATAAAAAGCACCAATGTGATGATGACAGGTGACTATGAGGATGTCTACAGGATTATCTTTCATCATCCTTAGGGGAGAAAAATAAATTGTGACTTGTGAAGCTTGCTTAATTCTCAGCATCTGGCTTACTGCCACATAGATTTCAATCAGAGCTTTGTTTCTTGAGGTGACAGGATGGAATATTGTGCTCATTTTTCACTGCAGCGCTGGTGCAAGAGATGATATGTCCCCCAGATATGGACGGATGTGGTATAATGCTGGGCCAAATTATTTAGACCACCCATAAATCGTGTGTTATTAGCAGTTGGTGGTGAGCGTCTCCCAAATTCTAATTGCAGTAAATACTTGTACGGTTTGGGGGTTGTAGTAAAGTGAACTTCAGACTAGAGTCATAGTGTTGTACAGCACAGAAACATGTCCACAATGACCATGCCAATCATTTTGCCCATCTACGCTAATCTCATTTGCACACATCAGGACCTCCCTTAACAACTAAAGAGCAGTCCTGAACTACTATCTACCTCATTGGAGACCCTCAGACTGAAGAAGGGTCTTGATCCGTAACGTCAACCATCCTTTCTCTCCAGAAATCCTGCCTATCCCGCTGAGTTACTCCGGCATTGTGTGTCTGTCCATAGTCTATCTTTATTGGACTTTATCTTGCACTAAACATTATTCATCTTATTACCGTTATCATGTATCTTTACACTGTGGATGGCTCGATGGTAATTGTGTATTGTCTTTCTGCTGACTGGTTAGCACGCAACAAAAGCTTTTTACTGTGCCTTGGTACACCTGACAATAAACTCAGCTCCCATCTGCCTCACTGGAGATCTTTGAACTATCTTTAATTGGAGATGGTTCGCTAATTAATTAGACACAAAATGCATTTGGGGTCAGGACCCTTCTAAGACTGAAGAGGAGTCTATTTCATTGTTCTGTCTGGGACATATGACAATAAAACACTCTTGACTTGAATATTGTGTTTACAGGCCTGTTATGCTACTGCAGGTTTTCGGCACATATGACAATTAAACTCTCTCAGGTCTGCTTTGACCTTCACAATTACTGTTCAATAAAACGTGGCAAAGTGTCCTTGAATTGTGTTAACATGGCTTGGTTGAGAATCCATAAGTGTACCAATAATGTATTAAAAGATTCTGCAGATGTTGGTTTTCTGCTAGAGATAGATGGAAAATGCTGGAGTAATTTAGCGGGTCAGGCAGCAACTCTGGAAGAAGGGTCCCGACCCGAAACATCACCTAACCATTTTCCCCAGATATGCTGTGTGACCCGCTGAGTTTCTCCAGCATTTGGTGCCTATTTTTAGTATAAACCAGCATCTGTAGTTTATCTCCAGTTTAAAAATAAGCTGCAGATACGTTTTATCTTTAATCGGACTTTATCAGACTTTCTCGCGCTAAATGTTGTACCTTTTATCCTTTCTCGGTGCGCTGTGGACGATGATTGTATTCACATAGTCTTTTCTTTAACTGGATAGCACGCAAACAAAAGCTTTTCATTGTATCTCGGATCACATGACGACAATAAACTAAATTAAACTACACTAAAATATTCCTCTTCGCCTTACCTGTCTAAATGTCGGTCCATATGCTGCTTAATCATAGTAATTGTATCTATTTTTGCCACTTCCTCGGGCAGTATGTTCATTCTAATCTCTTCTAAGCTCTAGCCCAACTGACCCAATCTGCCAAGAGTCTAGAGTGTTTAATTGTTACATGTACCGAAAACAGAACAATTAATTTTTTACTTGTAGCCGCATAACAAGCTTGTAAACACAGTACTCATGAGCAGCATAATAAACAAAAAAAAACAATATGTTAAAAACCCAAATAGTATTCCAAAAATCCCAAAGTCCTTAGTGCAACCTAGACGGTTCGTAGTTTCAGGTTTTGTTACTTTGGTTAATTAGTCTGAAGAAGGGCCTCGACCCGAAATGTCATCCATTCCTTCTCTCCAAAGATTTTGTGTCTACCTATAGTTTAGCTAATGTTTGTAGTGTTCAAGAGCCTGACTGTTGTTGGGAAGAAGCTGCTCTTGAACCCGGACATTACGATTTTCAGACTCCTGTAGCTTCTTCCCGATGGCAGAAGTGAAATGAGAGAGTGGCCAGGGTGGTGTGGGTCCTTGATGATGCTGGCTGCCTTCTTGAGGCAGCAACGCCATGAGGATACTAGGCCTTAAAGTAAGAATTGGATATCACCTTGGATCAAAATTGGACTTTTCAGACATTGACAAGTTGCAAGATGGCACCGGAATGTTGCAACTCTTTGCGTGCTGCTCATGAAGAGAATCTGTAGTTTTGTTTAGAGATACAGTGCAGAAATAGGTCCTTCAGCCCACTGAGTCCGTGACGACCAGCGATCACCTTGTACACTAGCACTAGCCTACACACTAGCGACAATTTACAATCTACACCGAAGCCAATTAACGTACAAACCTGTATGTCTTCAAAGTGTGGGAGGAAACCAGAGTACCCGGGAAAAACCCACACGGTCACAGGAAGAATGTACAAACTCCGTACAGACAGCACCCGCAGTCAGGATCGAACCCGGGTCTACTCTGCATCACTGTGCTGCCCCGAACCTATTGTATTAATGTATGGTATGGATTTAATTGATTGATTGAAAGATACAGCATGGGAACAGGCCCTTCGGCCCACCGAGTCCATGCCAATCATCGATCTCCCGTTCACACTAGTCCTATGTTATCCCACTTTCCCATCCACTCCCTTCTCACTAAGGGGCAATTTACAGGGGGCCAATTAACCTACAAACCTGCACGTCCTGGGGAATATTGGAGGAAGCTGGCCACCCGGGCGAAAACCCTCGCAGTCACAAGGAGAACGTGCAAACTCCACACAGACAGCACCCGAAGTCAGAATCGAACCCAGATCTCTGGCGCTGTGAGGCAGCAGCTCTACCAACTGCACCACTCTGCCTGTGACAGACAGCATACAGAACAAGCACTTTGCTGTCTCACTGTACACATGACAATCAAGAAAGCATTGAATAATTTCACTTTGTACATCGAACACAGCCAACAGGCACTGTCATTACCCGAGTCTCCTTCCACGGATATATTTATACAAGTATTTTCTGTCTGTTACCTGCTCCCAAAAGCCTTGAGGCTGCTGACTCCATTAATATTTATAAAATCACCTGGCCTGATGAGATACAAGTAAACGCTTTCATTCTGCGCCTTTAGAATTATTAGGGCAGTGAACTTGACAAAGATTGATTTTGCACTCTCTCAGGAGCTTGGGAATCAGTCCAATGTCACCACAACATTCATCCTCAGCCCATTCATCACTCTCCGGCCTCAAACCTTCTGTGCTTCACTCTCATCTGTTGGTGGGTCAGTGCTTGTGACCGAAGATTGATGGGCAAAATTTCAGCCGAGGTTGGCTACTGATTGCTGTCCTACAATAGTCTTGGGGATGGCCATTCCAACCACACTGGGAGCTTGAATATGCCACCGTGTTTCTTGTCGTGGCTGTGAATTCATCAACCGAGCTGTTGGGTGACATGAGAGTTGGCAGAATTGACCAGTTCCTCGAGAAGACTCCAGAAGTAGCGCCGCAGCTAGAGTTGCTGCCTCACAGCGCCAGAGACCCGGGTTTGATCCTGATCTCGGGTGCTGTCTGTGTGGAGTTTGCACATTCTCCCCTGCGACCGTGTGGGTTTCCTCCAGGTGCTCCAGTTTCCTGTCATATCCCCAAGATGTGCGGGTTTGTAGATTAACTGGTCTTTGTAAATTCCCCCTAATGTGGAGGGAATGGATGCGAAAGTGCAATAACAAAGTAGTGTGAATGGATGATTGATGGCTAGTGTATACTCGGTGGGCCGAAGGGCCTGTTTCCCATGATGTATCTCTAAACCAGATTCAGGGACACCTTCTTCCCCGCTGTTATCACTCTGCTGAACTGACGACCTCCCATAAACTAAGGGAGTTGCCCCAATCTCCCCAACCCACCTCAGTTTAGTTTGGTTTAGGTAAATTTATTGTCATGTGTATCGAGGTACAGTTAACAGCTTTTTGTTGCATTCTAACCAGTCAATGGAAAGGCTATACATGATTACAATTGAGCCATCCATAGTGTACAGAAACACAACAGAGGGAATAACATTTAGTGCAAGATAAAGTCCTGTAAAGTCCGACTAAAGATAGTCGAAGGGTCTCCAATGAAATGGACAGTAGCTCAGGACCGTTCTCTAGTTGTTGATAGAACGGTTCAGTTGCCTGATAACAGCTGGGAAAAAATGTCCCTGAATGTGGAGGTGTCTGTTTTCACACTTCTGTACCTGTCAATGGAAGGTTGGTTTGTGTGATGGTCTGGGCTGCATCCACAATTCTCTGCAATTTCTTGCGGCCTTGGATGGTGCTGTTCCCAAACCATGCCGTGATGCATCCCGATAAAATATTTTCTACGGCGCATCTGTAGAAGTTGGTGAGAGCTGTTGGGGACATGCCGAAGCCTTCTAAGGAAGTTCACTGCAACAGGGCAGTTATTTTATAATATGGCTTTACTTCACACTTCCAGTGATTGGTTGATACTTTATTGTCACATATCTGACATCCCCCCCCCAAGTCCCTCTTTATTCCCTCGGTGCCCGCCCCCCCACTCCGCGTCCCTCTCTGTTCTCTCGGTGGCGTGTCTTCGACCAACTGACCGCCGGGACTCACGTGGGCGACAGCTCTCCGACGGACCTCTGCTCTCACAGGCATCCCTCCTCACGGTGTTTCAATTGTCAGCATGTGAACCAGGGTCACAGGGGAATTGAATACTTGTTTGCCAAAATAAGCAGATGGGATGAAAGCACTGGTGTGCAGGGTGGAATTGTCAGAACAAATGCGGTGGAACTAAAGGAACCTTGAAAGAATAGAATCCTTGCACATTACGGATGCCTTCCTTAAGGCTGTTGGCAGCTGGAATGAAAGAAGCACATCTGAGATCTGAGAGAAAGGCTTTCTTTCTTCTATCTTATCAATGGCAGCCCCAGAGACAGAAGCTCTGATGCTAATTTAAAATCTCTTCTTTTCTAAGAAGATTCCAAAGGAGCATAAAATAAATGCACAAGAATTATATAAAATTATGAGGCATAGAGTTGACAAAGCCTTTTTCCCTGGATGCTAATATCAAATACTACAGGGCATTCATAAAAAAAATTTGAAATGGACAGATCTATTTTTGCTCCATCTCTTGCACTGCCTATTTTGACCTTCAATTGGCCACAGGTGGTATTTGCTAGAGGGGGTTGGACAGACTTGGACGGTTTTCTCTGGAACGCTGGAGGTTACGGGGAAACCTGTTGGAAGTGTATAAAATTATGTGAGGCATAGATAGGGTAGACATTCAGAACCTTTTTCCCACGATGGAAATATCAACTTTATCAGTGGCCATAGCTTTACAGATGAGAGGGGAAAAATGTAAAGGCGATGTGCGGGGCATGTTTTTTTACACAGAGGGTGGTGGGTGCCTGGAACGCGCTGCCACGGTTGGTGGTTGAGCCAGATACGATAATGGTATTTTAGAGATTTTTGGAAAGGAATATGGATATGCAGGGGATGGGTGGATATGGATTATATGCAGGCAGATAAGAGTTGGTCTTAGCAGCATGTATGGCACAGATATCGTGGGCTGAAAGACCAGTTCCTGTGCTGTACTGTTCTATGTTCTATCTTCCAAGGGTTCATTTTGCAAAGTGCCAGCACTTGTGTAACAAAGGGCAGTATGTGCAGAGGTTGGGTTAAAGCATTCAACAGATCCTGGAGAAAGCTTGACTAGCGGAGTTGGTACTTTGAGAGCCACTCATTGCAACTTAGTGCAGTACAGTGGCGCAGTGGTAGAGTTGCTGCCTCACAATGCCAGCGATCCAGCTTCGATCCTGACCTCAGTTGCTGTCTGTGTGGTGTTTGCATGTTGCCCCCGTAACCGCGTGTGTTTCCTCAGGGGGCCTCCATTTCTTCCCACATCCCAAATATGTGCAGGTTTGCAGGTTGACAGGTCTGAAGAACCCAAAACTTTACCCGTCCTTTTCCTTCAGAAATGCTGCCTGACTCGATGAGTTACTCCAGCATTTTGTACCTTACTTTGGTGTAAACCAGTATCTATAGTTCCTTTCTACACAGGTTTGAGGGTTATTTGGCTTCTGTAAATTGCCCCAAGCATCTAAGGAGTGGATGAGAAAGTGGGATAACATAGAACTAGTCACTGTCCCCTTTATCCTTTATCTGTGCACTGTGGGCAACTTGATTGCATTCATGTAATCTTTACTCTGACTAAATAGCATGCAAACCAAAACTTTTCACTGTATCTCGGTACACGTGCCAATAATAAACTGAACAAGCAACTGCAGATGCCAGTTTCCAAAAAAGACACAAAGTGATGGAATAACTTAGCTGGTCAGGCAGCATCTCTGGAGAACATGGATAGGTGACGTTTTAGGTCGGGGCGTTTCAGTCTGAAGTAACCCAATTTTTAACTGGCTATTTTTGCACCAGTGTGCAGAAGAATCTGGGGAGTTGATGAGTAAGTGGAGAATTAAAAATGTGTTTAATGTAGGACTAGTGTGAATGCACAGTTGCACAAAGGACTGCAGATGCAGCAACCTTGAGCAAAACACAAAGTGCTGGAGGAACTCTGCTGATCAGGCAGCATCAGTGGAGGTAATAGACAGGCTACGTTTCGGGTCGGGATCCTACATGCATGATGGCTGGCATGGAGTTGATGGGTCGAAGGGCCTGTTTCTGAGCTGCAAGACTCTCAATTCTATGCAGCCCCGAAGGAAAGAACAAAGTGCCTTGGCCCCTGGGAGGATACAAATCCTTTCTGTTTTCTCGTCGCATTTTGATTTAGATGGATTGCTGCACAAAATGGGCCAACCTATGTTTCTGCCTTCGATATGCTGTTAATGAGAATTTGAGACAAAATCATGATGAAAAAAGATGAGATATATCAAGAGTTAATAAACAGGTGGCCTCAAAATTAGGACGTGTGCATTTAGCCTGCAGGAGAAAATGAGGCAAATCTCAGTCTTGAGTTCTAAGTGTAACCAATTTAAAATATGAGACCTTGCAATCGATCTTGATTTAAATTACACTTATCTCTATTGTCTTTTTTCTGATTAAGGAAATTCTTATTCAGTGCAAGTAACAAGTAAATGTGACATGTCACCTACATGTCTGACCAAATTGTTTTGTTGATTAATAATGGCTTGGTGTGCAAAGGGCCATCGTCAGTCAAAATGGATGATGCAGGAGCAAGTTGCAGCTCTAATGTAACATTACAATTTACTTTACTTTCTGGAGATTAGTCCATGCCAAAAATATTAAGGCCCTCAACATTACAAGTTCCTAAATAGGAAATATCTTCACTGAGATTTTATTGATCTTTTGTGTGGTCAAAAAATGTTTTTTCAAATTCAGTGCCAATTGACGACAGTGTATGTCCTAATGAGTTAGAGATGGGATATAACTCAGCCAACAGACCTTTATACATGAAACAATTTCAATTGTTCAGACGAGAGACTCTACTTAAAGAAGTAGAGAAGCAGAAACTGCAGGATCTTCTCCCAGGAAAAAGAGGCTAATTTTTCCATACAAATTTAGTTAGGAGAAACAGAGTGGAAACAGACCCACGCCAATGATCAATAACCGAATACTAGCACTAGGGATAATTTACAATTCTTACCAAAGCCAATTAACTTACAAACCTGTACATCTATGGAATGTGTTAGGAAACCAGAGCTCCCGGAAAATACCCACGTGGTCACATGGGGGAACGTACAAACAGCACCCTTACAGGATCGAAACTGGGTCTCTGGTGCTGTACAGGCAGCAACTCTACCGCTGCACCACTGTGCCGCACCGAAATGCAGCAAGTGAGGTGGGGGGAAGATTTAATAGATTTACTCAAAGGGTGGGTAGCTATATGGAACAGGCTGCCAGAGAAGGTAGTTGAGGCAGGTAATATAACAGCATTTAAAAGAAATTTAGACAGGTACATAGGGATAGGTTTAGAGGTACCGTATATTCCGGTAATGAAGATGCTATTGTTTACACAAAAGTAAGGCACGAAAATTTACCGGCATCTTGGAGAACGAAGGTTAGGTTGTTAGCCAAGAAAGATAGACTTGGCTATCCCTCAGTACAGCAACATCAAGAACGATAGCCAAGTCTATCCCTCATTGCTGACCAGCTGATGGGAAGCGGCTGTAAAAGGACAGCGCCGCTGGGGGGGTGGGGGGGGGGGAGAGTTCCTTTCACAGCGTGTGGGGAGTCTGGCCCAGAGAGGGAAGTAGCTCGGGTGGCTGCGAGCGTCTGCCGGGACCAGACAGCTGAACCCGCCGCCACCTCAGCGGCTTCTGCCGGCCCGCCCGCTGGCCACGGTATCCTTTGGCACAGGCACAACCGGTGGAGGTGGTGGGTAGCTACTGGGCGGAAGTGTAGATGGGGCATGTTGGTTGGTGTTGGCAAGTTGGGCTGAAGGGCCTGATTCCATACTGTAAATGTCTAAGACTAAGTGTATTTTCAACATCTGAGTTACATGGGCAAGTTAGAACTTTATCCTGTGGAGCACAAGAGGCTGTGGGGTGATCTTGTAGAGATGTATAAAATCATGAGGGGAATTGATGATGTGACCTTTTACTAAAGATAGGGGAATCAAGAACCAGAGCACATAGTTTTAAGGTGAGAGAAAAAACATTTATTACGAACCTGAGGGGCACGATTTGTACCCAGGTGGTGGGTATATTGAATGAGTTGCCAGAGGAAATAAGTGAGGAGATACAATGACAGTATTTAAAGAACAGGTACATAGATAGTCATAGTGTCATGCAACATGGAAACAGGCCCTTCGGCCCAACTTGCCCACGCCGACCATAGTGCCCCAGCTATATTAGTCCCACCTGCCGATGCCTGGCCCATAACCCTCTAAACTTGTCCTATCCATGTACCTGTCCAAATGTGTCTTAAACGTTATGATAGTACCTGCCTTAGCTACTTCATCCGGCAGCTTGTCCCATACACCCACCACCTTTTGTGTAAAAAAGTTATCCCTCAGGTTCGTATTAAATCTTTCCCCCATCACCTTAAACCTATTTCCTCGTCTTCTCAAATCCCCCTACATACAAGTTAGGCGGTTTTGATAGGCCGATGGTTGACAATGGCTGGAGGTGAAAAGACAAAAGATGTGAGGTAAAGGTCGACAATGAGCAAATTGTGAAGCCAGAGGAAGGAATATAGGTGGAAAGAGAGGGGGATGGGGAGAAATGGGTGTGAGTCCAGGTGGGACACAGGGAAGGGGGAGGAAGGGGGAAAGGAAAATAGTTTACAACAAAAAAAATCAAACCTCCAGATTCAGGGACAGTTTCTTCCCAGCTCTTATTAGGCAATTGAACCATCCTACCTCCAAGTAGAAAACAGTCCTGAACCACCATCTATCTCATTGGAAACCCTTGGACTATCTTTAATCGGACTTTATCTTACACTAAACGTTATTCGATAAACCGGTGACTGGACCACCCTTCGACATAAAATTTGAAATAGACTCATTACTTTAACAATAACAAAAAAATGAAGTCAGCACCGGTGACAACCTACGTCACCTGGCGACAACTACGACAGCACCTACGTCAGGAGAAGTCAAGCTACGCTCATTGGCGTCAAACCCACTGTCGCCGACTGTCTCCGAAAAATGTTCAACATGTTGAAAATCCAGCGGCGTCCAAAAAGACGCTACAACTCTTTGGGCGACTGAGGAGACTGTTCAAGACCATACAGGCGACACCCCGGGGGCCATGTGGCAACAGCCTAGTCGCCTGTAGTCTCCTAAACAATAGCCTAAGTGGTACCCTAGCGAGTTAAAGCCCAGAGTAGGTGAGCCATGAGGACACTGCATGGCAGGAAGGTTTGATGGGCCAAATGACCTACTTTTGCTCCTATTTATCTTGTACTCTTGCCCCTGGCTTGGCCTGGTATCATATAACAGATTTTGCTGACAGAGATCTTCCACTCAGTCCCTGAATGTCTCTAATTTATCAGGGACACATAAAAACAGCAGAAAAACATAAATAATTAAAAACATATAAAGTATTCATGAAAATATAAATACATTTAAAACACGCTCAATGTGTGTAAATTAATTAAAAATACTAATTTTAATTAAGAGAAATTTGTAAATCAAAAGTCAACTACTTTGAGAAACAAGGAACTGCAGTAGCTGGTTTATTTAAAAAAAATGTCAGAGCTGTGGACACAGCCCAGTCCAACACGCAAAGCAACCTCCCTTCCATGGACTGCATCTACACTTCACAATGCCGCGGCAAGGCCACCAGCATAATCAAGGACGAGTCTCACGCCGGTCACTCCCTTTTCTCCCCTCTCCCATTAGGTAAGAAGTACAGAAGTGTGAAAATGTATACCTCCAGATTCAGGGATAGTTTCTTCCCGACTGTGATCAGGCAACTGAACCATTCTCTCATCAGCTAGAATGCGGTTCTGATGTCCCATCGAACACATTGAAGACGTTCAAACGATTTTTAATTGGACTTCACTGGACTTTATTTTACACTAAACGTTATTCCTTTTAAACACACAGCGCGGGAAACAGGCCCGACCTGCTGAGTTACTCCAGCACTTTGTGTCTCTTGCATCTGCAGTTATAAATAAGTCGGAGAGCTGAACTGGTATTTGAGTCAGTAAAATAGACTGCCTACTTTTTAGGCAGACACGTTGGGATGGAAGAAAACTTGCTTTCACCCCTGTTGTAGATCACAGAACAACACAGCACAGGAAAGACACAAAGTGCTGGAGTAACTCACCAGATCAGGCAGCATCTCTGGAAAACATGGAATCTAAAGACGGGTCCCAACCCAAAACGTCACCTATCCATGTACTCCAGAGATGCTGCCAGACCTGCTGAGTTACTCCAGCACTTTGGGTCTTTTTTTAATGACCAGCACCTGCAGTTCCTTGTGTCTGAACAATAAAACATAAAAGGATTATGTTTTATTGTTCACTGAGCGATGTTGCGTGCATTGATTTCAGTGGACATGAATACTTGAAGCAAGTTTCATTCGTGCTGCTTTGATGCATGCCTTACTGCTGCAATAGAAGACAAAATGCTGCTGCATTGATTTTAGTCAAAGCGCTGTTAACCAGCATGGAAATCCGATACAGTTTGAAGCCGATCTCTGCGTATCCCCCGAATCCCTTTCGAAACCATTGTGCAGAGCTCCAGGTGACTTATTACTAATTAAAAGATAAGGAAATAAGTATCCGCTTTTTAATATTCAATATGTCGTTTGTGCTGCAACGTCGCCGATCTAAAGGCTAAGTGGAATTGAAGTATTTATTTCACAAGGAATGTTGTGAAGAAGAAGGCTAGGCGAGGGAATACACGAGGCATTAACTGTTGCCATCCTAAAACTCAGAATAAAGTCTGGTCGAGATGCAAGAGAAATATGGGAATATAATGGGATTATAATGGTCAGCATGGATGCAGTGGACTGAAGGACCTGAATCCATGCCATATTAGGGTGGCACAGTGGCACAGCGGAGAAATCCCACACGGTCACAACTCCTTACAGACAGCACCCATAGTCAGGATAGAACCCAGGACTCTGGTGATGTAAGGCAACAACTGAGCTGCTGCCCTACAGCGCCAGAGAAACCATGTTTGATCCTGACTATGGATGCTGTCTGTACGGAGTTTGTACATTCTTCCAGTGACCGCGTGGGTTTTCTCCGGGTGCTCCGGTTTCCTCCCACACTCCAAGTTCATACAGGTTTGTAGGTTAATTAGCTTTGGTTAAAGAAAAATTGTGAATTGTTCCTAGTGTGTAGGATAGTGCTAGTGTACGAGGTGATGGCTGGTTGGTACGGACTCGTTGGGCCCATCTCTTAAAGTAAAGAGTCTGCGTACACTAGTTCTATCCTACACATTGGGGACAACTTTTTTTTAACAGAAGTCTATTAACCTGCACGTCTTTGGAGTGTGTGGGGGATACCGGAGCACTCAGAGAAAACCCACGCGGTCACAGGGAGAACAAACAAAATCTGTACAGACAGTGCCCGTAGTCAGGATCGAATCCGGACCTGACAGAGCTAGGGACAAATAGTTCCCGTGACATGACATATCTGTGGAGTTAAGCCGACCTTGATTTGTCAGTCAAACCATTCGGGAAATACCTTATACTCTACATAACTGAGTGTCATAAGTTAACACATTCTAAGAGCAGAATTAGGCCATTTGGCCCATCAAGTCCACTCTCCCATTCAATCATGGCAGTTATCTGTCCCTCTCAACCCCAATCTCCTGTGTTCTCCCCATGACCCCTGACACCCGTACTAATCGAGAATATGTCAATTTCCTCCTTAAAAATATCCATTGATTTGGCTTCCACGGCCGTCTGTGGCAAAGAATTCCACAGATTCACCACCCTCTGAAATTCCTCGTCAAATGTGGTATCTAAAATATCTTTTTAAATCAGATTGTGTGTTTGCAAAGTACCACCCTGCTTTTACCGGACGGCACAGATTAGACTTTGAGTGAATTAGGAATGACAATCAATTTCTTACTCCAGTGGATCGCGATTTATTTTCCGTAAAGTGTTGGCAAAGGCGTGAAAAGCTGGTACTTTATTTCCAGCAATCAGTATTAGCAGTGATGAATGAAGGGGCAATCTAATAGTTTTCATTAGTGCCCCAGTGACCCCAAAAAAACATAGAACATACAATACAAGAACAGGCCCTTCAGCCCACAATGTCTTCTGCTCGTCTATGTTCTAACCCTTCTTCAGACATTGTAGTTGGGGCAAAAAGCTGATAAAATGGTGGGGGCTCTTTCAAACTGACGAAGGGCGGCATAGTGGCACAGCGGTAGAGTTGCTGCCTTACTGTGCCAGAGACCCAGATTCGATCCTGACTACAGGTGCTGTCTGTACGGAGTTTGGATGTTCTCCCTGTGATCGCGTGGGTTTTCCCCGGGTGCTCCTGTTTCCTCTCAAACTCCAAAGACATAGAGGTTTGTACGTTAATTGGCTTTGGTAAAGATTGTAAATTCTGCCTAGTGTGTAGGATAGTGCTAGTGTTGGTCGGCGTGCAGCTGGTGGTCCGAAAAGCCTTTTTCCGTGCTGTAACTCTAAAACTAAAACTGAATGTTTCTGTCCTGAAACATTTCCTATCCATGTTTCACTAAAATTCTGCCTGACCTGTTGATTTATTCCAACACTGTTTTCCTTAAAAACGACCACTTTGATCGAGCTTTTAGTCACCTTGCCTTGTGAGCTCCTCGTTTGCAGATACGCTTTACCACATTAAAGGTGCCACATGACACAAATTGTGCTGGAAAACTTCAATGAAGGCCGGGTATGTGGAAAAATCCCATGGAGGTCAAAGTGAGATAAGGAATATGTCTTTGCCTGTGTTTGGCGTGTAAAGGCTTATTTGCAGTCGGAATGAGGAAAACGTTCTGAATCCTCACTCTTGTCTGGGAAGTCTTCACTTTTCCCTCAACTGTGAAGGAACGCAATGGCTTTCAAAACTTTACCTGGGGCATACAGAATAGTTCCTGGCCACTCGATCCATCTAGTCCATGCTAGTATTGATGTTCAAAGTGAGCTTTCCCACCCGTCGTGGCATCCAACAGGTATAAACTCAAACAAAATAAACAGGGCCGGCACGGCGGCACAGCGGTAGAGTTGCGGCCTTACAGCGCCAGAAACTCAGGTTCTTTCCTGACCGAGCGTTGTCTGTACGGAGTTTGTACGTTCTCCCTGGGACCATGTTTCTCTGGGTGCTCCGATATCCACCCTCGTTCCAAAGATGTGCATGTTTGTGGCTTCTGTAAATTGTCCCTGGTGTGTAGGATAGACCTCGTTCACTGTTCAGTGTGGGCTCAGTGTGCCGACGGGCCTGTTTCCATACTGTATCTGTAAGCTCTAAAATTAGAAGTATTAACTATACTTCTAATGTACGGTTGGACGTTGACGCAATTGCAGATGGCAGTTTATAAAAAATGACATAAAGTGCTGGAGTAACTCAGTGGGTGAGACAGCATCTCTGGAGGACATGGATAGATGACATTTTTGGGTTGGGACCCTTCTTCAGTCTAAACCTATTCTATTTGAATAATTCAACAGGTCAGGCAGTATCTTAGAGAACATGGATAGACAACGATTAGGTCAGGACCTTTCTTTGGGTCCTATTCCATTTGTCCTTGTGTGTTGAGGCATTAACAATGCCTGTCAGCTTGGTGTAATAGGATTCATTTTCTAATCAGTCTTATTCCAGAGAATTAAACTTTACTTCAATTCCCAGTCAGATTTGTTGGAAATTTTCATATCAGTCTGCTAATGAAAAATTATGTAAATTCGGCTCTCGAGTTAAATGGTGCAAATGCTATTCTTCATTTGGTTACTTGTGCTATTATTTAAATGGATGAAAATTAATATTTATTCTGATTTCATCTGTGACAGTGGGAGGGAATGATGCATTGAAACAGTTTCCTTGCAGCCGTCATCAAAACAGATGTTAACACAGTCATAGATAAATTATTCAGAGGTTTACAACAGCCTGTTTACGCATCTGCACCAATGAATATTTGCAAGTTGTGAGTTAACGGAGTTGCCTGTGACTACTGGTGTCCCTGAGGATTCGATGCTGGGTCCATTGCTGTTTATCATCTATACCGATGATTTATACAGTGGATGTGGTGTATCTAGACTTCCAGAAGGCTTTCGACAAGGTCCCACATAAGAGATTAGTATACAAACTTAAAGTACACGGCATTGGGGGTTCAGTATTGATGTGGATAGAGAACTGGCTGGCAAGCAGGAAGCAAAGAGTAGGAGTAAACGATTCCTTTTCACAATGGCAGGCAGTGACTAGTGGGGTACCGCAAGGCTCAGTGCTGGGACCCCAGCTATTTACAATATATATTAATGATCTGGATGAGGGAATTGAAGGCAATATCTCCAAGTTTGCGGATGACACTAAGCTGGGGGGCAGTGTTAGCTGTGAGGAGGATGCTAGGAGACTGCAAGGTGACTTGGATAGGCTGGGTGAGTGGGCAAATGTTTGGCAGATGCAGTATAATGTGGATAAATGTGAGGTTATCCATTTTGGTGGCAAAAACAGGAAAGCAGACTATTATCTAAATGGTGGCCGACTAGGAAAAGGGGAGATGCAGCGAGACCTGGGTGTCATGGTACACCAGTCATTGAAAGTAGGCATGCAGGTGCAGCGGCAGTGAAGAAAGCGAATGGTATGTTAGCTTTCATAGCAAAAGGATTTGAGTATAGGAGCAGGGAGGTTCTACTGCAGTTGTACAGGGTCTTGGTGAGACCGCACCTGGAGTATTGCGTACAGTTTTGGTCTCCAAATCTGAGGAAGTACATTATTGCCATAGAGGTAGTGCAGAGAAGGTTCACCAGACTGATTCCTGGGATGTCAGGACTGTCTTATGAAGAAAGACTAGATAGATTTGGTTTATACTCTCTAGAATTTAGGAGATTGAGAGGGGATCTTATAGAAACTTACAAAATTCTTAGGGGGTAGGACAGGCTAGATGCAGGAAGATTGCTCCCGATGTTGGGGAAGTCCAGGACAAGGGGTCACAGCTTAAGGATAAGGGGAAAATCCTTTAAAACCGAGATGAGAATAACTTTTTTCACACAGAGAGTGGTGAATCTCTGGAACTCTCTGCCGCAGAGGGTGGTCGAGGCCAGTTCATTGGCTATATTTAAGAGGGAGTTAGATGTGGCCCTTGTGGCTAAGGGGATCAGGGGGTATGGAGAGAAGGCAGGTATGGGATACTGAGTTGGATGATCAGCCATGATCATATTGAATGGCGGTGCACGCTCGAAGGGCCGAATGGCCTACTCCTGCACCTAATTTCTATGTTTCTATGTTTCTATTTGGTATAGAGAGAACTTACAAAGCATAGAGTGATAGTCATACAGTGTGGAAACAGGCTCATCTTTCCCACATCGGCCAACATGCCCTATCGATACTAGTCCCACCTGCCTGCGTTGGTCAATATCCCGCTAAACCTATCCAATCCATGTACCTGTTTTTTAAATGTTGCAATAGTACCTGTCTCAACTACCTCCTGCAGCAGCTTGTTCCACACACTGTGTAAAATAGTTACACCTCAGGTTCCATCAAATCATTCCCCCCTCACCTTAAACCTATGTCCTCAGGTTCTCGATTCCCCTACTCTGGTGCGTTTACCCAATCTATTCCTCTCGTGATTTTGTACACCTCTATAAGATCACCCTTCATCCTCCTGCACTCCAAGGAATAAACCCCTCGCCTACTCAACCTCTCCCTGGAGCTCAGGCCCTCGAGTCCTGGCAACATCCTCGTAAATCTTCACTGCACCCTTTGCAGCTTAACAACATCTTTCCTATAACAGTGTGACCAAATTTAACACAATATTCTAATTGTGGCCTCACCAATGTCTTGTACAACAGTAACATGACTTCCAAACTTCTAAACTTACTACTCTGACTGATGAAAGCCAATGTGCCAAAAGCCTTCTTGATCACCCTGTCTCCTTGTGATGACACTTGTGAGACAGAAGGATTGAAGAGTTAGAAATTGTAAAGCCAGCGAAAGGAATGTAAGAGGGGGAGGAGAGAATTTGGTGCGAGCCCAGTTGGGGCACAGGGGAGGGGAGGGGGGGGGGGGGGGGGGAGGGGGGGGGGAGGTAGGAAAATGGGGGGGAGAAAGGGGAGGGGGAGAGGGTTTGTTAGAGGTTACCTGAAATTGGAGAATTCAATGTTCATACCGTTGAGTTGTTAGCTACCCAAACAAAACAGGAGGGAACAATACGCAGTGTGAAAACAGGCCCTTTGGCCCAATTTGCCCACGCCCACTAACATGCCCCATCGACACTACCCACCAGCCTACTTTTGGCCTTTGGCCTGTAACTATACCAGGATAGAAAGGTCATTGTGGGAATTGGAAGAGTTAATGGAGACTTTAACAAACATAGGCAGTGTTTGATGAAAGACGCATTAAGCATTGCTTTAGCAGGGCCGGAGAGGCAGTCCAGGATTAACTTCTCTTTCACAAAACACCATTGAATAAATGTTGGGTTCAGAAGCAGAATCTCCAATCAGGCACTGAATTGTCAAATCAGAATTGGCTTGTGGCATCTATGTAACTTTTACCAAGATCCACAATTTCCCCTTCTGCCTGTCAGGATCCCGACCTAAATCGTCACCCGTCCATGTTCTTCAGAGATGCTGCCTGACCCAATAAGTTACTCCAGCACTTTGTGCCACTAATCAGATAGACACAAAATGCTGGAGTAACTCAGCGGGACAGGCAGCATCTCTGGAGAGAAGGAATGGGTAATGTTTCGGGTCGAGACCCTCTTCAGACCTTTCTTCAATCAGATAATTGAAAGTAAGCCAAGACTTGCTTCATACATACTGAACCTAAAACACCCACTGAAAGCTTCACCACAAAGCTGTTATAAGAGACGGCACAGTGCTGGAGTAACTCAGCGAGTCTGGCAGCATTTCTAGAGAACATGGATAGGTGATGTTTCGAGTCAGGACCCTTCTTCAGAGTGAAGATAGTCCCAACCCAAATCGTCACCTATCCGTGTTCTCCACATATGCTGCATGACCCGCTAAGTTACTCCGGCACTTTGGGTTTTTCTCAAGATTCAGCATCTGCAGTTCCTTGTATCTGAACAATTTTCAACCACATTGATGTCCTGCACCTGTTAATAACAAGGATCGGACTGAGCACCACCATTCCTCACAGGCCGACAGCTGCATGGATTATTACCAGATAGGAATAAAAACTCACCTCGGTTTCTTATCTTTGTCCGGGTTTGCAGGGAAACTAAATAGCAGAGTACTAAGTAATTGGACTTTATAACCACAATCATGTTAACTGGTAGGCATAGAACCAGTTGTAATCCTGACCACGGGTGCTGCCTGTACAGAGTTTGTACGTTCGCCATGTTAGAGTGGGTTTTCTCTGGGTGCTCCGGATTCCTCCCACATTCCAAATACGTATAGGTTTGTAGGTTATTTGGCTAATGTTAAAAAAAAATTGCAAATTGTACCTAGTGTGTAGGATAATGCTAATGTACAGGGTGATCGCTGGTGGGCATGGACTCGGTGGGCCGAAGGTCTAAAGTTTAAAGTCTACTAGACCAAGTGCAGACCCGTTGGGTCTGCTCCCCCAATGATGTGATCCCCCAACCCAATATTCCACCATGCACCCGTCTCCTCCAACGGAACTGAACCCGTTCCCAAATGTAAGATTCCAGCACTCCCCTGCCTCCCTCAGCAGTGGATTAAAAAAAAAATCCAATTGCACCTCCCCTGCCTGCTGCAGCAGTGAAAAGTTCAGAGTGTTCCTGTCTTGCAACTTTGTTTCGAAGTGTGCTGGAAGCTGATAGGAAGGAGCAGCCGTCAACGAATCAAAAGGCAGAAAGGCAGCCGGACGGCAGCCGGTCGGATGGCACGAGAGTTTTATATATTAACTAGACCAAGGGCAGACCCGTTGGGTCTGCTCCCCCAACGCAGCCGTTCCCTACCCGTAGCCCCCACGGGAGACGTGGTCCTCCAACTCAAGCGGCTCAGGAATGAGCAGTGCGGCTGGTTTTAAATGGCGTCTTTGAGGCGAGATGCGGGCGCCAGCAGCCATTATGGTCGCTGGCCAGCAGGAGGCGACAAAATGAGTGAGTGAGGGGGGGGGGGGGGGGGGGGGGGGGGGGGGGATTTAATGAAAAAAAATGTGGACATAAACATAATGAAATCTAATGATGAGTGGATAGTTGGAATGAAAAGTGAAATGTCTACCCAAATGGCTGCTTCTATGGGTGAGAAGCCAGTTTATTTTTGAAATATTGGGGGGTGTGGGGGGGGGGAGGATTTGATTAAAAACGTCTACTTAATCACGACGAAATGTAATGATGAGCGGATACTTAGAAAGAAAAGTGAAATCTCTACCGAAACGGAAAAGACCTCGGCGATTGTGCGTCTGGATTCGGCGTGGCAAGGAATCAAAGGAAGAAATGCAGTCGGCAGCCGTACATGTAAATGGATCTATTCCGATTGGACATCTGTGAGCATCGGCCATTCCGATTGGACATCTGCGAGCATTGGGCATTGTGACATCACACGTGGAACGAATCAAAAGGCAGAAAGGCAGCCGGACGGCAGCCGGTCGGATGGCATGAGAGTTTTATATGATAGATAGATAGATAGATAGACAGATAGACAGATAGACAGATAGATAGATAGATAGATAGATAGATAGATAGATAGATAGATAGATAGATAGATAGATAGATAGATAGATAGATAGATAGATAGATAGATAGATAGATAGATAGACAGACAGATGGATGGGATTGTATCTGCTGGCTCCAGCTGGGCTGCATTTCCGGAACCGACCACAGGGGACAAATTTGACTCGCCGATCGGCCATGGAAGTCCCGATGAAGTCTAGTTCGGCCGCCTCAACCTGCCTAGGTGCCACATATTTGGGGAACTTCCATAGGGGGGATTTTATGTGTGCTCTCTTATTTTTACGTAGATTAAAGGAGGTGCTGGATCATCAGTTGCCTGAAAAATCGATGATGGACCTGTATTAGACGTACTACTAATACTTCTAATACAACTCCTATTAGAAGAGTTATATCAGAGCTACATCAGATACCCAAATGTTGTCTTTCACTGAACCTTGTGAAGAGATAATAGACCAGGTGAGGTATGGTACAGGGCAAGAAAAATAGAAAGACTGATTGGAAGTTCTGGAGATCGATGGGCATTGGCAATGTCTTATCTAATAATAATGATAATAATAATAATAATAATGCCATTTTATTGTCACTATACACATGTACAATGAGATTAAAAGCAGCTCCTACTCAGTGCAGACATGTAATTAATCAAAAAACAAAGACAAAAACAAAGGGGGGGGGATAAGGTACACAGTTCTGCGGCGCTATATACATATCTATAAAAAGACAATGGATGAATAGAGTGAATAAATAGGATTCCTATATGCAATTACAGTACAAATTACAGTAGGTGGATAGATGGAAGTCCGGGAGTTTGGCTGTGAAGTCAATACATGTATGAGTTCAGGGAGGTTATGGCTTTTGGAAAGCAACTGTTTTTGAATCTGTTTGTCCTTGTTCTGATGCACCTATAGCGCCTCCCTGAGGGCAGCAGGTCGAACAGGCCAAACGCAGGATGGGAGCTGTCCTTGATGATGTTCTTCGCCCTGCTGAGGCAGCGGGAGACGTATATGTCCATCAGAGAGGGGAGAGGGCAGCCAGTGATCTTCTGTGCTGCCCTAACTACCCTCTGAAGCCTCTCCCTATCTGCCATGGTGCAGCTGCCATACCATGCTGTAATGCAGTATGTCAGCAGGCTCTCAATGGACGAGCGGTAGAAGGTCAGCAGCAGGTTGGAGTCCAGGTTGTACTTCCTGAGGACCCTCAGGAAGTGCAGCCGCTGCTGAGTTTTCTTGATAACCTCCGTGATGTTGTCTGTCCAGGAGATGTCAGCGGAGATGAGGATGCCAAGAAACCGGAAGGTGTAGACCCTCTCCACACACTCGCCGTTGATGTGTAGGGGGGCTAAGTCGGTGCTGTGCTTCCTGAAGTCGACAATGAGCTCTTTTGTTTTCTTGGTGTTCAGAGCCAGATTGTTTTCTGAGCACCAGGCTGTCAACCTCAGGACAATCTAGAAAGTGAATGTCATAAAAATTGCTAAAAATAACTCAGAGAGTGGTAGATATATAGACCAAGACACCAGAAGGAAGTAGTTGAGGCAGGTACTATAACAATGTTTAAAAGACATTTGGACCGGTAAATGGATCTGAAAGGTTCAAAGAGATATGGATATAGTTGTTGTGTTTCCCAACTATGTATATTTGGGATTCCATCTACATTATAACTGACAAACAGTACCTGGGCTCCTCCACCAGTTTGGCATTGATATTTTGAGATGTCAAATAATTTTAAAGTGCAGCTCACTTATCTTCTCCCTTTCTTTATTTCAGAATAAAGTGCTAAACGTGGACGGAGTGAAGGTTAAACTGCAGGTATGTTGGTCCTCCCATCCAATATATAGCGGAGGGAACACATGTTGTGGGAGGTATCACAATAAAACAATTTTCTCGGTGAATGAAAACTTAAAAAAAGATACCTCCAGATTCAGGAACAGTTTGTTCCCTGCTGTTATCAGACAACTAACTGAACTATCCTCTCACCAACTAGAGAGTGGCCTTGACCTCCCATTTACCTCATTGGAGACCTTTGAACTATTTTTAATCGCACTTTACTGGACATTATCTTGCACTAAACTGTATACCCTTTATCCTGTATCTGTACTCTGTGGACGGCTTCATTGTAATCACATTTAGTCTTTTCGCTGGCTGGATAGCATGCAACAAAAATGCTTTTCAATGCACCTCAGTACACGTGGCAATAATAAACTAAGCTAAACTAAAGTAAATTAAGCTATAAACTAAACTTAGGTTTAATTTCTGCTCAAGATATTTGTTCCAGTCTTTTGGGACTCAATGAAATAGTGAGAATTTCTATGTCAGTTTCCTGCTAGATGTGATTACCTGCAGTCTTTGTAGGTTTTATCTTTAGGAGAGAATCAATAGTTCAGAATTACTGCTTTATGCCTCAGAGACTCGATTGGAAATAAGTAAACAGAATATAAGAAACCTTTTTTTTTCTTGTTTTTGATTATTGTGTCTAGGATTTGCAACCTTCTTCCAAATTTCCTCCCAGGACTCTCTTCATCTGGTGCATGGCATGGTACACTGGGAAAATAGCATGCAGTAAGTGCAGCACAGCTGGTAGAGTTGCTGCCTCACATCGTCAGGGACCCGGGTTTGATCCTGAACTTGGGTGCTGTCTGTGTGGAGTTTGCACGTGCTCCCTGTGACCGCGGGTGTTTCCTCCCGGTGCACCGATTTCCTCCCACATCCCAAAGACGTGGGTGTTTGTCGGTTAATTGGACCTTTGTAAATTGTTCCGAGTGTGTAGGGAGTGGATGCAAAAGCGGGATAACATGGAACTAGTGTGAACGGGTGATTGATGGTCGGCGTGGACTCGGTGAGCTGAAGGCTTGTTTCCATGCTGTATCTCTAAACTAAACTAAACTAAACTAAACCTAAACTAAACTAAACCCTCCACTTCACAATTTGCACCATCTTCAATCCCTTCCCTCTTGCTCAGACATCACTGAGATGCCCATCAGCTGATGTGGCACCTAAAACAATTGTTATACTGACTTCAAACATTTCTTTATGGAGAGTCTCTCCCATGGCTTGGAGAGTTGAATGTCCTATACTTTGACATGAAGTATAACTAAATGAACCAGCCTAAGTTTCTTATTTGTCACATCCCTGTGATGCAAGGTGCCTGCTAGTGAGATTAGGATAATCTCTTTATATTTGAATTTGTGACTATCTACATGGTTAGACTGCGAAGACTAATCCTGAGTAATTCTGATCCTTGTCCCAAGGCGCTGGTGTTTCTCGACTGAGCCTCTGCCAGCTACCAGGGCATTACCAATCCTTTGGCAGTGTTTTCAAAGAAGAAATTGTCTTGGCATCATGGAGACACAGAATCATACAGCACAGAAATAGCTCCTTCAGCCTAACTCGCCCATGCCGACAACCATACCCCATCTAAGATGGTCCCATTTGCCCACATTTGGCCTCTGATCCTTTGCTATCCATATTTCTGTCTCAAGTGTCTTTTAAATATCTTTCAAGAGTCTTTTAAATATTATCCTGGGCTCACGGTTCCTCATTGAAAATCTTTGCATGGCAGCAATTGTGTTGCTGTCTATTGGATCTTGCTTGGCACATATTGGCCCCAGAGCTTCTTGCAATGGCAGCTACAAGTAAAATGTTCTTTGCTGCCCTTTGAAATGCTTTGGAGGTCTGTTTAAAAATCAAGTTAAAATGACTGCGCTGAGCAAATGGTTTTCCAGACCCACGTTAAATTGAGTCGCTCTGACAGTGACAAGCAGCAAGCAGTGATACCTAGATTCGGAGATAGTAGCTACAAGGAACAGTTGCATTGACTTGAATTGGACTCTCCATCATTGACCCCATCTACACCATGCTGCCAAGGAAAAGCAGCCACATAATCAAAGACTTGTCCCACCCTGGTCATTTCTTCTTTCCTTAGTCCTAGAATCATATAGCGTGAAAACAGGCCCTTCAGCCCAACTTGCCAATGGCAACAAAATTGCCCCATCAAAACTAGCCCCACTAGCCCCACTTGAGGAACAGCCCGCACTTGGCCCGTAACCCATGAAACATATCTTTTCCATATACCCGTCCAAATGTCTCTTAAATGTTATAATAATACCTGCCTCAACTACATCCTCTGGCAGATCATGCCATATACCTACCACCCTTCATGTGAAGAAGTTACCTCTCAGATTCCTATTAATTCTTTCTCCCCTCACCTTAAACCCGTGTCCTCTTGTTCTCGATTCTCCTACTCTGGGCAAAAGACTGTGCATTTATCCAATCTATTCCTCTCATGAATTTCTACATCTCCAGATGTCGACCCCTCATCCTCCTGCGCTCCAAGGAATAAAGTCTTAGCCTACCCAACCTCTCCCTATAGCTCAGGCACTTGAGTCCTGACATCATCTTTGTACACGCTGACCAGCGATCACCTTGTACACTAGCACAATCCTATACACTAGGGACAATTTACAATTTACGGAAGCCAATTAAACCACAAACCTGAACGTCTTTAGAGCTTGGGAGGAAACTGCAGCACCCGGAGAAAAACTGGATCATGGGGCGAATGTACAAACTCCGTATAGACAGCACCCGTCGTCAGGATCAAATCCACGACTTTGGCTCTGTTAAGGCAGCACTCTGCCGCTGCGCCACCGTGCTGTCCCAAACCAATAGCTGCCAAAAATGTAAAATAGTGAAAGGTTTAATCCCATAGATATCCTCCACATAGAGTGCCTCACGCAAAGTGTCTTACTGCCCATTTGTATATGTTTGTGTCAAAGTAACACAGTCTGATGTGTGGGACATTGAAATTCCATCAGACAGACGAGCGGCAGAATGAAAGCCTCTGATGTTTCAACAGGGCACTTTAACGAGAATAACACATGGCTTTGCCTTCTGATTCCAGATCTGGGACACCGCCGGCCAGGAGCGGTTTCGCAGTGTAACTCATGCCTATTATCGAGACGCTCATGGTAAGGGATATATCTGCCCGCCTGTTTATTGTCTCGTTGTGTGTGGGAGCATGGTCCATGTTCACTGTGTAAGGAAGTTTCTGTTGGTTATTTTTTATCATGACCAGCCCTAAATGCATCATGTTGGTGGATCTGGAGAAATGTTTACTTTGATTCATCAGGGGACCTATCACTTCACGCTGCCTCAGCAAGGCCACCAGCGTTGTCATGGACCCTGGTCACTCTGGTGTGAAAACACAAGCCCCCAGGTTCAGGGAAAGTTTCTTCCCGGCTGTTATCGGACAATTTAACCATCCTATCACCAACTAGAAAGCAGTTCTGACCTCCCATCTACCTCATTAGAGACCCTTCGGACTGTCTTTAATCAGACTATATTGGATTTTACCTTGTACTAAATGATATTCCCGTTATCCTGTAAGTGTACACTGTGGGCAGTTTGAATGTAATCATGTATAGTCTTTCCGCTGACTGAATAGTACACAACAAACACTGTACCTCAGTACTTTGACACTAAACTAAACTAAACTTAGTTTAGAGGTACAGCATTGAAACAGGCTCTTCGCTCCTCCTCTCAGGAACCTACTCTAACTCCATTCAATCTTTATCCTGATTTTAAAAGGTTGATCTTTCTTCACAGTCCCCTTGCTTGGGATTTTCCTCCCATCGTTTTTCTGCCAACTCCACAACTCCCCACAACCTCTACTCTACTCCCATTCTAGGTCGTTGAGTGTAGGTGGGTGTATGGAACGAGCTGCCAGAGGAGCTAGTCGAGGCAGATACAGAAACATTTTTTAAAACATTTGGACAGCTACCTGGGTAGGAAATGTGCAAAGGGAGCTTCCTTCGATGGGGCATCTTGATCGGCGTGGACAAGTTGGGCCAAAGAGCCTGTTCCCAGTCATAGCGTCATACAGCGTAGAACAGGCCCTTTGGTCCAACTTGCGCACATCAACCAACATGTCCCATCTACACTAGTCCCACTTGCCTGCATTTGGCCTATATCCCTCTACCCTATCCACGTACCTGTCTAAATATTTCTTAAATGTTGTGATACTACCTGCCTCAACGACCTCCTCCAGTAGCTCGTTCCATAAACCCACCACCCTTTGTGTGAAAATGTTACCCCCCAGGTTCCAATTAGATCTTTCCCCCCCTCACCTTAATCCTATGTCCTCTTTTCCGTGCTGTGTAACTTTAGGACCTTATCCCTGAATTTAATCACACGCCATTGACAGCTATATCTTTAGTTGCCGAGATTTAGACTTCCCTTGCCATGCCTCTTAACCTCTCTCTCCATCTTTCAAATTTTCAATTACTTCTTCAAACTTGTCCCTGGTGCCGCTCCTTTGATCAACTGTCTGAGGATGTCTTTATGATGCTTGATGTTATTTTTTCTGCTTTTTATTTGGCTCCCGTGTGATGCCTTGGAATGTCTGTTGCACTATTTAAATGGAATGGGAGAGGAGGGGTGGGGGAGACAAGTTCTCAGTTATTCCCCTATCATCCAGTATTTCTTGGACACATCCAGTGCAGATTAGGGAACCTTATATTAGAAGCAAGTGAACTATGCTGTGGCCAAGATCAATAAACCACAATAAAAGTCAAAAAAGCTTTCATGTCAGTCATCAAAACAATTTATTTCACAAGGATCTGTCATTTTTATTGAAAACAGATGTTGTCACTTGTTGTTTGGTCCATCAAGGTTGATGTGGAAAGAATAGCTTTATTTTCCTCTCCATTGTCCCACAGTGAAGCAGAGGTTGAGGGCTCTCTTTCAGCAACTAGTCCATAATGTTCCTTCCTTGTTGTTCTTCCATGGATTATTTTATTTCTTGACTTTCTATCTGATTTCCATTCGTCTAAAGTGACATTTCTTTCTCTCTGCAAGTGTTTAGGATCTAGAAATTGTAGTTTAGTTTATTATTGCACGTATACTGAGGTACGGTGAAAAGCTTTTTGTTGCGTGCTATCCAGTCAGCAAAAAGACTACGCATCATTACAATCAATGTGGAGGAAGGAACTGCAGATGCTGGATTGATAGACACACAAAGCTGGAGTTACTCAGCGAGTCTCTGGTGAAAAGGAAGAGGTAACATTTCAGATGGAGACCCTTCGTCAGACTGAGAAAAATAAAGCCATCCATAGTGTTCAGCTATAGGATAAAGGGCCTAACGTTTAATGCAAGATAAAGTCCAATAATGTCCGAATATATGTCAAGTCATGTCAAGTCACATTTAAAAAGCAACTCTCGTTGGCCAAAGTGCTTTACATTTGTTATAAAAATAGTATAAACAAACAAACAAACGACATACATTTCTACATATAGCCCTCGCTCAGTGGACGCTAGGAAAGGCTTGGGAGTATAGATAAGTTTTTAGTCTTGACTTAAAGGAGTCGATGGAGGAGGCAGTTCTGATGGGAAGGGGGATGCTGTTCCACAGCCATTGAGGGCTTTGTAGACATAGAGGAGGGTCTTGAAATGTATACGGAACCGCACAGGGAGCCAGTGGAGAGAGGCCAGGATCGGGGTTTCTCCAATGAGGTAGATAAGAGGTCAGGATCACACTCTAGCTGGTGAGAGGACGGTTCAGTTGCCTGATATCAGCTCGAAAGAAACTGTTCCGGAACCTGGAGGTATGTGTTTCACACCTGCCTGATGGGAGAGGGGAGAAGAGGGAGTAATGAAGGGTGAGACTGGTCCCTGATCATGCTGGTGGTCTTGCCGAGGCAGCGTGAAGCATAGCACAAAAGTATCGCAGGGGTGGTATTATGGGCAGATTCAGTCATAGAGACTGAAGCAGATGCTGGAGATTTTTGAGTGAAAGCACAAAGTGCTTGGAGTTACTCAGCAGGTCAGGCAACATCTACGGAGGAAAAGTGGATAGCAACGTTTTGGATCGAGACATTTCAATACCCAATCTACCTTCAGATTCTGACTCAAAAGGTTCTTTTATGTTTGAAAGGGAACTAGAAAACTATTGACAGGAAGAATCTGAAGGGATAGGGGAGAGGGCAATTAAGTGGGACCAGTTAGATTGCTATTATATAGACATAAAGTGCTGAGTAAGGTGCATCTGTGGAGGTCATGGATGAGTGATGTTTTGGGTTGGGACCCTTCTTCATTACTCTGAACATCACCTTGCTATGTCCTCCAAAGATGCCGTCTGACCCGCTGAGTTACTCCAGCACTTTGAGTCTTTTTTTGTAGACCAACATCTGCATTTCTTTGTATCTGATACTATATAGAGCCAGTATGGACTATATGCGCTAAATGGTGTCCGAGTCTGTTGTAATCTTCCTGTAATCACAGGTCTGATCTGATTCACCTCCTTCCCCTTTCTCAGCATCACTCTCCCCTTCTCATTGTAGCTTCTATAAATGACCCCTAGTTTGCAGGGAGTGGATGAGAAAGTGGGAC
Organism: Leucoraja erinaceus; assembly: GCF_028641065.1. Lineage (NCBI taxonomy): Eukaryota > Metazoa > Chordata > Chondrichthyes > Rajiformes > Rajidae > Leucoraja > Leucoraja erinaceus. Next base: position 23,636,659 of record NC_073396.1, read on the forward strand.
AGCGTGGTACAAGTTTGAGTTTAGTTTATTCTCATGTGTACTGAGGTACAGTGAAAAACTGTTACCTGCTAAACAGTCAGCGGGAAGACATGACGTGATAACAATTGAGCCATCCACAGTGTACAGGTATATGATAAAGGGAATATCTTGAACAACGTTTAGTGCAAGATAATGTCCAATAAAATCTGATCAAAATAGTCCGTTGGTCTCCAATGAGGTCGATAATAGTTCAGGACTGCTCGCTACTTGTTGTTAGGATGGTTTATTTGCCTGACAACAGCTGGGAAGAAACTGTCCCTGAACCTGGAGGTGTGCGTTTTCACACTTCTATACCTTTTGCCCGAAGGGAGAGGGGAGAAGAGGGAGTGGCCGGGGTGCGGTTCGTCCTTGATTATGCTGGTGGCCTTGCCGAGGTAGAATGAGGCGTAAATGAAGAGAGGTTGGTTTGTGTGATGGTCTGGGTTGCATCCACAATTTCCTGCAATTTCGTGCGGTCTTCGATGAAGCTGATCCCAAGCCATGCTGTGATGTCTCCCGATAAAATGCTTTCCACATGCTGATCGATGGTCGGCGTAGACTCAGTGAGCCGAAGGGCCTATTTCAATGGTGTATCTTTAAACTCAAATGAATGCTGTGTTACTGGCGATGTGATTATGCACTGGAAGATTGGTTGTAAGATCGAAAGCATCACAATCAGACATTGAATGCCTGGGACAAATGCACTTCTCTACCTCTTTGTCCGTTGCTTAATCTGTTCCTTAAGTATTATTGATTATTTTTCCTGTCTCCTTGCCATTTTTCTGCTGGAGGGTTGTGAATGAGTCATTAAGAGCGATCATTCTCGATGTATGAATCCCACAACTCAGTGGTGGCAGAGTAAATAGAGCAGATTGGAGAAGGTTTGCCTTCCAATAGCGCACATGATACCGACCTTTCACTCCACGTGTGGTGGTGATGTTGATCCAGCAGTAAAGAGGAAAAGACGGGATGTAGAAATTTTATACTTTGTTGAGTGGAGAGAGAGGACTACAAGGATATAAGAGGGGATAAGAATGAAGGGAATCAGTGTACACTTCGAGCAGAAAGTAATGAGGGAGAATTAGAGTCAAATCAAATAGCAAAACATATAAAACGGTTTATAAGTTTGTTATAGGAGCAGAATTAGGCCATTCAGCCCATCAAGTCTACTCCGCCATTCAATCATAGCTCATCTATCTTTCCCTTTCAATCCCATTCTCCTGCCTTCTCCCCATAACCCCTAACACCGGTACTAATCATGAATCTATCAATCTCTATCGACCTGGCCTCCACAGCCTTATGTACAATGTAGCACTGGAACAGGCCATTCGGCCCACAGTGTCTGTGCTCAACAGGATGCCAAGTTAAACTAATCAAAACTAAACTAAACTAAAAGAGAATTAAAAAGAAAGAAAGAAGCCGTCCAGTGCTAAGGTCAAATTCAGTAACGTCACCATGATTAACTAGTTTGTGTTCACAGGCAGCGGCTACAGATATTGTTTGATTCTTTAGTGCCACCTGCACCCAATATCTATGCTCTAAATGTGCTTTGCTCCATATAAGATCATGAGAGGAATAGATAAGGTAAATGCACAGAGTAGGGCAATCAAGAGCCAAACGACACAGGTTCAAGGTGAAAGGAGAATAGATGTAACAGGAACCTGAGGCACAACACCACACAGAGGGTGGTGGGTAAATGGATTGAACGGTAAGAGGAAATAGTTGAGGCAGTTACTATAGCAACATTTAAAAGAAATGTAGACAGGTACAGGGATAGGAAAGCTTTAGGTGGATATGGGCCAAGCGGCTGTGGAGGCCAATTCAAGGCCGAGATTGACAGATTCTTGATAGTAAGGGTGTCAGGGGTTATGGGGTGAAAGCAGGAAAATGCGGTTGAGAGGGAAAGATAGATCAGCCATGATTGAATGGCAGTTAATTTGATGGGCTGAATGGCCTAATTCTGCTCCTAGAACCTGCAAATTAATAAACGTGGGCATGTGGGACTAGTGTAGATGGGGGGTTCTTGGTCGGCATGGGCAAGTTTCTATGCTATATAACTCGATGACTCACTGACTTAGTCATGACCTAGGCACAACACGGTGTGGCTGTTAGTGTGACTGAAATCATTCAGGAGATGATATAAAACTTGTCATGCACAATATCCACAAATCTACTCAGGCCACAGGTTAGACATGAGCTTGGTGGATGGACACAGAGTGCTGGAGTAATTCAGCTGGTCAGGTAGCATCTCCGGAGAAAAGGAACAGGTGACGTCTCAGGTTGGAACCCTTCTTCAGACCCTTGGTGGGCAGTGGGCAGGTCCCCTTCTTTGTAACTTGGTGGCCATTGTTAAACGGGAAGGTGGGACCAGTGTAGGTGGGGTATCTTGGTCAACAGAGATGAGTTGGGTGGTAGGGTCTGTTTCCCTGCTGCGTGATATGAGTTTAGTTTAGTTTATTGTCACGTGGACCAAGATACAGTGAAAAGCTTGTGTTGCACGCTAAACAGTCAGAGGAAAGACTATACATAATTACAATCAAGCCATCCACAGTGTACAGATACATGATAAAGGGATTGACGTGATTAACGTTTAGTGTAAGATAAAGGCAGTAAAGTCTGATCAAAGATAGTCTGAGGGGCTCCAATGAGGTAGATAGCAGTTCAGGACTGGTCTCTAGTTGTTGGTAGGATGGTTCAGTTGCCTGATGACAGCTGGGAAGAAACTGTCCCTGAATCACACTTCTATACCTTTTGCCCGTTGGGAGAGGGGAGAAGAGGGAGTGGCCTGGGTGCGACTCATCCTTGCTGGTGGCCTTGCCGAGGCAGCGTGAAGTATAAATGGAGTCAGTGGAAGGGACGTTGGTTTGTGTGATGGTCTGGGCTGCGTCCACAATCAATACCCTGTTGACTCTATTGACTTAGTGCAGCGATCAATTGCCAAGGCAACATCGAGCGATTGCCTTTGGATTGCTTATCATGGCAGCAAAGAAGTGGCACAAAAAGCTCTCAGAATCTTCGCAAGGTAGGTTGGAAAAAAAAACACTTGTTGTCACATTCAGTTCATACGGTGCTGGAAAGCGACCAGGAATACAAATGAGTATTTAATTGAGTGCAACACCTAAATCAGCCCTGTGATGTCCAACTGACACACTTGCACATGTAGCAGATGCACAGAGTTTTAATTAAGGGAATGTTGTTCTGCAAGAGAGCGATTGGGAAAGGATAATTTGGTGTTGACTGTGTGCAAGCAAAGTGGACGAAACAGAGGAATAATTCTGTCATGAAACAAAGCAACACACCCGGTCCTACATTGGATGTCATCTCACCCTGGAGAGGTTTGCTCTTGGAGTGGGCTATAATTTGCCAACGTTTATCTGGCAGAGTGACAGGATTCGAGTGTGCGTGGGAAGATGTGAACTCCTTACGCAGTGCGGGGAGAATGGACACTACAGTTGGCGGCTCGGAGTGTTTATGCCAGCCTGTTGGTTGTAAAGTAAGAGGAGAGAAAGTCCATAAAACTAGCATATGAAGGCAGGTATGTAATGCTGAGGCATAAGGTGCTGGTCAGACCACATTTGGAGTATTGTGAGTAGTTTTGGGCCCAATACTGACGAACAATGTGCTGGCGTTGGAGAGAGTCCAGAGGAGGTTAATGGGAATGATTCCGGGGATGATTGGGTTAACATGTGATGAGCGTGTGACGGCACTGGGACTGTACTCGCTCAAATTTAGAAGGATGAGGGGACCTCATTGAAACTTACCGAATCGTGAAAGGCCGAGATAGAGTGGATGTGAAGAGGATGGTGTCACTAGTGGAAGAGTCTAGGACCAGAGGGCACAGTCTCATAATAAAAGGAGGTGCCTTTAAAAAAGAGATGATGAGGTATTTCTTTAGCCAGAGGATGGTGAATCTGTGGAATTCATTGCCACAGATGGCTGTGGAGGCCAAATCAATGGCATTTTAAAGCAAAGATTTGCATGACCTTAATTAGGTAGGGGGTCAAAGGTTATGGGGAGAAGGCTGGAGAATGTGGCTGTAAGGGAAATATAAATCAGCCATGATTGAATGGCAGTAGACAGATGGGCCGAATGGCCTAATTCTGCTCCTATAACATGAACTTCAATGTTTCAATGGTGCTTTATGATTCAAACTTTGAACTTTTAAAGTCATTTATCTGCAGTAACGAAGAAACTGCTGTAGGAACTGAGCAGGTCAGGAAGCATCTGTAGTGACAGAGGGATGGTCGACGTTTCGGGTTGAGACACAGGATGGCTGTATCAATGGCCAAGGTGGCATTAATTGCCTCATAATATACATCCCTGGCATTTACACCCCTCATCACCCCATGGACTCGGTGGTAGTGTAGTGGCAGTCACCAGTTTGGTAACCATAAACGTCGACTCACTTTAGATCTTCTTGTCGAAACAAGGAACTGCAGATGTTGATGTACGAAAAAGGACACAAGTGCTGGAGAAACTCAGCAGGTCAGGTAGCATCCCTGAAGAACATGGATAGGTGACGTTTCAGGACAGGACTCTTCTTCGAAAGGAGGCCAATTAACCTACAAACCTGTACATCTTTGGTGTGGGAGGAAACAGATGCACCCAGAGAAAACCCACGCGGTCACAGAGAGAATGTACAAACTCTGTACAGAGAGCACCTGTAATGAGCCGATTCGAACACACGTCAAGATACAACACAAGTTTATTAAATCTACTTACAGCTAGGATCTGCAGACATTACATCTCCGAGCTGCTACTCATACTAACTAGCGTAAGCACGCTTTTGATAATATGAAGCATTGATAATAGGTGGGAGTCACTACTAACAAACACTATAATTGGCTAGTATGAAATAGCCAATCTACAGCACCCATCATCAGGATCAAACATGGGCCTCTGCCGCTGTAATGCAGTGGCTCTACCTCAGCGCCACCGTGCAGCCCACTGTTCTCAGGATTCCTCCCACATCCCAAATACATGCATGTTTGTAGGTTAATTGGCCTCTGTAAAATTGCCCTTATCGTGTAGAGAGTGGATGTGAAGGTTGGATAACATAGAACTAGTGTGAATGAATAGACACAAAAAGCTGGAGTAACTCAACGGGACAGGCAGCATCATTTTAGAGAAGGAATGGGTGACGTTTCGGGTCCAGACCCTTCTTCAGACTGGATAATGGATGATCAGTTTGGACTGAGTGGGCCGAAGGGCAGTATCTCTCTAAAAAGAAGGTTTAGGTTTATTATTGTCACGTGTGCTGAGATACAGTGAAAATGTTATTTTGCATGCTAGTCAATCAGATCAGGTAAACCATAGTGTTTAGAGGGAACTGCAGATGCTGGATTCGAAGGTTACACAAAAAAAGCTGGAGAAACTCAGCGGGTGCAGCAGCATCTATGGAGCGAAGTGAGGCCTGAAAAGGGTTTCGGCCCGAAACGTTGCCTATTTCCTTCGCTCCATAGATGCTCTGCACCCGCTGAGTTTCTCCAGCTTTTTTGTGTAATACCAGGTAATACCATACATCAATACAATCAAGGCAAACTCCTACAATAGATGGAGCAAAGGGGAAGATACAGAGTGCAGAATATAGTTCTCAGTTTTGTAGCGCATCAGTTCCATAGACAAAGTCCAATGTCCACAATGGGGTGGAGGTGATTCGGACAGTAACCTTGCAAATGGAAGGACCATTCAGAAGTCTGATAACAGAGGGAGAAAAAGCTGTTCTTTAGTCTGGTGGTGTGCGCTTTCAAGCTTCTGTATTTTTTATCCAGCAGGAATGGGGAGAAGAAGGAATGACCAGGGTGGCACAAGACTTTGATTATGTTTTGAGCGTTAAGTGTTGATGGAGTCAATGTGGGAAGTTTCATCGGTCACCTCAGAACAGACAGAATTGGGATAAATGTGAATCGGACAATACCCTAGCTTAGAAACGTAGAAAATAGGTGCAGGAGGAGGCCATTCGGCCCTTTGGCCCTTCGTGCCAGCACCGCCATTCATTGTGATCATGGCTGATCATCCACAATCAGTGACCCGTGCCTGCCTTCTCCCCATACCCCTTGATTCTGCTATCCCCAAGAGCTCTATCTAACTCTCTTTTAAATCCATCCAGTGAATTGGACTCCACTGCCTTCCATGGCAGAGAATTCCACAAATTCACAACTCTCTGAGTGAGAAAGTTTTTTTTCTCATTTCAGCTTTAAATGGCCTCCCCTTTATTCTTAGACTGTGGTCCCTGGTTCTGGGCTCCCCCAACATTGGGAACATTTTTTCCTACATCAAGCTTGTCCAGTCCTTTTATTGGTTACACAAAAAAGCTTTTGTATGTTTTTATAAGATCCCCCCTCAGACTGGAGTCCTTTCATTATTTTGTATGTTTTTATAAGATCATCATTATAAATTCCAGTGAATATAAGCCCAGTCTTTCCAATCTTTCTTCATATGACTACCCGCCACCCCATGAACCTACGCTGCACTCACTCAATAGCAAGGATGTCCTTCCTCAAATCAGGAGACCAAAACTGCACACAATACTCCAGATGTGATCTCACTAGGGCCCTGTACAACTGCATAAGGACCTCTTTACTCCTTAAGCCCTCTCGTTATGAAGGCCAACATGCCTAGCCATGCCATGGCAAGACCGTTCATGAGCTTGATAACAGAGGGGAAGAAGATGTTCTTGAGTCTAGTGGTGCGTGTTTTCACGCTTCTGTACCTTCTGCCCGACAGGTGCAGGGAGAAGAAGTAAAACTGCGTGAGTAGGGTTAATTGTTGGATTAAGAACCGCTCAGGCTATGGAAATAACTCTTGCACTCTTCTTCAGGGTATTATCTTGAGATCTCTTACATCGACCTGAGGGCAGACAGGACTGCAGTGTACTGTTTCATGTGTAAGAGATTAATCTTCATCTCCTGTGGCAGTGTAGAGTTCCACAGCATGTTACAGAGCAGCACAGAAGGACTAATTAACTCTGTTAAGGAGATTCCACCGGCACAATGGCCTGATGTACCAACATGCAGGTGTGGTAATCTCTGAAGGAATTAGTGACTGCACCTTTTCTGCTGATGTCATTGGAGTGAACTGAGAGCACACAGCACTCTACATTATAAAGAAACAAAGCTTTGACCACCAACTAGAGAGCAGTCCTGACCTACCATCTATCTCATTGGACCCTTGGACAATCTGCAATCGGCCTTTACCTTGCACTAAACGTTATTCCCTTTATCCTGCATTTGTACACTGTGGCCGGCCTGATTATAATCATGCGTAGTTTTTTCACTAAGTGGATAGCACACAACAAAAAGGATTTTCACTGTACTTTGGTACACATGACAATAATAAACGAAACTAAACTCAATGGCACTGTGGGCACCGTGGTAGAGTTGCTGCCTCGCAGCGCCAGTGACCCTAGTTCAATCCTGACTACGGGTGCTGTCTGTACAGAGTTTGTACCCTCTCCCTGTGACCACGTGGGTTTTCTCCAGGTGCTACGTTTTGCTTCCATACTCCAAAGACAAGGTTTGTAGGTTAATTGGCTTCAGTAAAATGTGTATATTGCCCCCAGTGTGTTGGATAGTGCTGGTGCATGGGGTGATCGCTGGTCGGTGCGGACTCAGTTGGTCGAAGAGCCTGTTTCCACGCTGTATCTCCAAAGTCTAAAGTCTTTTCACTCTACATTGGTACCCATGACAATAATATACTAAAGTAAAGTAAACTAAACAAAGGGCCGAATGTGGCTTGGACAGGTCTAAGGCTTCCAACTCCACTGGATTGTCCAGGAGTTCAAGATTAATATCTTACAGGTAAAAAAGATTTGCCACCTTCTGGCACCCGTGTTATATCTATCGAGTCACAAGTCTGTGAAATCAAGTCTGATCTTGGCCTAAAGCGATATTCATTTCTCATTTTCGCCGGGCCCTGACATGAGAAAATGAGAAATGTCTATCTCCCTTTGGCCAAGATCAGACTTGATTGATTTCAGAGAGTTGAGACTCGATAGATGTGACATGGTGCCAGAACATGGTGACTCTTTGTGTGTTGTTCCAGAAAAGGATCTATTATAATGCACTACAGTCATTCTAGTTGTGTTTATTATTATTATCACGTGTACCGAGGTGTAGTGAAAAGCTTTTTTTATTGCATGCTATCCAGTCAGCGAAAAGACCATCAATGATTACAACCAAGCCGGCAACATCGTGGATAAAGGGAATAATGTTTAATGCAAAATAAAGTCCAGTAAAGTCCAATTAACGATAGATCGAAGGTCTCCAATGAGGTAGATGGGAGTCCAGGGTGCTCTCTAGTTGGTGAAGGATGGTTCATTTGTCTGATAACAGCTGGGAAGAAACTGTCCACTCTATTCCACTCATTTACTTGTGTATGATTTTACCCCATTTTGAAGTCCTAGCCTCAGCAATTTAGCCACTCCCACCCCACACAGTCCACCAAACATCACACCCAGATTGGCCCACAGTAACTAGTGGAATACCACAGCGTTCAGTGCAACATACAACCTATGTGAAGGACTTAGATCAAGGAATAAAGTATTATTTAATTAATTTTGTCGATACAAAGATGAAGGGCAAAGAAAAGGGTCCCTTTACTTCTGTTGAAATACTGAAGGATCGCTGTCCCACTTTAGGCGATTTTTTCCGGCGACTGTCACAGTAATAGCAGATCGCTGAAAGAGCGACGACTGGACCTCCCAAACGACAATGTCTTCGACAAGCTACACCAACCTACAACCTAGTCGACGTCAAGCTACAGCTAGCTACCGATATCCGGCGACACATTAGGACATCCACCTACGACCACACCTACAACAACCTACGACCACACAGGCGATAACCTCCGACAACCAAAGTCAACCTACGTCCACTCGTGACAAGCTACGACAAGCAACGACCATGTCAGCGACAACTGAAGGCGACTGAAGACAATTCAGTCGCCGGTACCTGTCGCCGGTTGACGTAGGTAATCGCCCAATCGAATTCACCAAAGCCAGCACCCGGTGACAACCAACGTCACCTGGCGACAACCTGCGTCATCCTGGTGACAACCTACGACAGCACCTACGACAAGAAAATACAAACTACGTCAAGCCCACATTCGCCAAAAGGTGTTGAACAACGGCGACCAGAAAAATGTTACGACTCTTTAGGCAACTTGAGGAGACGACTCACGACCATACAGGCGTCACCATGCGAACATGTGGCGACAGCCTAATCACCTGTAGTCGCCGAAAAAATTGCCTAAGTGAGACAGGGGCTTAAGGAAGCAACAGTGTCCTTGCAGGGACACCCAGCTTCCCACGGCATTTGTCAGTGTAGCATTGTAGGCAAACAGAAGTTGTGAGTAGATTTTTAAAAACCTGGTCTCTCTCTCCAAGCCAAAGCGGTCAGGAAGATGTTTAATAATTGTCGGGCTCCCTGCGGTGTTCTACTCTGTTATTTGTCTTGCACAATCCCAAGTTAATGGCTCTTCAGATGTGATTACCACAGACAGCAGATGTGATGGACTTCGGTTTGAATAAAGATGAGCCAAGCAGCTTAAACTTTAGACAATACAGTTTACTTTACTTCAGTTTACTTTAGTTTAGTTTTTTTAGTTGAGAGATACAGCGCGGAAACAGGCCCGTCAGCCCACCCAGTCCACGCCGACCGGCACTATCCTACGCACTAGGGATAATTTATACCAAAGGCAATTAACCTACAAACCTGTACCCCTTTGGAGCGTGGGAGGAAGCCGGAGCACCTGGAGCAAACCCACTCCGTCACAGTAAGAATTCGTGAAGTCGACGCAGACAGTACCTGAGGTCACGATTGAACTCGGGTCCAAGCGCTGTGAGGCAGCAGTCTACCCACAAATGCGCCATAATAACAAAAAATCAAGTTGTTTTAATAACCAAGGGGCCCATTAGTGCAACAGGTGACAGTCCAAAGATCCCAAGCTTGACGCCCAAGACAGTAGCATAAAGGCATTACTAGTTGAGGTTACATTATGTTCCTGTATTTTCAAATGTTTCCCGATGATAATGGGGAAATTCTTACTGCCAGCTGCATAGCAAGCCTGTAAACACAGTACACACAAATAATATATAATAACAAAAAAATCAATGAATTAATAACCAGAAAACATTTGCAAACAAAAATTCCAAAGATCTCAGTGCAACCAAAGACAGTCCATAAAGGTTAATAGTTGAGGTTACTCTATGCGACTTTTTTGTCATATCCCCCTTCTCTGCCTCTGTCTGCGCTGAGGCCTAATGGCAGAGCTGGCGACCTCGAGGCTCCGGAGGCAGCCTGTCAGGACTCGCCCTGGGCTCGCTCCCGTGAGGGCAGCCCAGCTCGGGGCTGGAACGGCGCTCCCGTGAGGGGCTGTGACGCTTTCTTACAGTTTGGTTTTCTTCCCAACCATTTGTTCAAGCATTTTTGATTGCAACATGCGCCTTAATTTTAGAGTCAAAGAAGCATGCAGTTATGGAAAAAGGCCCTGAGTTCAACCTGTGAGGGCGCCCATCCCGAGAGTAAAGGTGCTCCCATCTACAGCCTAGTGCCACGGCTTCCCCGTGTTTGGTCCCATCCCTCTAAACACTTCCTGAGGGCACATACCTCGAGGGTAACTGCACTCCAGTCGGGGCGAGTAAGCTCGAGGGCAGCATGGCGTTCCCGAAGGGCGGCCTGGCGCGGGGCTGAGACGCTCCCATCGGGGCGGCCCGTTCGTTTTTAATTTTCCCCGTGAGGTTTTTTTTAGCTCGAGGGTAACTAAGCTTTTTGTTTTTTTAGCTCGTGTTTATGTGGGGGGTGGGGGGGGCCTGAAACGGGGCTTGCTGTCTCTCCCCTTCAGGGGAATGCGACTTTGTCGTATCCCCCTTCTCCGCCTCCGTCTGCGCTGAGGCCTAATGGCGGAGCTGGCCGAGTCCGGGCTTCCGGCCGCGGGCCTGTCAGGACGTCGTCCCTGGGCTCGCTCCGTGAGGGCGCCTGGGCAGCTTCGAGACCCTCCCGTGAGGGCGAACAGCCCGAGGGCGGAGCTCGCTGAGCCGTCGGGGCGGACCCAGCCCGAGGGTAACGGCGCTCACGTTGGGGCGCCCAACTCGAGGGTAACGGCGCTCCCGTGAGGGCGGCCTGGCACGGGGCTGAGACGCTCACATGAGGGCGACCCGGCTCGGGGCTGGAACGGTGCTCCGGTGGTTGAGACGGCGTTCTGGCGGTGGCGGCCTGAGTCCAGGTTTATTGTATTATTGTATGTATGACTCAATTCAATGGTGGCGCAGGTGTACAGATGCTGCCTTACAGCACCAGAGACCCGAGTTCGATCCTGGCTCAGGGTGTTGTCTGTTGGGAGTTTGTTCCTTCCCCCCATGAGCACATGGGGTTTCCCCGGGTGCTCTGGTTCCCTCCCACGCTCCGAAGATGTACAGGTTTGTTGGTTAATTGGCTTTGGTAAAAAATTGTAAATTATCCCTAGTGTGTAGGATAGTGCTAGTGCACGGGGACTAGTGTACGGACTCCGTGGGCCAAAAGGCCTGTTTCAATGCTGGACCTCAAAACTAAACTAAACTAAACTAAACCATTGGAGGCAAATCCTTCTGAAGTCGAGGCGTTGAAGTGCTTTCTTGGCCATAGCGTCAATATAATTAGACCAGGACAGATTGTTGGTGACATTTATACCTGGAACCTGACTGCTTTTTTACAAGAACCATCTAATCAGACATGCGGTCTCAAAAACTGGTTAACTTTGCATTATTAGCTGTACCTACATTAACCTATGTTTGCCATAAGCATTTGGTTACTAATTTTTAATCAAGGGTCAAAGCAACAAGATTTTTTTGTGCGTATTAATTACATCTGATGCAAAAAGTTTCATCAAATAAACGGTCTCTTTTCTCATCCTAGCTCTTTTGTTGCTGTATGATGTCACGAACAAAACATCATTTGACAACATTCAGGTAAGCAGAGTTCAATTCAGCTCAGGTAATTTCTGTATATTGCATCAAGGAATGACTAGAGCTTTGAGAATGATAGCTCTGGATTCTGAGGTTAAACGTGAATAGTTTAGTTTAGCTTATTGTTGTCACAAGTGCCGAGGTACAATACAAAGCTTTATTTTTTGCGTACTATCCATGCATGAGCACAATCAAGCCGCCCACAGTGTAAATATACAGGATAAAAGGTATAATGTTTAGTGCAAGATAAAGTCCAGTGAAGTCCGATCATGGATAATGTCAACCAACATGCCCTATCGACACCAATCCCATCTGCCCATATTCTTCTAAGCCTATCCTATCTACATACCTGTTTAAATGTTTCTTAAACGTAGTGTTAGTATCTGCCTCAACTATCTCATTCGGCAGCACATTCCATATACCCACCACCCTTTGGGTAAAAGAAGTTGCCCCTCAGGTTCCTATTAAACTTTCCCCCCCCCCATGACTCACCGTAAACCTTTGTGCCACCAACAGGTGTAAAATTTAAATGCCGGTGCATTCTGGTAACTACAGCCCCACGTTGAGGTTTATGAAGGCGTCTGTTTCATGACCAGTGCCAGCTCCCGACAGCTCTGCACTCTTGTAGAACAGTGTCACCGTAGCGTGAGACGTTCTGTGGTGTGTTTGAGTTACGAGCTCCTTTTACTCATAACTCATAATCAGTGGTGAAAGATGTTGGTGTACTGCAGGGTACTGTCTTACAAGGCTAATTAACCATGGCACCAGTCCATCGCTGCTCATCATCGCTAAGGCAGCAAGGTAATGTTAGATGTTTGCTACTAAAAACATGGTACAAGTGCTCACTAATGGAATCTGACCGTGACGTCCAAATTTGGATTACAGTTGCCCAGAGATCAGAGATTAGCTGGGATTGCAAAGGTATAAACCGATTACACAGTGCTTGAGTATCAGCTGAGGCCAAGCCTTCGGGTTGTAAAGTCCCAACCCTGAGAGGGAGAAGCATTGAAATTCATGTGAAGATTCAATAATAACATTTAAAGGTCATCTGGAGAGGTACATGGACAGGACGGCACAGTGGCGCAGCGGTAGAGTTGCTGCCTTAAGGGCCTGTCCCACTTACGTGTCCTTGGCATGCAAATTACGCGACCTCGCGGTCGCGTTGAGGTGCATATGTATCGTATGGCCGCGCGTGGCCGGTCCCACTGAGAAACGCGGAGGGGTATGTAGTTGTGCGTGATATCGCTCGGGGCTCCGAAATTTTTGTAGCGAACAAAATCTTCGTGCGCCAACGGCCTGTCGCGGAACTGACGGCCAAAGTGGGACAGGACCAAGACCCTGGCGCGACGCAACGTCTCACCTCTAACAGCAGCAGAAGCAGGCAAACGATCGCCGAACTCGGCCTGGGGCTCACGGATGTTGCGGTCCGGATCCGCCCCCACTACTACTCCCAGAGCGGGGCCAAGAAAATTGAAGATAGACACAAAATGCAGGAGTAACTCAGCGGGACCGGCAGCATCTCTGGAGAGAAGCAATGAAAGACGATTCGGGTCAAGACCCTTCTTTCAGATTTAAGAAGGGTCTCAACCCGAAACATCATCCATTCCTTCTCTCCAGCGATGCTGCCGGTCCCGCTGAGTTACTCCGGCATTTTGCGTCCATCTTCAAATGACGTCACGCGCTCCAGACGGCTGTGCGTATGCATGAAATTGCGCTCGACCTTCACGGGACCATCGCGACGAGGACGAGTAATTTACGTGCCAAAGACACGTAAGTGGGACAGGCCCTTTACAGGCGCCAAAGACCCAGGCTTGATCCTGACTACAGGTCAATACATAGTTTGTATGTTTCCAAAGACATACAGGTTTCGAGGGTTGTGGCTTGTGTGTTTATAAATTGTCCCTAGTGTGTAGGATAATGGTAGTGTATGGGGCGATCGCTGGCCGGCATGGGTTCAGTGGGCCGAAGCGCCTGTTTCCATGCAGTATCTCTAAAGTCTATTGAAAGGTTTAGTGGGATATGGACCAAACGTGGGACTAGCTTCGATGGGTCACCTTGAGCGGCGTGGCAGAGTTAGGACCGAAGGGCAGTTTTCCGTGCTGTACGACTCCAAGACTCTGTGTAATGCGTCAGTGAACTTCATAGAGTTACGTGTGAAATGTGCTGATGAGATTTGCAAAATGAGCGGAGAGGAATCCCATGCATTATTTCAAGGGGCAAAGAGACATGCAGGATTGTCGGTTAATTGGCACCCTAGTGTGTAGAAAGTGGATGCGAAATTAGGATGGCATAGAACCTAGTGTGTAGAAAGTAGATGTAAAATTAGGATGGCATAGAACCAGTGTGAATGGGTGATCGATGGTTGGCATGAAGAGATACAGCGTGGAAATAGGCCCTTCGCGTGGAAATAGGCCCTTCGGCCCACCGAGCCTGCGCCGACCAATGATCACTCTCGTACACTAGTTCTATCCAACACACAAGCGACAATTTGCAATTAACCAACAGACCTGTGCGTCTTTGGGATGTGGGAGGAAGCCGGAGCACCCGGAGCAAACACACGCTGTCACAGGAAGAATGTACAAACTCCGCATAGACAGCACCCATAGTCAGGATCAAACCTGGATCTCTGGTGCTGTAAGGCAGCAACTGTACTGCTGCTAAGATCAGACGCAAAGTGCTGGAGTAACTCAGCGGGTCAGATAGTATCTCTGGAGAAAAATAATACATGACATTTCGGGTCGAAACCTTTTCCCAGAGTCAAAACATCACCTATAAGTAGGTTATCCTATGATGAGCGTTTGTCGGCACTGGGCCTGTTTGCACTGGAGTTTAGAAGAAGGGGGGACCTCATTAAAACATACAGAATAATGAAGGGCTTGGACAGAGTGGATGTAGAGAGGATGTTTCCACTAGTGGGACAGCCTTGGACTACAGGTTATAGCCTCAGAATTAAAGAATGTTCTTTCACGAAGGAGATGAGGAGAAATGTATTTATTCAGAGGGTGGTGAATCTGTGGAATTCTTTGCCACAGAAAGCTGTGGAGGTCATCAATGGATATTTTTAAGGCAGAGATAGATAGATTCTTGATTAGTACAGGTGTCAGAGGTTATGGGGAGAAGGCAGGAGAATGGGGTTAGGAGGGAGAGATAGATCAGCCATGATTGAATGGCGGAGAAGACTTGATGGGCCGAATGGCCTAATTCTACTCCTATGACTATTATTTTATTCCAGAGATGCTGCCTGACCTGCTGAGTTACTCCAGCACTTTGTGTCTATCTTTGGTGTAAACCAGCATCTGCAGTTCCTATGTACACAACAGTATTGCTGTGCCACTGTGCTGCTCTTTTTGTATCAATGAGTTCTGTCGACAGTGTGATGTTTAGGATTGAGGTTATTCTATCAAGGTTGACATCTTAATGCGGCAGGGACCCTTGACCTACAAACTTGGTGTCAGCCTTGTGGAAATATCATGGAAGCACAACGGCACGCTTTGATTCACCGTCATGTTGGAGAGGAGTAAATGGCAACCAATACAAGGTGAAGTATGTGTCAGTGTGCACATTAGTTCCGTGCAGTCTAACAGCAGTGCTTTATCTGCTTGTCAAAGCTGGAACAGGTTCAATTGAAGATGCCCTTGAACTGAAATCTGCAGCGAATGGTCACTGGAGACTGAGTTTGATTAATCACAGAGCACATCACTCAGTGACATTTGATGAAGAACTTCAGATTAACCCTCTCACTCAAAACAACGTGCGGCTCCCCAGATGGGCTTGTCAATGTCATGCATCATAATCATGGAGTCGTACAACACGGAAACAGGCCCTTCGGCCCAAATCGCCTATGCCGACCAAGTTGCCCCATCCAAGCCAGTCCCATTTGCTTGTGTTTGGCCCATATCTCATGGAGTTTGCACAGAGTCCCTGTGACCAAGTTCACGTTCACGTTCACATTTATTGTCACATGCACCAATTAAGGTACAGTGATGTTTGAGTTTCCATACAGCCATACAATTAAAAAAAGAAATCAATACACAATAATTTTAACATAAACATCCACCACAGTGGAATCAACATTCTTCACTGTGATGGAAGGCAATAAAGTTCAGTCATCTTCTTCCTTTGTTCACCCGTGGTGGTCGGGGCCTTGAACCCTCAGCACTGCCTCTGCCGACAGCCCGATGTTCAAGCCCTCTCGTCGAGCGTCGGGACGGAACGGAACGGAAAAACTCCCGAATCGGCCTTTTTTCAACAAAAAAAAAGTTTTTATTTGAAGCAATTGTACAAGAATGAAACATTCGGCATGTACAATTATTGTACAGCTTCAATTTTGACCTTTTAACCTGAAAATGAAGGAAAAGTAGAGAGAAAGAAGAAGCGAGAGAAAAAGTGAAAAGTGAAAAAATAGAACCCCTAGAATACCAAAGAGTAAATAAAGATATAAGAGAGAAAACGAAAAAAAAGGGAAAAAAAAAAGGGAAAGTGGAAAATATACCTGCCCCTTGCCCCCCCCCCGCCCACCCCCCCCCCCCCCACCCCGCCCCCACCCCCCCCCCACCCCCCCCCCCCCCCCCGCCCACCTCACCCAACCCATAGTTGGATTAAATCCAAAAATTTGTTGCGCCATCGAGTCGGCCTTTTCTTACCGGAGACCGCGGCTTCACGGTACTAAAGTCCACAAGCCCTGTGGTCGGAGCACTTCTTCTGGTGATCCTCAGCAAAGGATCGCAGCTCCGCGATGTTAAAGTCCGCGCCGCGCTTACGGCTTGAAGCTCCAGGTCGGTCTCCAGGAAAGTCCGCACCAATCCAGTTGACATGGAGAAAGATCACATCTCCGTCGAGGTAAGTGACTGGAAATGGTTTCCCCCTATTCCCCCTCCCCCCCCCCACCCCCCCCCATAAAAATATACCGAGAAACATTAAAACATACATTAAAACAAACACACACTAAAATTAACAAAAAAGTCGAAATAACATACAGGCTGCTGGCGAGGCTGCCATTTTGGCGCCACCCGATGACCACGGGTTTCCTCCAGGTGCTCTGGTTTTCTGTCCACATTCAAAGACGTGTGGGTTTGTAGGTTAATTGGCTTCTGTGAATTGCCCCTAGTGTGTAGGGTGCAAAGTGGGACATAGAACTAGTGATCGGTGGTCAGCATGGACTCGGCGGGCCATAGGGCCTTTTTCAACACCATTTTTTTAAAAACCTAGTCTAGATATCAAATGTGGGCCAATAATTCAGAGAATCCAGAGAGATAATCTGGACAGCTTTAAACCCGTGGTATGAATGTTGATTTCTCTAATCTCAAGTAACCCCTGCCTTTCCCCTCTCTGCTCCTTCCCCACCCAAGTCGGCCTGCCAGTTCCACAGTTCGCATCCATATATCCCATTGTCATCACCTCTTCCACAGCCAGCAATTGACCTTTGTGGGCTCCACCTTTCCTTGGTCATCGGTGCCGGCTGTGATTTGATCTGAACCTTTTCATACCTCTAGTTTCTCTCTCCCCGACTCTCAGTCGGAAGAAGTGTCTCGACCCGAAACATCACCTATTCCTTTTCTCCAGAGATGCAGCCTGACCCACTGAGTTACTCCAGCATTTTGTGCCTATCCATCCAATACAGAGAACAGGTTTAGTTCTCCAGATCCAAGGCGTAGCAATGGGCACGTGCATGGGCCCCAGCTATGCCTGCCTCTATGTAGGGTGCGTTGAACAATCCCTGTTCCTGGTGCACACTGGCCCTATCCCCGAGCTCTACCTCTGCTACATTGATGACTGCATTGGTGCTACCTCCTGCACCCATGCAGAACTCAATGACCATCCACGTCACCACTAATTTCCATCCGGCACTCAAATTCACCTGGACCATATCCGACATCTCCCTATCGTTTCTAGATCTCACAATCTCACCCAAACCAATTAGGAGCAGACGAGGGCATTCGATCCAATTTGTGATCCCAGCTACAAAGACAGATGTATACAGCAATTTGTTCTTCCCCCGCACAATTAAAGCATGGAATAATCTCCACCCAACAATAGTTACCCAACCAGATGCAACTAAATTTAAAGTAGCTCTTTCTTCCCAATAACCCTTTCTGGCTTAAGCCCTCCCTTCACCACCTCCAGTTTAAATTCCATTTGGAATATTTTGGAGGACCAAGAAACCAAGAACCAAGAACCATCTCCATCGCAGGCAACAGACTACTGACCGACATCTACTACAACCCCACTGACTCTCATAGCTATCTTGACTACACTTCCCACTCTGTTTCCTGTAAAGACTCAATCTCCTACTCCCAATTCCTCCGTCTAAGACGCATCTACGCCCAGGATGAGGTGTTCCATACTAGGGCATCGGAGTTGTCCTCATTCTTTAGGGAACGGGGGTTCCCCTTTTCCATTATAGATGAGGATCTCACCAGGGTCTCCTCTATATCCTGCAGCTCTGGAGGACAAGGTGAGGACAAGAGTCCCCCTTGTCCTCACCTTCCACCCCATCAGCCGTCGCATACAGCATATAATCCTCCAACATTTCCGCCGCCTCCAACGGGATCACACTACTGGCCACATCTTCCCATCTCCTCCCTTTTCTGCTTTGCGCAGAGACCGTTCCCTCCGTATCTCCCTGGTCAATTTGTCCCTTCCCACCCAAACCACCCCAGGTACTTTCCCCTGAAACCGCAGGATTGTTCATTTACCTCCCCCCTTGACTCCATCCAAGGACCAAATCAGTTTTGCCAGATGAAGCAGAGGTTCACTTGCTTCTCCTCCAACCTCATCTACTGCATCCACTGTTCCAGGTGTCAACTTCTCTACATCGGCGAGACCAAGCGCAGGCTCGGCGATCATTTCGCTGAACACCTCCGCTCAGTCCGTCTTAACCAACCTGATCACCCAGTTGCTCAGTACTTCAACTCCCCCTCCCATTCCCACTCTGACCTTTCTGTCCTGGGCCTCCTCCTTTGCCAGAGTGAGGCCTAGTGCAAATTGGAGGAACAGCTCCTCATATTTCGCTTGGGTAGTTTACACCCCAGCGGCATGAACATTGACTTCTCTAATTTTAGGTGGCCCTTGGTTTCTCCCTCCTTCCCCTCCCCCTTCCCAGTTCTAATTTTTAATTATTGACTATTTTATTTTTTCTTTCCTGTAAAGCACCTTGAATTGCTGTTTGCACAAATGGTGCTATACAAATAAACTTGCCTTGCCTTGCCTTGCCTCCCACAAGTCCTATCGTCTCCGTCTCCATCCTTTCTTTTTCCCACCCCCCACCCCCCCCACCCCGACATCAGTCCGAAGAAGGGTCTCGACCTGAAACGTCGCCAGTTCCATCTCTCCATTGATGCTGCCTCACCTGCTGACTTCTCCACCATTTTTTGTCTACCAACAGGTTTAGTTAGTTTAGTTTATTGTCACATGTACTGAGGTACATTGAAACGTTTTTTTTGTTGCGTGCTAGCCAGTCAGCGGAAAGACTACACATGATTACAATTGAGTCATCCAGTGTCCACAGGGTTCCAACTATGATAGATGTCCAGCGGTGATGGGGCTGTTAAAATGGAGGCCTTGAGCTTGATAGCACTCACGAGAATGAACCAAACTATATTTGTGCATGTTTTGACATGTTCCTATTATATTTCTGTCAGACTGTTTTCTTTTTTGATGTTTGAAGTCTGCAGTTGAAAGCATTGCCAGCCTTTGAAGCAAGAACTAACAACAGAAGGATTTGTATTTGTAATCTCTTGTTCAGGGCGTCTCAAATTGCCTCGTAACCGATGACCTACTGTAGAATTGAACGTATTGTTATAAGGCATCTGTGACAGAGTAAATTCGCATCAACTATTGCATGTTCTTTTTTTGATGGTATGAGCTGAGGGAGGAATGTTCCTGAGGACATTGCCAGCATTCACTGTACTCCTTTTAGATAGCGTTGAGGGATCTTTCAAGGAACCACAGTGGGCTCCACAGTGGCGCAGAGGTATAGCTGCTGCCTTACAGCACCGGAGACCCTGGTTCGATCCTGACTACGGGTTTTAGTTTTAGTTTTAGAGATACAGCACGGAAACAGGCCCTTCGGCCCACTGACTCCATGCTGACTGGCGATCGCCACACACTAACACAATCCCACACACACTAAGGACAATTTACAATGTTATTAGCCAAGTAGCCTACAAGCCCGTACGTCGTTAGAATGTGGGAGGAAATCAGAGCTACTGGAGAAAATCCACGCGGTCACGGGAGAACCTGCAAACTCCGTACACACAGCACGTATAGCCAGGATCAAGCCGGGTCTCTGGCACTATCTGTACAGAGTTTGTACGTCGTCCCTGTGCCCTCATGGATTTTCTCTGGGTGCTCCATGTTCTTCCCACATTCCAAAGACGTGCAGGTTTGTAGGTTAATTGGCTTCGGTAAATTGTGCCTGGTGCATAGGATGGAACTAGTGTATGGGTGGTCGCTGGTTGATGCTGTGTTTTGGTCCCCATACTATAGGAAGGATGTGGTTAAGGTTAGAGCGGGTGCAGAAAAGATTCACAAGGATATTGCCTGGACAAGTGGGCGGCATGGTGTTGTAGCTACTGTCTTACACTTCCAGAGATCCAGATTTGATCCTGACTACGGATACATTCTCCTCGTGACCTGCGTGCGTTTTCTCTGAGATCTTCGGTTTCCTCCCACATCTAAGACGTACAGGTTTGTAGGCTAATTGGCTTGGTGTAAATGTAAAATTGTCCCTAGTGTGTGTAGGGTAGTGTTAATGTGCGGGAATCACTGGTTGGTGCAGACCCGGTGGGCCGAAGGGCCTGTTTCCACGCTGTATCTCAAAACTAAATTAACTAAAGGACTTGACTAACGAGAAGAAACCACATAGGTAGGATTATTATTCCATGAAGTGAAGGAGGCTAAGGAATAACCTTATAGAGGCCTATAATAGGACCTATGGTACTCAAGTACAGTGTGGTTTGAATAGATAGCAGGCAGAACAAGCCATCATTGTATCTCTGTGCATTTAGCAATAAATATACCAAACTAAAGTAAACTAACATCATGTGGACATTGATAAAATGGAAGGAATGTCACTGCCTTTTTCCCAGGGTAGGAGCATCTAACATTAGAGGATAAGGTTTAGGATGAGAGGGGGATATGAACAGCTCAGGAAGGCATGTTGGTTGGCATGGACAGGACAGGATGGGCAGAAGGGCATTTGTCCATGTGTATAAATCTATCACTAAAAATGGCCTATTTAAGTACTTGGCCATTCTTTCAAAACACAGATGGGGCTTATATTTGGTATCTAAATCAAAGGGCTCTGACCATACTTTAGTTTAGTTTTAGAGATACAGTGTGGAAACAGGCCTTTCAGCCTCCCCGAGTCCATGCCGACCAGCAATCCCTGTACGCAAACACTAGCCTACACATCCAGCGATCAGCCCATGCACTAGCTTCTGTAAAATTGTTAATTGTCCCTAGTGTGTAGGATAGTGCTGGTGTACAGGTATCGCTGGACAGCGTGGACTCGGTGGGCATTGCGGGTCAGCGTGGACTCGGTGAGCTGAAGTGCCTGTTTCTGTGCTAATCAAAAACTAAACTAGCACTATCCTACACACCAGGGACAATTTACAATTTTTATTTAACAGAAGCCAATTAACCTACAAACCTGTACGCGTTTGGAGTGTGGGAGGAAACCAGAGCGCCCGAAGAAAACCCACGTGGTCATGGGGAGAACATACAAACTCTGTGAATACAGCACCCGTGGTCAGGATTGAACCTGGGTCTCTGGTGCTGTGAGGCAGCAACTCTATCGCTGGGCACCGTGCCGCCCCAACTGTCCTTCCTTTGTCTGACAAATGAATTAAAAATGGAAATTGTGGCAGCTTGATCATGTCTTTATTCATCATTGGTTTTTATATATAACTCTCACCCCTATCTCACAATATTACTGCACAATCTGTCACTGCCATCAAAGAGGACTGCAGCAAGCTGATGTAAGTGCTTTGTTCTGCAGAAAATGTCCTTCAGATTTTGCCCTTGATAGTACAAGAACTATCTATTAAATGTAGAAACAAGGAACTGCAGAGGCTGGTTTACCAAGGAAAGACACAAAGTGCAGGAGTATCTCAGTGGGTCAGGCAGCATCTCTGGAGAACATGGATCGGTGACGTTTCGGGATCTCCAGTCTGTAGAAATGTGCCGACCTGAAAAGTACTATTATATTTTGCACAAACAAACCACATAAGTTTTAAGAAAAACTGCAGTTCCCAAAAATCAAAAATACAAGCAGAAACACTTGGAAATACTCAGTAGTTCAGGCAGCACCTGGGGAAAGACAAACAGAATCAACATCTCTCAAAAAAACTTAAGCTGGAAGGAATGCAGAGAAGATTTACGAAGATGTTGCCAGGGCTTGAGGGCCTGAGCTAGAAGGAGAGGTTGGGCTGGCTAGGACTTTATTCCTTGGAGAGCTGGAGAATGAGGGGTGATTCTATAGAGATGTATACAATTATGATGGGGATAGATGCACATTCTTTTTACCCGAGCAGGGGAATCAAGATCCTGAGGACATAGGTTTAGGGTGAGAGGGGAAAGATTTAATAGGAATCTCAGGGGCAACTTTTTTACATAGAGCATGGCGGGTATATGGAGCAAGCTGCCATAGGAGGTAGTTGAGTCAGATACTATAAAAACATTTAGAAGACATTTGGACATTTAGACATTTGGTGCATTGATAGGAAAGATTTAAAGAGATTCAGACCCAGGGCAGGCCGGTGGGACTAGTGTAGATGGGGCATCTTGGTCGGCAGAGGGCAAGTTGGGCTGAAGGGCCTGTTGCCATGCTGTATCACTCTATGACAGTAAGTTAAAAATATTTCATCAGTTAACTGCGTCTATTTTTAAAGCAAGAGTTTAGTCCGTTTTGTACATTTTGTGCAAATTATGTTTGTTGGGAGTCACACTACACTGTGGCCCTGGATCCTGGGTGACAGTAGCACCTCAGTTCAATGTTCAATGGTTTATTTATTGTCATGTGCAGAGAAGCAGTGAATGGCTTGTTCTGCATGTTATCTAGTCAAGGGCTACCATACAGGAGTATGATCAAGGGCTACCATACAGGAGTATGATCAAGGGCTACCATACAGGAGTATGATCTACCAGATAGATCCTCTGCTGGGTGGGCACACGGTGAGTCGCCACATTCTGGTGCCATCTTCCCACTTCCAAGTCTCTGTAAAGTCCAAACTTAGCCCAAGGAGATGTGCAAGTTCTCATGTTCTCACTTTAAGGCCTAGTGACCTTAATGTGACACTGGATTGATGAAGTAGGGGTCAGCCTGGCTCAGCGACAAGTGGATGCCGGTGTCACCCTACACTGCCGCTGCGTGCAGCTACCGCAGGCTGCGCTCGGCCCCCTCGGTGCTGTAGGGCCTCCCGTGGCTGCCTCCGCCAACACCACCAGCCAAAACCTCCACAAAGCCAATCAACCTACAAACTCACACGTCTTGGGGATGTGGGAGGAAACCGGAGCACCCAGAAAAAACATACATGGTTCACAGGGAGAACGTACAAACTCTATGCATGCAGCACCCAAAGTCAAGATCAAACCTGGGTCTCCGGCGCTGTGAGGCTGTAAACTCTATCCGTCTTCAGGATCCCTACCTGAAACGTCACCTATCCTTGCTCTCCAGAAATGCTGCCTGACCCGCTGAGTTACTTTGTGTCCTTTTCTGTTTTAACCAACATCTGCAGTTCCTTGTTTCTTCCTCTTTCAAAAGCCTAATTCACACATGATGATGTTGATGATAATACTTTTATTGTCACATGTACCTAGGCTCAGTGAAATGCTTTGTTTTGCATCCAACCTAGTAAGATCATACAGCACCTAGGCAGTACAAGTTACATAAGTTCACCGAACAGTCCTATCTACAGCCTGCCGCCCCTCCCACGCCCCCCCCCCCCCCCCCCCCCCCCCCCCCCCGTTCATTCTCGGGGGCCCACTGCCGGGACCCCCCTTTGTTCTGGGCGGCCCCTCGCTAGGAAGCAGCTGGGAAAACCTGTGTCCCCACTGATTACTGTTATTTCCTTGTCACATTTTCATCTTCGTGAAAAGTTAGCAACAGAGAAAACTCTCATCAATCATTCCAGTTCAGCAGCCTGGCGTACACTCCATTCCACTTCACAGCTGTGGAGCCCACTCCATTAAAGCTCTCTCCGCACACAAATCAAGTCTATTTTCAAAAACATTCTGTGTGAGAAAATTGCATCATTATTTGTCAAATTATATTACCTGTAAACAGTAATCCATAAAGCTGCAGGCTACATATTAATGGAGTCAATTTACTGAGCCACATTTAACTGCTCATCACTGATGCTTCTAGTCAATATTCCCATCATGGGTGAAACACTTTGCTTCACTTTGCTTCACTTTCACTACCTCGTCACTTACCTGAGCTGACAAGTAGCACCGGTTATCAAATTCCATACAAGTAAATCTCACACTTCATTATTAGACCCTATATCAATGTCAAAAACCCTGTCCCCACATCTCCTCCCTTGCCTCCTTGCAGGGACCTCATCAGTCCCTCCAGGTGAGGCAGAGGTTCACCTGCACCTCCTTTAACCTCATCTACTGCATCCCATGTGGCATATTCCCGATGTGGCCCCTTTACATCGGCGAGACCGAACATAGACTCAGCGACTGCTTTGCCGAACCCTTGCGCTCGGTCCGTCCGGCACGGCCTACTGGATCTCAAGGATGCTCACCATTTTAACTCCCCTTCCCATTGCCATACTGACCTTTCTGTCCTGGGCCTCCTCCATTGCCACAGACAAACTGGAGGAGTAACGTCGCATAACACCGCTTAGGTAGCGTACAACACAACAGTATGAACATTGAATTCTCCAACTTTAATTAATCACCTAATCCTCCCCCTCTCCCTTCTTCCCCCATATAACATCCCCCCCTTTATGGCAATCTCCCACCTTCCCTGTGCCCCAACCTGAATGCACCTATTTCCCCTCCCCCTCCACTCCCACGTACATTCCTTCCTCTAGCTTCACAATTCGTAACTCTTCAATCCTGTTGTCTCACATCTTCTGTCTTTTCATCTCTGGCCTTTGTCCAACCATCTGCCTATGAAACGCACCTCTCACCTGTATTGGTCTATTACATGCCAAGCTTTGTCTTGCCCCACCTCTCTAACAGCTTCATCCCCCCCCCCCCCCCCCCCCCCCCCTTCAATCAGTCTGAAGAAGGATCCTGACCCGAAACGTCACATATCCATGTTGTCCAGATACGCTGCCTGACCTGCTGAGTTACTCCAGCACTCTGTAGTCTTCAAAGGGTTAAGTCCCACTGTACCATAAACTGCTGAAGATAGAGGGCCTTTTAACCTCTTAATTAGAACCCATTTGCCAAAGGTGCCTTTGATCCCTGAGCGTATATTGCCATGGTAACAATGCTTCAAATTGATAAATGTTTATTATTGGCAGTGAAAACTGCAGGATGTTAAAAGTAGCGCAGTCTTCCCAATCCTCACACGATTCAGGATGAGTGCTGGAACAAGATGTCATCTTACAGATGGGATATCAAACTAAGGCTCCTTAGAGTCACAGTCATATAACGTGGAAACAGGCCCTTCTGCCAACTTGCCCACACTGACCAACGTGCCTCACCCACACTAGTCCCACCTGCCCGCGCTTGGCCCATAACCCTCTAAACCTATCCCATCAATGTACCCGTCCAAATGCCTCTTAAATGTTATGATAGTACCTGCCTCAACTACCTCCTCCGCCAGTTTATGCCATATACCTACCACCCTTTGTTACCCGTCAGGTTCCTATTAAATCTTTCCCTCTTCCCAAACCTATGTCCTCTGGTTCTCAATTCCCCTACTCTGGGCCAAAACTGTGTGCATTTACCCAATCTATTCCTCTCATGATTTTGTACACCTCTATAAGATCACCCCTCATTCTCCTGAGCTCCAAGGAATAGAGTCCTAGCCTGCTCAACCTTTCCCTATGGCTCAGGCCCCTGAATCCTGGCAACATTCTCGTAAATCTTCTCTGCACACCTTTCCAGCTTGGTCCTTCTCGTCTCCCAACTGGAGGGAAAAGATCTCGAGGAACTCTTTGGAAGAACAGCAGCAGAGTTGGTTTGCTCTTGGCTAACACTTATCCCTTAAAGGGCCCGTCCCACTGTACGAGGTAATTAAAGAGTTCTCCCGAATTCTCCCCTGATACGAGCTCCGGTAATGTACGTAGCAGCTCGTACGAGTAAAAAGTGACAATTTTTTTCATCACAAGTATTTTTTTACCCGTGGACATTTTTCACCGTGTTGAAAAAACATCACGAGTTTACCGGATTTCCCGAGTACCTACCGTTACTCCTACGAGGCGCTACGCGACATCCACGAGCTCCTACGTACCCGCTACGTACATTACACGAGCTCGAATCAGGGGAGAACTCGGGAGAACTCTTGAATTATCTCGTAGTGGGACAGGCCCTTCAGGGGAATAGGAAGAATAGTTAGGATGGTTAGCACCCGGGAGATCCAGCAGGCCTTGGCGGACTGATCACAAGTGTTCAGTGAAATGGTCGCCAAGTCTATGCTTGGTCTCCCAATGTACAGTAATGGATGAGGCATTAGAAAAGTGTTGAAGGGTTTCCTGCACCTAGGAGGTGGATATGACATTGCTCATTAGCAGATTGACGCTGGGCCATATTGCTGTTCCTCTGAATGTACTGAGATGCTATAGAAATGCAAAGTTTGGAGTCAGTGGTATAGATTTTATTCCCCTGAAGGATATTAGTGAGCATAGCAGTTTACATGCTAATTCCTAAATTTAATTTTAGAAACACAGTGTAAAAACATGCCCTTCTGCCCACCAGATCCATGCCGACCAGCGATCTCCATACACTAGTTCCATCCTACCCTCTAGGGGCAGTTTACAGAAGACAATTAACCTGTAAACCTGCGCGTCTTTTGGATATAGTGGTGAAGCAGAGCAGCCGTAGAAAACCCACGCAGTCACGGGGAGAATGTCCAAACTTTGTACAGGCAGCACCCGAGGTCAGGATCGAACCCAGGTCGCTAGCGTTGTGAGGCGGCAGCTCTACCTCTGCGCCATTGTGCTGCACAGTACACGTGACAATAACAAAGCTAAACCTGAAGCTAAATCTAATCCCAGCCTTTAGTGCTTTGAATGTTAGTGTTGGGGAGTTCTGTTGAAGCATTAGTGTTGTCGAGCAGAGTCCAAGCATATTCTTTGGCATAGCTCCAAAACAAAGATATACATTTTTTATGAATCTTCCAGAGATGTTGTGTTAAATATTCAAGTTTTAACATTGTTCTACCTACTGCCATGATAGCTTGGACCCTGGGGGTATCATCCAAAATTGGAAAAGAAGGCAGTTTCAGTTAATGTTTGTTTGCTGTCTCCGTGAAGTTCTCTAAACAATGCTTTAAGGTGAGAGGCAAAATTTGAAAGAGATGTGCAGGGTAAGTTTTATTACACAGAGGGTGGTAAGTGCCTGGAACACCCTGCCATGGGTGCTGGTTGAGGCAGATACGATAGTGGCGTTCAAGAGACGTTTGGACAGGCACATGGATACGCAGGGAATGGGGGAATATGGGTTATGTGCAGTTAGACAGAGTTCATGTGATGAGCAGAATTGGGCCATTCATCATGGCTGATCTATCTTTCCCTCTCAACCCCATTTTCCTGCCTTCTCCATATAACCCTGGACACGCTTACTGATCAAGAATCTGTCAATCTTTGCTTTAAACATACCTAATGACTTGGCAAGGTATACCACAGAGTCACCATCCACTGACCTCATCTCCTTTCTAAAGGTCCATCCTTTTACTTTGAGGCTGTGTCCTCTGATTCTAGATTCTCCCACTAGTGAAAACATCCACTCCACATCCACTCTATCCAGGCCTTTCACAAGCTGGTCTTGGCATTGTGTCCAGCACAAATATTATGGGCTGAAGGGCCTGTCCTTGTGCTGCACCGTTCTATGTGGTAAGCAATGACTTCGGCAACACGGCGCACTGCAGGGTCAGAGCTGGTCCATCCTTGCCTTTGTGTTGGAACCCCTCTCCAGAGACTTGCATACAAAGACCAGCCTGACACTCCTAGTACATCGTTAAGGAGGAGCACACCGACATAGAAGGAGATCGGATGCTTTCTGTTCTCTCAGCTTTTCCAGAGACATGGAAGTGTCCTCACTAATGTCGCGGTTTGTCAGTTGTAGCTTAGTTGGCAGACACTGTTATCCTGCGTTAAACAGCGTGCAGCAGGTATAGCCGCTGCCTCGCAGCACAGGAGATCCGGTGTTCGATCCTCGGGTGCTTTTACGTGGAGTTTGCACGTGCTCCCTGTGACCCCGTGGATTTCCTCCGGGTGCTCCGGTTTCCACCTCTATTGCAAAGCAGTGCGGGTTTGTAGATTAATTGGCCTCTGTAAATTGCCCCTAATGTGTAGGGAGTGGATGAGAAAGTGGGTTTAGTTGGGACTAGTGTGAACGGGTGATCGATGGTCGGAGTGGGCTGCCGGGTCTGTTTCCACACTGTATCTCTAAACTAAACTAAACTAAACATCTGGGCAGATGTCCTGAGCTTCTATCTACCTCATTGGAGACCTTCAGACTGTCTTTAATCGGACTTTACTGTACATTATCTTGCACTATACAATACTCCCTTTATCCTTCATCTTCACACTGTGCACAGCTCGATTGTAATCATGTATAGTCTTTTTGGTGACTGGATAGCACGCAACAAAAAGCTTTTCCCTACACCTCGGTACAGGTGACAATAAACTAAACCGAATAAGAAGATGTTGGTTTGAAAACTTTGCTGACCCAAAGCCACTCTGTCTTACGGCTGTGAATTGTTTTGTAAGTGACTGGATCCTTAAGAGGCTCAAACACGTGATAGTTAACCAAAGGGAATTGCATTGTTAAAAATTAATGGGTAAATTCACATTCAGTCACCTAGCAAACATGAGAATGATAAATATTTAATTTCCTGACACCTAAATAATACCCCATGCAGACTTAGATCTTTAGATTGTGCACAGCGGGGTCAGAGTACAAGAAGGATAAGCAACAAGAAAGTGCCAGCTTACGTACTGAATTAAATCTGAATGCAATCTGCAGTGTTGACAGTTTAAATGTTATTTTGTATTTTATTTATTTATCTGTAGAGTTGTCTGTCATGCTGTGCTCCAGCATCAGGTTTTGTGTCTATTGTTTGTTCAGGGAAGAAGGGCCTTCCTCTGCAATGTGCCTTTATTAATATAAGCACAGTGGCGCAGCGGTAGAGTCACAGCCTTACAGCGCCAGAGATCCAGGTTTGATTCTGACTACGGATACTGTCTGCACTGAGTTTGTACGTTCTCCCCGTGACCGCTTGGGTTTTCTCTGGGTGCTCCGATTTCCTCCAGCATTCTGTACACTGTGGACGGCTTGATTGTAATCATGTATAGTCTTTCTGCTGACTGGATAGCTCGCCACAAAAAGCATTTCACTGTACCTCTGTACACGTGACAATAAAGTAAACTAAAGAAACTAAAGACATTCCAAAGCCATGTAGGTTAGTAAGAATGGCACAGTGGCGCAGCGGTAAAGTTGCTGCCTTACGGCGTCAGAGACCTGGGTCCGATCCTTACTACGAGTGCTGTCTGTGTGGAGTCTGCACATTTTCCCCGTCACCGTGTGGGTTTCCTCCAGGTGCTCCGGTTTCCTCCCACATCCTAAAGACATGCAGGTTTGTAGGTTAATTGGCTTCTGTAACTTGTCCCTAGTGTGTAGGATAGAGCTAGTGTAGGGGTGATCATATCGCCATCACATATAATCATGCAGAGTTATCCACTGTACACCTATGCCATTCCCATCAAGTATAGTTTAGTTTAGAGATACAACAAGGCCCTTTGGCCCACTGAGTCCATGCTGACCCGCTCACACTAGTTCTATGTTATCCCACTTTCGCATCCACGTCCTACACACTAGGGTCAATTTACAGAAGCCAATTAACCTAAAAACCCACACGTCTTTGGAATGTGGGAGGAAACCGGACCACCCGGTTGACAGTTCAAATGCTTCTTTGTATTTTATTTATTTATCTGTGGAGTAGACTTAAGAAATACAGCAACAGACACATGCCCTTCAGTCCATCGAGTCCACGCCGACCAGCGATCACCCTGTACACTAACGCTATCCTACAAACTTGGGACAATTCACAATTTCTACCGAAGCCAATGGCACAGTGTTGAGTAACTCAGCGGGTCAGACAGCATCGTTGGAGAAAATGGATTAGGCGACGTCAGAGGAAGAAGGATCCCGACCCACAATGTCACCTGTCCATGTTCTCCAGAGATGCTGCATGACCCGCTGAGTTACTCCAGCACTTGGTGTCTTGTTTTTTTGCAAACCAGCATCTGCAGTTCATCGTGCCTCTAATAACTTGCACTCTGAATGATACACCTTGGCTCAAACCCACGTAATCAAATGCATCCAAAATAATTCACATGCATAGATGGATCTAATTCAAGCAAATGTTCCTGTACTAAATCAATACAATGTGTTCAGTCCCAAACAGATCATCAATATTTTGATAACAACTTTCCACCCCCTCCATTTCTGAAGAGCTCATAAATAACTGAGTTCAGTAGCTGCTTTACAATGAGCACTAATACAAATTCCTGCATCCACTCGATGTTTCACTATTTCATTTTTAACATTATGATCGCCTGGAGATGGATTCAGTGATTAGCTTGATTGTGCAAGGCCATCTGTGAGTCTCTTGTGTCTTGACAAGTGTTGGTGGATCAGAACCATGGCAATATCGAGGCATTGGAGATATTGGTTTGGGCCTCGGAAGAATTTACAAGAGGCCTGGATAGAGTAAATATGGAGAAAATGTTTCCACTACTGGGAGAGTCTAGGACTAAAGGCCATGCCCCAAAATGAAAGGACGTATCTTTAGAAAGGAGATGAGAAGGAATTTCTTCAAAGGGTAGTGAATCAGGAATTCATTGCCGCAGACAGCTGTCGAGGCCAAGTCAATGCACATTTTTAAGGCAGTGATTGACAAATTCTTCATTAATACGGGTATCAGGGGTTATGGGGCGAAGGCAGGAGAATGGGGTTGAGAGGGAAAGATAGGTCAGCCACGATTGAATGGCGGAGTAGATTGATGGGCCGAATAGCCTCATTCTGTTCATTTTACTTAAGAACTGATGAAGTTACAAAAATCACAATTCCTGCCAGTATTGGCAGAAGGTCTCGCTGCGGCCAGACCCAGATAGTAGGCCTGGCTCACCCACGGTGTAACCAGGAGATGGAAGCCACCGGAGTTGGTGATGGCCGTGGACACTGGAATAGGGCTGTGAGAAGAACCGTGCGTTTTACATTCCGTGGCCTCAAGCTTGGAGGCATGAAGGAGGCATGAAGGCTGAAGGTGGCTGGGTGAGGAGAGGGACGATGGCTCGCAGAACGATGTGGAATGGAGGCGAGAATTGCAATGGGCCTTTATCACCAGCTGCAGCTGGGACTGTAAAATAGCACCAAACACCTGGCAAGTGTTGTATATGGTCTATGTGGGCTGGTTCTATGCATTCTGTACTTCATCAGGATTGTACTTATTGTACTTATGTGTGCCAATAACCTTAAGGCCCTGTCCCACTTTCCCGAGTTACTCACGAATTCTCCCGAGTTTTCCCCTTGATTCTAACTCGGAGAATGTCCGTAGGAGGCAGTGGGAGTCTGTAGATATTTTGTAGCGGCTCGTAATGCCAGCCGTAGGTACTCGGGGCATCAGGTAAGTTGGGGCGTATTTTCAACATGTTGCAAAATGTCCACGAGTAAAAAAAATAGACCCGAGTACCTACGGCTGGCTATAACCATAATTCTCCGAGCTTGAATCATGGGGAAAACTCGGGAGTATTTGTGAGTAACTCGGGAAAGTGGGACAGGCCCTTTACTGATGTGTATGCAAAAAAAATATTTGACTGCACCTTGGTACACATGATCATAAAGAAATAATTTTATTGATTCTGTTCATCTTCCATTCAAGGAGAGACATTGAAAAGTGTACTCTTGGTTTAGTGTTCATAGTTTAGAGATACAGCGGGGAGAAGCGGCCCTTTAGCCGACTGAGATGTGCCGACCAGCAATCCCTGTAGCCTTGTGCTGTCTTACACACTAGGGACAATTTACAATCTTTATCGAAGCCAATTAACATACAAAACTGTACGTCTTTGGAGTGTGGGTGGAAATTGGAGCACCCGGGGAAATCCCACGCAGTTACGGGGAGAATGTACAAACTCCATACAGACTTATGAACTGATGATCTTACGAAAATCATCACAAATCACAATAGTCAGGATCGAACCCAGGTCTCTAGCGCCATAAGGCAGCAAATCTACCGCTGCGCCACCGACCAGCACCTGTGTAAAAGTGTAAATGTACAACAATGTCTGGTGGGTGTGAACAAAGATTTGTTCACAGACTGTGCATTTACCCTATCTATTCCTCTCATGATCTTATAGACTTTACACTTGAAAGATACCGTGCTAAAACAGACCCTTTGGCCCACCAAGACCATGCCGACACGCGCATGGTCTTGGTGTACTATCTAGTGTACAATTTACAATCTATACCAAAGCCTATTAACCTACAGACCTGTACGTCTTCGGAGTGTGGAAGGAAACTGGCGCACCTGCAGAAACCCACTCGGTCACAGGGGGAAGGTACAAACTCCCTGCAAACAGCACCCATAGTCAGGATGGAACCTGGGTCTCTGGCATTGTACTGGGCATGTCCCACTTACGCAACTTTTTCAGCGACTGCCGGCACCCAGCCAAGGTTGTTACAGGTCGCTAAAAATTTTTAACATGTTGAAAATTCAGCGGCGACCAGAACAAGGTACGACTCTTTGGATGACTACTCACGACCATACAGGCTTCACCCCGCAACATGTCGCCAGGTTGTCGCCTGTATGGTCGTGAGTAGTCTCCTCAGTCGCCCAAAGAGTCGTAGCGTCTCTCTGGTCACCACTGGATTTTCAACATGTTGAAAATTGTCAGCGACCTGCAACGACCCATGACGGGTGTCGGCAGTCATGTAAAGGCCGTGTAAAAGTCGAAAAATTTGTGTAAGTGGGAAGGGCCCATAAGGCAGCAACTTTGCTGCTGCGCCCCAGTGCTGCCCCTATCTATCTATACTATTACTAAAACTCTCAACCTGACCAGTTCCGGTCAGCGTTGTATATAGATTAGCACAAAAACACTACCCTATATCGCTAGGATTACTCACCACATTACTCATCGTTCTCCTCTGCTTCAAGCACACCAATTTTTGTTCCGATCAGTGGAAGATTACAAAAGTTATGAGGATTTTTAAAAATCGTGAGATCAGCAGATTGGTCTGCCCGCCTGTCAGTCAACATGAAGGTAACGCCCCTTTTGGCACCTGCTGGAGAATAAAGCCCCGGAGGAATGGCTGAGTCCGTGAGCACGTCCAGAAGCTGCTGCCCGTCCAGAAGCGCCGTCCGTCCACAAACCGCCGAGAATAAAGCTGAAGCAGCAGATTGTGGGCTGTGTTCTGCGGGCGGGGGCTGTGACAGGCGCTGGGGACGGGAGCAGATGAGTGAGACCGGAGCCGGGTGCAGGAGGCAGGAGTGCAATCGGAGCTGGGGCTGGGATCCAGTGAGCTCAGATACACCCCTCCCACACCCCCCTCCCCTACACCCCCCCGCTCCCCTACACTATCGCCCCTCCCCTACACACACCCTCCCCTACACACCCCTCCCCTACACGCCGTCCCCCACACCCCCCCCCCCCCCCCCGCCCCCGACCTCCTGTGAAACTGGGACCCAATGGGTCCCACTTTGTCTAGTATACTATAAAATAATTCCTCATCCTCCTGCGCTCCAAGGAATAAAGCCCTCGCCTGCTGAACCACCCTGTCGCTTAGTTCCTCGAGTCCTGGCAAAATCCTCATAAATCTAGTTGTTTGTACTAACAAAGTAAGCTCAGCTATGCTTACAGTGGATCATGAAGATGAGATTTTCATGAAAATCCTGTTAAAGGCATATCTCTAAAAGCCAGTTTCTCTAATCCGCTTATTGCATTGACAATCACTGGGTGCTGATGCACTATGCCGAGTAAACTGAAAATATTTGATACAAACTTTGCCTTAAGACATGTGTTAGTCAGTGGGAGGGAAAATACAACCCTGAAAACATGTACTGACGTCTGAGAAATTGAATTCCCATGTCAAAGCATACTGCAGATGCTGTAAGCCTGAAATAAAAGCCGAGAATGCTGGTAAATCTCAGCAGGTCAGGCAGCATATGTGGTGAGGGAAAGTAAGGGACACAGAGGTAGAGTTGCTGCCAGGATGCTGTCTGTACGGAGTTCATACATTCTCCCTGTGACCGCGTGGGTTTTCTTCGGTTTCCTCCCACCTGTCGAAAGACGCACAGGTTTGGAGTTCAATTGGCTTCTGTAAATTATGTGGGATAGTACTCATGTGCAGGCTGATCGCTGGTTGGTGTGGACATGGAGGGCCGAAGGGCCTGTTTCCACACTGTACTTCTAAAGTCTACAGTAAAGTCTAAAGAAACCGGAGCACCTTTACAGTCACAGGGAGAACGTGCAAACTCCACACTGACAGCACCAAAGTCAGTGTATCCCTGTGGGCAGTAAGTCAGGGTGACTCCATTCCTTGTTGCCCTTCCTCCCTGCTGGCCTTGTCTGGGTGTAGTTGCCAAACATTTGTCAAATTGGATGTTGAACTGTGGCAGTGGAGCTGAACAAGCAGACACAGCTAATTGAAAGTCAGCCATACCGACCGACAGAATGAATAATTCATTTCAGCATTGGGCTCACTGTTTGAGCAGTCAGCCAACACTGCCCATTACAGACTATTTTTGTAACTAAAAAGACACAAAGTTGTGGAGCAACTCAGCGGGTCAGGCAGCATCTCTGGAGGACACATATAGGTGACATTTCAGGTCGGGACCCTTCTTCAGGCAAGCTGAAACGTCACCTATCCATGTCCTCCAGAGATGGTGCCTGACCCTTTGAATTACTCCAGCACTTTGTAAATGTTCTTTTGGTAAATTTGCATCTGCAGTTCCTTGCATCTCTATATTTGTAGTTTGCATGCATTGTTTGCTTGTTAAAGATGCAACTCTGCAAGACCACATCCCCTGAACACACTGGTTTACTGCGCCATCGGACTAGCTATTGAAGGAACTTAGGCACATACAGTAAGGAGGCCATTTGGTGCTTTTAATATTTGCCGCTGATGTTGACAGCAGGAGGTTCTTGTGGAACCCTAGGGAGGCCACAAATCCCTAGTGAAGACGTCAAACCTTTACAATCTGGTCACATTTGGTCTTAGCTGAACTAATGGAGTGGAACAAAGCACCTCATCTCCAATTTCTACCTGCTCCGTTGATGATTGAGTCTTGAGCATCGGAATAAGTCATCCTGTGACTCAGTTAAAGATTTCTCATTCTTCACGCTGCACTCCCTCCTCTCAGGCAGAGTGTAATTTGATTCTGTTCTGCTTTGCTGCACAGACTCTATAAGTGGCTTGTTGCCTTTGTCTGATATCTTGAGCTTCTGGGTAAAATCTTTGGGACTAAGTGAATTCTGATCCTGTGATGCTGGATGCTCTTTGAAACTGGACATGACGTAAGTAATAAAACAGGGCCGTCAGTTTAGAAAGAGGTGAGTTTCCATTTTCCATCTGTCTGAAGAAAGGTCCCAACCTGAAACATCACCTACCGAATGGCGATGCTGGCTCAAAGGGCCGAATGGCCTACTCCTGCACCTATTGTCTATTGCCAAATGCACAGTGGAATTATTTTCTTACATACAGTCAAGTATTGCCATACTTAAGCACGATCCCCGTAAAGTGTACAGAAGCAAGAGGTGCCAGGTTTATGGCCTACTCCTGCATCTATTGTCTATTGTCTATCGTTTCCTAAATCCAACCTGCCCTCTGGATCTTCTGAACAGTGCCTGATCCAGGCGAGCCCGAGGCTGCTGTGGGGCCTCTGGCTATCACCTTCCTTGGATTCCTTGATCAACCAGCAAACTGACGTCCCTCTCCTCGCCCGTCCACCTTTGTTCCCCAGGGGTGCCTCCCGCAGCCGACCTCGAGGGCGCGGTAGGCCAGACACCAGTTCCCTCTCCTCTCCTACCGTCCTTGCTCCTCGCCCGTCATGCCCGTTGTCATCGCCAGCGCTATCCCATGGCGTCCCGGGGACAAGCAGGGCCTGTTTAGTGGCTTTCCCCCCTACAGACCACGACCCACAAGATCGTTGTGCGTCCGGTCAAGGGCGACGATTTGGGACCGGCCCGGCAGCTTCACTCGCTATCTTTAGTATAAACCAGCATCTGCAGTTCCATTTTATTCCATTTTCCATCGTTCCACCCAAGCAAAGCCTCTCCCAATCGTTCTAAATGCTTGTAGGATCAAGGAACTGCGGATGCTGGTTTACAAAAGAAAACGACCCAAAATGCTGCAGTGCCGTACTCGCTGGAGTTTAGAAGGATGATTAGAGATCTCATTGGAACCTGCCAAATAAGGAAAGGGCAGGATAAAGTGGATGTGGAGAGGATGGTTCCAGTAGTGGGAGAGTCTAGAACCAAAGGGCACAGCCTCGGAATGGAGATGGGAAGGAATTTCTTCAGCCAAGGGTGGAATTCATTGCCACAGACGGCAGTGGAGGCCAAGTCATTGGGTACTTTTGGAGGGGAGATTGATAGGTTCGTGATCGTGAAGGATGTCAAAGATATGGGGAGAAGGCAGGGGAATCTTCTTTTCTTGCGTATGGCGCGCACAGCCTAAAGTTGTTCTATTTGATCTTGTTTGTGCACGTCAGGTTGATTGCATTAGTCAAAACAGGGTGGACCACGTGAAGGTGGCAATCTATCTCCCACCCCGGCAGGGGAATGGAGAGGGAAAAATAAGTCAACCACGATCGAATGGCCCAACAGACTTTACGAGCCCAATGGCCCAATGATGATCCTATGTCTAGTCCTCTTATGGTTACAGTGGGTCAGGGAGAATCTCTGCATGAGTCTGAAGGAGGGACCCTTCTTCTGAAGAAGTCAGACTTTAAATTTTAGAGATACAGCGTGGAAACAGCGGATTGACCCATCAAGTCTGTGCTGGCCAGTGATTACCCCGTGCACTAGCACTATCCTACACACTATGAACAATTGCCTAGTACGAATTCCATAGTAGAATTGCCTAGTATGTGCCTCAAGAAGGGTCACAACCCGAAAGATCATTCATCATTTTTCTCCAGACCCTCTGAGTTATTCCAGCACTTTGTGTCAACCTACAAACCTGTATGTCTTTGGAGTGTGGGACGAAACCGGAGCACCCGGAGAGAGCCCACGCGGTCACAGGGTGGACGGACAAACTTCATCCAGACGGCACCCGTGGTTAGGATGAACTCGGGTCTCTGGCGCTGTAAGACAGCAACTCTGCTGCTGCGCCGCCCTCTGATTGCATAGAAACTTAGTTCTACATGTGAACAGAATTAGAAAAAGAAATTGTTTCTAAAAGAGAAACTCTAATCGCATAGATACTTATTGCATAGAAAATTAATTTGGCACAAATTCCCACTGCATATCTTGTATGAAAAAGTTTGTATCTCTGTCCCCGAGTGCTCAGCTAATGAGATCAACTAATTTTTGTCTGTATTAATTAAATATATTATAATTGCTATCAAGTAGAGCCATGGAAACAGGCCCACGGTGCTCTTGGTTTGTGACAACCAGCAGACACACATTTCCATAATACCTTTTTATTTTCCCTGGGCAGAACACTATGAATATAAACAATTTTGATCACAAACTGACTTCACCCCCCCCCCCCCCACACACTCATAATTCATGTATCTTGAGAAGAAGTAGATAGATATCTTTCCCTCTACCTCAGCATAGCCTTTGTGTTAAGAGCTTGATTAGACTTTTGAGATGCAGCGCAGAAACGTGCCCTTTGGCCCACAATGACAATGCCGAAAATGATGCCAGGATAAACTCATCTTTGCCTGCACACGATCCATCTTCTATACTATAACTAAAACTCCCATCTTGACCACTTCCGGTTTGCGGTGTTTTTAAATTGGCGCAAACACACCCACTCCCCCACACACACACCCCCCTGCCCCGCACATCTCCCCCCCCCACGCACACTCCCCCTCCCCCACACATCTCCCCTCCCCCACACACTCCCCCTCCCCCCACATCCCCCTCCCCCACACAGACCCCTTCGGCCCACCAAGTCTGCACCGACCATTGATCACCCATACACTCGCTCTATCCTACATACTAGGGACAATTTATATGCCAATTAACCCACAAACGTCTATGTCTTTGGGTGTGAGAGGACACCTGGAGAAAACCCACACGATCACAAGGTGAACGTACAAACTCCATACAGACAGCACCCGTAGTCAGGATCGAATTTGGGTCTCTGGCGCTGTGAGGCAGCAACTCTACCGCTGCACCACCGTGCCTCCATTACATGGAGCATGTGTTTGCTAAGATTTAGAAAAAAATTTTTTGTGAGTGTAAATTAATAAATCAAAAAATGCTGGGCAAAATGCACTGTGAGTATTTTGGCCGTCATTCCTATGGATAATGAGTTATGTTCTATTCACAATCCTTTGCTGCTATAGATTCTTACTAGCTGTAGCAAAGAAGGATTTGTAAATCAGAGGCACATATACCCAAAGATTTAATGGCATGACACCAAAATGTTAGAAATTGAACGTCACTGAATTCTTTCGATTGTTTCAATTAGAAAAGGTAAGTCCAGTGAAAGTTGTTGACAGAATAGATGGATGGAAATGTTTATCCATTGGGACAATTCTGGTTCAGGGGGACCTGACCTGAAAGGACAAAGGCAGTAAGTGCATTGAAGCACCTCCTGCCTTGTTTCTCTGTGTCTGTGCCAAGATCCTGGAACTCTTTGCCTTACATTACCTAAAGCTATGCTTCACCAAGCAAACCACAACAGTGCACACTGCACAACCTCCTGAAGGACAATTAGGGATGAGGAGTAAATGCTGGCATTAGCTTGCCCACAACCTTTAACTCCAAGGGCTGTAATCAGGTCAGCTCTGCTGGGAAGAAGGTGATGAATCAGTTTGGGCAAAGTATTGTGAAGATATAGAACGCTCCTCCAGAACATTTGTCACTGGAAGACACGGTGGCGCAGCGGTAGAGTTGCTGCCTCACCGTGCCAGAGACCCGGGTTCGATCCTGACCAAATGTGCAGTTTGTGCGTAGTTTGCACATTCTCCCTGTGACCGCATGTGTTTCCTCCAGGTGGCTCTAGTTACCATCTAAATCACAAAGGCCGGCAGGTTTTAGGTTAGTTGTCCCTAGTTAATTGTCTGTAAATTGTCCCTAGGGTATCGGATATAACTAGTGTACTGGTTATTGTTGGCTGGCATGGACTCAGTGGGCTGAAGGGCCTATTTCCATGCTGTATCTCTAAACTAATCCTGCAGCTAGTGTGTAGGATGAGAACGTGGCAAAACATAGAACTAGTGTGAATGGGTGATCGATAGTCGGTGTGGACCCGGTGGGCCGAAGGGCCTGCTTCCATGCAGTATCTTTAAATTAAACTAAACTGGTATTGAGGGAGGTGGAGACAGTTTCGATGAACAGTTAGATTTAGTGTTTAGAGGGAGGCCCTCCAGCCCACCGAGTCCACTTCGACCAATAATCACTCTTACACTAATTCAATCCTACACTCTAGGAACAATTTACAGAAGCCAATTAACCTACAAACCTGCACGTCTTTGTAATATATGAGGAAACTCGAGCACTCAAAGTGTTTCCCTTTAAGATGTACAAAGGTAATGTAATGCTTCCAATTAACACCTGTCAGCCGGCACAGGAACAGATTGACACAAGCTGAGTTGCCATATTGAAGTGACAACACTTACCTAAGTCTCTGTCGTAACTGTCATATTTTTGTGTGATATCTCATTGTGTGGAGTTTGCACGTTGTTCCTGTGACCGCAGGGTTTTCTCCGGGCGCCCCGGTTAATTGGCCTCTATAAAATTGCTCCTGGTTTATAGGTTATGCAGGAGAAAGTGGGATAACATGGAACTAGTGTGAATGGGTGATCGATGGTCGGCGTGGACTCAGTGGGCCTGTTTCCCTGCTGTATTTCTAAACTAAAACTCTAAACAAGTCTATTATCACCCTCTGCCCCAATCACCAAGATAATTCTGGATCTAATTTGCCAAATCTCTTTGGATCCTTTGAGGTGTTAGCCTTTGTATGTCTCCCACGTCTATCAAAGGATTCCCTGAATTCTATGTAGACCTATCACTCACTGCCTTCATTGATACTATCAGTCACCCCCTTGAAAAATTCACTTGTATTTTTCAGATAGACTTTCACGTACCAATGCCATGCTGACTAACGTTGATCAATCCAAAACTCTCCAAATGATGCAGTAAAATGGGGACACAAGTTCCTCCCCAGATGTTTAGTTTAGTTTATATTATTTTAGTTTAGTTTATTTTAGTTTAGTCTAGTTTAGTTTAGAGTAGTTTTTTGTCACGTTTACCGAAGTACAGTTAAAAGCTTTTTTGTTGCGTGCTATCCTGTCAGCCAAAAGACTATACAGGTGCACAACCTTTTATCCGAAGATCCAAATAACGAAAAGCTCCGAATAGCGACATCTTTTCGGTCCTTGAAGAAAGGTCCTTGAAAACGTTCACCGAGGGCGGTCCGCCAAGGTGACCGCGGAACCTCCGGTCGGTCCTCGAAGAAAGGGGAACTAAATCCCCATTCATAAAAGAGAAGGTGAGGGTATATTGCGCGGGAGGGTTAATAATTGACAATCTGCTGCTGCTGCCTGCCCGCTGTTAAAAAGTTCCCACGGTAGACTCACGATACACAGTGTATCGTGAGCCTTGCGTGGGAACCTTTTAACAGCGGGCAGGCAGCAGCAAATTGTCGCTCCCTTCAGTTTCACCCCACCTACACCCCTCTGCTTCCCGGCCATGTGTGTGACCCCATCCCTCCCCTCTCCAGCTCCCCGCTCATTGCACCGGCGCGGGGGCTTTGCACTGCCTTCATGTTGGAGCCAGTGCCAGTCACCGGAGACGTCAGGACCAACGGGACACCGACCCCCAGGCCCACTGCAAGCACGGAGATCCCAGAGACCCACAGCCAGCAGCAGCCCAGCCCCGTTCCAATTCCAGAGGAACACGCTCTCCGATGTCCCCGTAGGGACAGAAGCTGATGGCTCGGGCTGTGACGTCTCCGGCCACCCCCCTGTACAGGAGCTGAGACTGGGAACTGTGGGGTTGTTTGCAGTTGCAGAGGGAGGGGGCAAGGGCGGTAAAGTTCCCAGTCTCAGCTCCATTCCAGGGGGGTGACCGGAGACGTCCGGACCAACGGGACACCGACTGTAAGCACGCAGATCCCAGAGACTCACAGCCAGCAGCAACTCTAGCCCAGGCCCGCTCCAACTCCAGAGGAACCCGGGTTGCGGATGAGGGGGCGCAGCTCGGGCTGTGGGCGAACTGCCCATTGTCGCTGTAGCGGCGCATCGGGGAGCGGGTTCTTGTTGGTCCTGACGTCTCCGGCCACCCCCCTGGACAGGAGCTGAGAGACTTCAGGACCACCAGAAGCCGCTCACCGATGCGCCGCTACAGCGACAAGTGGCAGGTCGCCCACAGCCCGAGCTGCCCCCCCTCATCGGGACACCGACCCCCAGGCCCACTGCAAGCACGGAGATCCCAGAGACTCACAGCCAGCAGCAACTCTAGCCCAGCCCCGCTCCAACTCCAGAGGAACCCGGGTTGCGGATGAGAGGGCGCAGCTCGGGCTGTGGGCGAACTGCCACTTGGCGCCGTAGCGGCCCATCGGGGAGCGGATTCCTCTGGAGTTGGAGGGACAGGGAGACACAGCGGCTTTTGAGAATGGTGGGCAATCACTTCCAAAGTTCTGCCCACACAGTCAGTACACCTCTCCTACACTTGTCTCCCGCACTAAGATCATCTCGCAGAGAATGATCCCAGCCTAACCCTCCCTATTCTCTCCTATTCTGCAAGAAAAATCTACAGTGAAGACTCAAACTCGCGATCGAGTAACTGCCGGGATCGAGGCGCAAACTCGCGACCTTGCGGATACGAGCCGAGCACTCTGCTACTGAGCCAGCCGTTAAAATCTACGCTAAAAATCTTCCATTCCGAAAGCCGAAAAATTCTGAATTACGAAAAGTGCCTGGTCCCAAGGCTTTCGGATAAAAGGTTGTGCACCTGTACATGGTTACAATCAAGCCGTCCACAGTGTACAGATACAGGATAAAGGGAGAGTGCAAGGTAAAGTCCAATTAAAGATAGTCCAACGGTCTCCAATGTGTTAGATGGTAGCTCTCTAATTGGTGATAGGATGATTCAGCTGCCTGATAACAGCTGGGAAGAAACTGCCCCTGAATCTGGAGGTGTGCATATTCATACCTCTGTGCCTCTTGCCTGTTGGGAGAGAGGAGAAGAGGGAGTGTCTAGGGTGCGACTCATCTTTGATTATGCCGATGGCCTTGCCAAGGCAGCATGAAGTGTAGATGGGGAGTCAATGGAAGGGAGGTTGGTTTGCGTGAAGGCCTGAGCTGCGTCCACAATTCTCTGCAATTTCTTGTGGTCTTGGATGGAGCTGTTCCCATACCATGCTGCCTGACCCGCTGAGTTCCTCCAGCACTTTGTGTGTTTCTACAAATAAGGACTGATTCCATACTGACCTTCCCTGATCAATATCTGCTTCCCCAAGAGCAAATACTTCTCAGTGGATTCCCCCCCCCACCCCTACCTAACACTGATGTTAGATATATTGGCCTATAATTACCTGTTGCCTTTCTTGAATAAGAAACCGCATTCCCTGTCTTCAATTTGAAAAATTTGGTCAGGGCCCCAGCAGTCTCTTATCCTGTCTCCCATAGCAACCTACGATAGATCCCATCAGGTCCTGGGGACTTATCCATCGTGAAGCATGCTTAAATATTTCAAAAATCCTCCTTTCCGATGGTAATTTGTTGAAGAATAGCATTGTTCCTCAGCCTAATTTGTCCTACTGTAATATTCTCTGCAGTAATTATAGGTGAGTGGAGATAGATTCATTTGTAGTTTTCAAAAGGGAGTTTAATTATCTTCAGTTTGGTTTCATTTAGCGATACAGCATGAAAACAGACCCTTCAGCCCACTGAGTCTGCACTGACCAGCGATCACCCGTACACTAGTTCGATCCTACACATGACGGACAATTTACAGAAGCCAATTAAACCTACAAACCTACACGTCTTTAGCATGTGGGTGGAAACTGGAGCACGCGGAGAAAACCCATGCAGTAACAGGGAGATAGACACAAAGTGCTGGAGTAACTCAGCGGGTCAGGCAGCATCTCTGGAGAAAAAGGATGAGTGATGTTTCAGGTCTGAACCCTTCTTCAGACGGCAGACTTGCAGTCACAGGGAGATCGTGCAAACACTGAACAGACGACAGCCGTAGTCAGGATCGAACCTGCGTCTCTGGCGCTGTAACCCACATCTGCAGTTCCTTGTTTCTACATGCCTGACATTGTTGATAGGGAGAAAATATCAATCAAATTGACCCGTGAATGATCCTGAGAAAGTCCGATCCAAGATAACACTCCAATGCACATGCGTTACCACCTGCATTCACTGTCACGTATCACCGAACATTGTCTTATGCCTTATCCATGCCTTATTCCTTTCTAAAATGGTGAGCACAGTAGGCTGATTGA
This sequence comes from Leucoraja erinaceus, assembly GCF_028641065.1. Taxonomy (NCBI): domain Eukaryota; kingdom Metazoa; phylum Chordata; class Chondrichthyes; order Rajiformes; family Rajidae; genus Leucoraja; species Leucoraja erinaceus. Next base: position 23,680,433 of record NC_073396.1, read on the forward strand.
TGTCAGAACACTGTTGAAAGCGGCTTCTGTCCATAGGCTGCTTCCCTTTCTTTTCCTGCTGCTTCTCACCGGCAAATGAGAGAATAAATCTCCCAAACCCTCGACTGACGTATTAAACATGACACAAAAGTCACTGTTGCCTTTCCTTAATTTTACTTTAGTTCAGAGATAAACTTTTCCCTCTGAACCTTTCCTATCCACGTACGTGTCCAAATGTCTTAGTTGAGTTTAATTTAGTATAGTATAATTTAGTGATATATCATGGAAACAGGCCCTTCGGCCCATCGAATCTGCGCCGACAATTGATCGCCCATTCACCAATTCCATTCTACACACTAGGGACAATTTACAAAAGCCAAGTAACCTACAAACCCGCACATCTTTGGAGGAAATCAGGGCACCCAGGAAAACCCATGCAGTCACAGAGAGAACGTACAAACTCCACGCAGACAGTACCCATAGTCAGGATCAAACCTGGGTTTCTGACATTATACGGCAGCAGCTCTACCACTGCACCACTGTGCCGCCCTTTAAAAGAGAGTTTAAAGAAATTCAGGGATGTCGAAAGGGTACGACTAACTTCTCCTCGGTCTTGTGCTCTCAAACAACACACACGCTATAAGTGTAGGAAGGAACTGCAGATGCTGGTTTAAAATGAAAATAGACACAAAAAGCTGGAGTAACTGAGCAGGTCAGACAGCATCTCTGGAGAAAAGGAATAGGTTGAGACCCTTCTTCAGACCCTATAAGCTTAGGCTTTTTAATATTTACCTTTCACACAAAACAAGCCAAAGGCGCTAATGACTTGTTTCAATTAAACTTGTATTCAGGGATCTTTAGAAGTCAGCACATTAAAATAATTGAAATGATTTTAAAGTCCCTTTGCATAAAATTAATGTAGAGTGTACAATAGCTAAATCACTTTAATACCAATAACACAGAAATCATCAGATATCAGACACAATGTACACATTCAATGGGTGCTCTCGCATAATAACTAAATGACTGAATTAATAATACCAAGTCATAGAGTCATACAGCACGGACACCGGCCCATAGGCCAATTGAGACCGTATAGAACAGAAAGAACAGTGCCGGAAGGGAGGTTTAAGGAGGGAACTGCAGATGCTGGTTTAAATCGAAGGTAGACACAAAATGCTGGAGTAATTCAGCGGGTGAGGCAGCATCTCTGGAGAGAAGGAATGTGCGACGTTTTGGGTCGAGACCCTTCTTCAGACTGATCCGTATCCCTCTGTTGCCCGCACTTCCATGTGCCTATCTAAAAGCCTTTTAAACACGACTATCTTATCTGTCTCCACAACCAACCGCAATGTGTTCCAGCCACCTACCACTCCCTGGATAAAGAAACTTGCCCCGCTTGACCCTCGGATTATCTTTAATCGGACTTTACTGGACTTTATCTTGCAATAAAGATTATTCCCTTTATCCCGTATATGTGCGATGTATACGGCTTGATTGTAATCATGTATGGCCTTCCGCTAACTGGATAGCACACAACAAAAAAGCTTTTCATTGTACCTCGGTACACATGGCAATAATAAACAACAATAAGTTCATACGTTATACAAACAGAATTAGGCCATTCCACCCATCACGTCTACCCCACCATTCAATCCTGGCTAATCTATCTTGTCCTCTCAACCCTATTATCCTGTCTTATCCCCATAGCCCCTACCCACTGAACTAATCAAGAATCTATCAATCTCCGCCTTATGCATATCAATTAACTGGGCCTCCACAGTCGACTGTGGCAATGAATTCCACAGATTCACCACCATCTGACTAAATAAACTAAACTGAACTAATTTATCATAACATCATTTTCGGCACAGACAAGGTGGGCCGAAGGGCTTTTTCTGATGGTGTGCTCTTCTATGTTCCAGTTTCTAATTCAAGCACTCAAGCTGAATGTTGTCGATATAATTTCCTCCAGGTTAGAACGTTTCCACAAAGGCATGAGGCAAAATGGTTGCCGTCACGGACAAGGTGTCATGAGGATAATCTCAGAATCCTCGAGGAGGTGAAGCGGCCTAATGTTTGGGGGGAAAATTGTAGCACATGGTGTGCGCAACACCACCAATAGTCGCTGGTTAGCACAGACTCGGTGGGCCGAAGGGCCTGTTTCCGCGCTGTATGCCTAAACTAAACTAAACTATGCAAAAAATTCTCTCTGCTCTGGCCGCTGAATAGGGAGCATCAACCTCCCTCAAGATAATTTATGGTTGTTATTAATTAATTATCTGTTACACCGGAGCTGATTAATTGAGGGGAATCTAAACACTGATGAGCAAGTTGCCAAGGTTTGCATTTAAATTAATTACAATTAAATTTATGTTTTTTTTCCCCATTTCATTTCATTTTTATTTCATTTTAAAATAATTGATGCGTAAGTGTCTAATTTATTTATCATATGCAATTTCTAACCAAAATAAAACCACAGAATGCTAAAATTCAGTTCTCATCCTCTTGAAATTAATGGCTGTACAATCAGGGCCTGCTTCTGTTGTTAACATCAACTGTTAGATACTGTGGAATTAAAGAACCAAGACAGTACCGTAAGATACTGTGTTATTTATTTTAGTTTAGAGATAAAGTGTGGCAACAGGCCCTTTGGCCCATCAAGTCACACCTACCGATGATCACCTGTATGCAAGCTCTATTCTATGTGCTAAGGGCAATTTACAGTGTACAGAAGCCATTTAACCTACACGTCTTTGGAGTGTGGGAGGAAACCAGAGTACCTGGGGGAAACCCACGCGGTCACCGGGAGAATGTACAAACTCAGTTCGATCCTGACTACAGGTGCTGTCTGTACGGAGTTTGTACGTTCTCCCTGTGACCTGCGTGGGTTTTCTCCGAGATCTTTGGTTTCCTCCCACACTCCAAAGATGTACTGGTACGTAGGTAAATTGGCTTGATATAAGTGTAAATTTTCCCTACTATGTGTAGGATAGTGTTAATGTGCGGGGATCGCTGGTCAGTGTGGGCTCAGTGGGCCGAAGGGTCTGTTTCCGCGCTGTATCTCTAAACTAAACTACACTAAACAGTACAGGCAGCATCCGCGGTCAGGATCCAACCTGGGTCTGTGGCGATGTAAGGCAGCAACTCAACCGTTGCGCCACAATGCTGCCCTTTAAAAATATAATAACTATTCCGCTGTGATTCCGCTAACAGATCTTGCAACGTGGGAGTTGAACGCAGAGCAGAGATTATTTAGAGGATAACAGTGAACTACAAGGCACTTATTAAATCAGGAACATCAGAAGGTTCAGAACGAAACCTCAGCAATAACAGAACCACAACCTGAACCATAATCATTCCCCATGTGTGATGAATTGCACTGAAATGATGAGGTTAAAAGATGTTTGCCTTGATATTTATCCCCATTCAGTGTACACTGACCTCCAGACTGAATATTGTCCTTCCACCACTTCTCTCTCTCTTCTATCAGTAAGCCAGTTCTCAATCCATACCACCAAGTCACTGCTACTCCTGTGAATCTTAAACTTCTGTATCAGCCTGCCATGGGGGACTTTATCAAATGCCTTACCTAAATCCATGTAGACAACATCCACCGCCCTCCCCTCATCAATCACTTGTGTCAGCTCCACAGAAAATGGGCGGCACGGTGGTGCAGCGAGTTGCAAGCCTTACAGCGCCAGTGACCTGTGTTCGATCCTGACTATGGGTGTTTGTCTGTATGGAGTTTGTACGTTCTCCCCCTGACCTGCTGGGTCATCGCCAAGATCTCCGGTTTCCTCCCACACTCCAAAAGACATACAGGGTTTGTAGGTTAATTGGCTTGGTATTGTTATAAAATTGTCCCTAGTGTGTGGAAGATAGTGTTAGTGTGCAGGGTGTTTCAATGAGGTCCCCTCTCATCCTTCTAAACTCAAACGCTCATCATACGTTACCAATCATCCCCGGGATCATTCTTGTAAACCTCCTCTGGACCCTCTCCCACACCAGCATGTCCTTCCTCAAACATGTGCCCCAAAAATGATCATTAAGACTGTCAGGGGTTATGGGGAGAAGGCAGGAGAATGGGATTGAGAAGGAAGGATAGATCAGCCATGAACGAATGTCGGGTAGATGGGCTGAATGGCCTAATTCTGCTCCTAGAACATATGAACATGAAAATCTCTTCTTAACACTCCAAATGTGGTCAGACCAGTGGCCCTACACCCCTGCTTTTATATTCTAGTCCTCTCATAATAAATGCTAACGTTGCATTTGCCTTCCTTACTACCGATTCAACTTCCAAAATTAACCTTTTGAGAATCCTGCACTAGCTCTCCCAAATCTCTCCTTTGCACCTCTGAATGATACATAAATAGATTCTATGGGCTGAATGGTCTTGTTTCATGTTGTGAGGAAATCAATGAAATAATTAAGAGCATTCTAGCAGTCGATTTGCAAATTAAGCAAGTCTCGGTACATCCATCCCAAGTTGTAATTGGTTCAGATGTAAACAGAGCAAATGGCTGCTTCCATTAGCGTTGGTTAAATGTCCGTGTGATGTTCATGATCAAGCTCAGCATACTGGTGTGTGAAGTAAACACACTTTCTGGCCGTATCATCCCTCTAGAATGCCTTTCAAGTGATGCCAGGTTATTTCGTTCCCGTGAAGCGATGAACAGGCAAGATATTTACAGCAATGTAATCTATCTGTAATTAAAAAAGTTTTGAAGCCAAGATGGGTTTGTTTGAGTGTGTGGTCCTGGAGGATAGTGTTTTAATCCCGTGGGAATTTAGGGACAGCAGCAGAGTTACTGCCTCGCAGCGCCAGAGACCCATGTTCGATCCTGACTAAGGGTCTGTCTGTACGGAGTTTGTACGTTCTCCCTGTGGTCGCGTGGGTTTTCTCCGGGTTTTCCAGTTTCATTACACATTCCAAAGATAAACAGATGTGGAGGTTAATTGACTTTGGTGAAAGTGTAAATTGTGTAGGATAGTGTTAATGTATGGGGTGATCAATGGGTGGCACGGACTCGGTGGACCGAAGGGCCTGTTTCCAAGCTGTATCTCCAGTCTAAAGTCTATATTATTTACATCTTGGGCTTACTTGTCTCTACCCTGTCCACTGTAACCTATTGATCCACTGCCCCAGAGATGAGGTGAAGCTAATGGGCAGCGGAGTGACGCAGTTAGTAGAGCCCCTGCCTCACAGCATCTGAGACCCGGTTTCCATCCTGACCACGAGTGTTGTCAGCGTGGAGTTTGCATGTTCTCCCTGCAACCTTGAGGGTTTCCTCCCACATCTCAAAGACGTGCGGTGTTTGCAGTTTAATTGGCCTCTGTAAATTCCCCCCGAGTGTGTAGGAAGTGGATGGGAAAGTGGGATAACATAGAACTAGTGAGTGGATGGTTGATTGATGGTCAGTGTGGACTTGGTGGGATGAAAGGCCTGGTTCCATGCTATATCTCAAATATAACTGGGGTGCCAAACATCACCCAATGGTAATAAAGCGTTACATTTCAAAGTCACCCCCTTTTCTCCCCCCTCCCCCACCTCCCCCCTGGAGTAGAGTCCACACTCCAGATAGATTTAACTCTCATTTCACTCCTGCCATTGGTGTAGGAGCCTGGAAACTGTAACAACCATGTTCAGGAGCAGCTTCTTCCCCGCAACCATCAGGCTATTAAACACTACAACCTCCAAATATGCTCCAAACTCTACAGACTTGGCGACATTATTTTTGCACTATTTATTTGACTTTTTTTTAAATATATATACTGAGTTTTTTTGTGTTGTTATGGGTTTTACGGACATTATGTTTACATATCTGTTGTGCTGCTGCAAGTAAGAATTTCATTGGTCCGTTTCAGGACTTATGGCAATGAAACCCTTTAGAATGATGTGAAAGGAGTTTAGTGTCGTTGCTATTGAGAGATACGATGCGGCTTTGAAGGTTAATTGGCTTCCGTAAAAAAACTGTTCCTATGTGAGCAGGATAGAACTAGTGTACGGGTGATTCCTGTTAGGCACGGACTTGGTGGGCCGAAGGTCCTGTTTCCATGCTGTTTCTATAAACTTAACTAAAGATTTGCAGAGCCCATCATAAATGCATTTTGGTTCTGTATTTATTTAGATTGTATTTGTTCAGTCTGACTAGAAAGGAATATTTTCAAGGCTATCTTCCTTACTTTATAAGGTGTGAACAATGACAATTCATGTCACTACATGGTTTTGTCAGTGGGATGCATTCTAGAGCTGACATGAATCAAAATTAATTGCAGCAGATTAACATGCATTAACAGTGTTGAAGAACACTCTCATCTTTGGTTTAAATACTGTTGCAGAGATTTGAGTGCCTAGTTTAGACGGACTCTTCAACATTGCACTGGGGGATTGCTGTCCTGGCTTGGTTCCCATCACTTAGATCAAAGAATATGCTGAGGTCTCATTTCTTATCAGGTGTGTGAAAGAAATGCCGTGACAATGCTTTCAAGTAGAGCAGACAAGTCAGTTCTCTACCAAGATCACCTACATTTTGATTAGCCTTCAGTTCGGCTGCATTCGGTGTATTGCGTGCAGTTCTGGTCATCCCATTACAGGAAGGAAGTGGAGGCTTTGGAGAGGGAGCTGAAGAGGTTTACCAGGATGCCGATTGGATTGGGGGCTATTAGCTGCAAGAAGAGCGGCTCAGTGGCACAGTGGTAGATTTGCTGCCTTACAGCGCCAGAGACCCAGGTTCAATCCTGACTATGAGTGCTGTCTGTACAGAGTTCCATCTGTGACTGTGGGTTTTCTCCAGCTGCTCCGGTCTTGTAATTGCAATTGTAAATTGCCCCTGGTATGTGTAGGATAGTGCTAGCGTACAGGGTGATCGCTGGTCAGTGCAACGATCGGGGGCCATAAGGCCTGTTTCCACGCTGTATCTCAGAAGTTTAAAATAGAGGTTGAACAGACTTGAATTAATAAAAAATGAACTGCAGATGCAGTTTTATAACAAAAATAGACACAAGGTGCGGGAGTAACTCAGCGGGTCAGGCAGCATCTCTGGAGAACATGGAGAGGTGACGTCTGGTGTCGGGACTGAAGAAAATTCAGTTCTGAAAAAGGTTTCCGATCTGAAGAAGAGTCCCGACGCGAAACTTCACCTCCCCATTTTCTCCAGAGATGCTGCCTGACCCGCTGAGTTACTCCTGCATTTTGTGGCCATCCTTGGACAGGTTTGGATTGCTTTCTCTAGAATGACAAAGGTTGAGGGGAAGACCTGATAAAAGTGGACAAAGTTATAAGAGCATAGACAGGGTAGACAATCAGAATCTTTTCCCTAGAGTGGAAATGTCAGAGGCAAGAGGGCACAGCTTTCAGGTGAGAGGGGCAAAGATTAAAGGAGATGTGCGGGGCATGTTTTTTCAGACAGAGGGTGGTGGGTGCCTGATTCACGCTGCTAGGGGTAGTGCTGGAGGCAGATACAATATTTTAAGAGGCTTTTAGATAGGTACATGGATATGCAGGGAATTGAGGGATTATGTGCAGGCAGATGAGATTAGTTTATCTGGGCATCATGTTCAGCACAGACATTGTGGGCCGAATGGCCTGTTCCTGTGTTGTACTGTTATGTGTTCTATGCAGATGATCTGGTCATTGTGGATTGTGTGATTGGTACCTGCACTTCATATATTTGGGAATTCTTGAGAATGCTAAAATATTACATCAGTTTGTTTTTTATACATTTTATTATTTGATCTCATTGCCCTTTTGATAAAGGCCACTGTTGACATTTTTTAAAGTGCAAGCGCCGCAGATTTGTTAATGAGGCAAAAATGGGTATGAAGCAAATAAATAATCATCATCTCCATTCGCTGATGGATTTAATATTTTAGTACTTCACAATTTAGTTTCTTTGTACTACTTCGGATAACACTACAATCTTTGCGCTATTTTGCTGATTTGTATTAATTGTTGCATTTATCATTGCTGTATTTTTTGTTTGTTAACTCTGTAAGATTTCCCATGAACAAGGAATTTCATAGTTCCCTGGTGTATGTGACAATAAACGAGTCTGGCTCCGAAAACTAATCAGGCTTTGGAGTAGGTACTGAGAAGGTTTGCCAGAATGCTGCCCGGATTAGAGGGTTTTGGCTACCAGGAAAGGTTGGATAAACTTGGATTGTTTTCTCTGGAACATCGGAGGTTGAGCGGGAGACTTGATAGACGTATATAAAATTATGAGATACGATAGTGACTATCAAAGATACAATGGTGGCATTTAAGAGGCTTTTAGATGGGCAAATGAAAATGCAGGGAATAGAGGGATTGTGTACAGACTGGTGAGATTTGTTTAACCCATCACGAATACTGTGGGCTGAAAGGTCCATGCCTGCATTGTACTGTTCGATGAGGGGCATAGATAGGGTAGACAGTCAGAACTCTTTTCCCAGTGTGAAAATGTCAAACACTAGAGGGCAGAGCTATTAGGTGAGAGAGTGGAATGTTTAATGGAGATGTGCAGGGCAAGTTTTTTACGCAGAGAGTGGTGAGGGCCTGGAACGCATTGCCAGGATTGATGGTGGGGGCAGATACGATAGTGACGTTTAAGAGGCTTTTAGATAGAAACATGGAAGTGCAGGGAATAGAGGGACATGGATCAGGTTCAGGCTGATGAGATGTTTAACTTGGCAGTATGTTTTTGGGATAAACATTGTGGGCCGAAGTGCCCGTTTGTGTGCTGTACTGTTCTATGTTCTATGCTCTATGAAATCCTTTCCAACCCACATCAGCATGCCTTCTCCACCTCCCTCCCCCTCCCTCCACATCCTCTATCCTCTACCTCTCTATCTCTATTCGTCCACATCCTCTCTCCTCTCTCTGTGGGAAGTATCTGTGACGCAAGTTAACAGAATGGCAGCAGTAAAGCTGCTGCCTTACAGCGCCAGAGACTCGGGTTCAATCCTGAATATGGGTGCTATCTGTACAGAGTTTGCATGTTCTCCCAGTGACTGCGTGGGTTTTCCCCGGGTGCTTCGGTTTCCTCCCACATTCCAAAGACGTAAAGGTTTGTAGGTTAACTGGCTTTGGTAAAAATTGTAAAATTACCCCAACTATTAGTGTATTGGTTGATCTGTAGTCAGCACAGATGCAGTGGGCTGAAGGGCCTGCTTCCGCATTGTATCTCTAAAGTCTAAAGATGGTCTTAGTGTCACATTGTGGGCTGAAGAGCCTTTTCTTGTGCAGTACTGTTCTTTGTTCTAAAATCAGAGATACTCAGATGCCAGGAATGCTAAAAAATTATTGTCAATATATTCCTCAAACCAAATAAATAGCCATAGATATTCAAAATCCAATGGTTTCTTCCAAAGCCATTATCGTGAATTCTCTGCTTGCTCAAAGCATTTGATAAATTGTTGACATGCCAATTGCTTGTGCAATGGGTTTGGCAGGATGAAGGCGGTTATTTAATGAACACTGATAGTGGACCATAAAATGCTTCGAAACATGCTCCCACTGCTGCTGTTAAACTAACTGATCTCCACCGAGTTCACTGGAAGTCATGGCTTCTTTGAATCATCAGTAAATTCTGAGCCTCTGTCTATTGTAGACAGTGCAAATATTAGTCAGCAGTTAACTGATTCATTTTTCATTTCCTTCGGGACTCAAACCAATGTTGCCAATTTCCCAGCATAAGCATGGAACTCCAAGGCTTGGAAGATTAATCAGCAACACACTGGAGTCAACAACAGACCAGAAAAATATCACAGGATCGTTAAATAAAATTGCATTCCCCCATCCCCCCCCCTTTACTTTGAACACCTTTGTTTATCATTTATAAACTCACTGGAGTTGGAAATGACAAAGGCTCTTTCACAGCCATGGAGTCATACAGCATGGAAACAGGCCCTTCAGCCCAACTTGCCCAAGCCGACCAACATGCCCACCTAGCACCTGTCAGCATTTGGCCCATATTACTCTAAACTTGTCCTATCCATTCACCTGTCTAAATGTTTCTTAGACGCAAAAACAGAAAATGGTGGAAATACTTAATGCAACAGGTTTTGTTTTTGCTCAGTAAAGTGCTAGCCTGCTCAGCCTCCCCCTATAACTCAGGCTCTTGAGTCCTGGCAACATCCTCATAAATCTTCGCTGCACCCTTTCCAGCTTTACTATAACATCTTTACTGGAACATGGTGATGAAAACCGAACATGATACTGTAAATGTGGCCGCACTAATGTCTTATACAACCGAAAATAGACACAACATGCTGGAGAATCTCAGCGGGAGGGGCAGCATCTCCTCTAGGAATGGGTGACGTTTCTTCTTGAGACCCTTTTTCAGACTGAGAGTCAAGTGGAGAGGGAAACTAGCGATATGGAAAGGTACAAAGAGCATGTAAGGTGTGAAAAGGACAGATTAAAGCAGACGATGTTCAAGGAAATGTAGAATGGTTCATTGTTGGCTGATGGAGAAGGTGACAATGAGGCTTACAAACAGTGAAATTGATCAGGTCAGTGAAACTAGTTGGAGAACTAGGGTGGGCGAGAGACGGAGTAGAGGGAAAGCAAGGGTAGAGGTGAATTGGACCGTACCCTAGCCTAGCGAAGGACCGTTCAGAAGCCTGATAACAGAAGGAGAAGCTGTTCCAGCGTGAAATTTTTGGACCGAATTGCCTCGTTCAGGGCTCGACACCCTATATAATCCTCTGTGAAATAAGCACCAGGAGAGGCAGTATTTAGTTTAGTTTAGTTTCGAGATACACCTTGGAAACAGGCCCTTCAGCCCACCAAGTCCAGGCCAACCAACAATCATCCATACATTACACACTAGGGGTAATCTTCACAGAGACCAATTAACATATCTTTGAAATGTGGGAGGAAACCAGGACACCCGGAGAAAACCCACACAGTCGCAGGGAGAATGTACAAACTCTGTACAGACAACACTCATAGTCATTCAGGATCAAACCTGGGTCGCTGGTGCTGTAAGGGTGCAACTCTGCCGTCCCTGTGACAGAGGGTATTTGACGGGATTTCTTCACATTGATCTCGGGGATGATAGTTGGGGCCGAGTGTGAGATCAAACCTTGCACTAGGTCCAGATGGATAACTATACAATGACAAAGAATTGAAGCTGTGTGTGTTGTTGGTGGGTTTTCTCACCAACTGTAGTCTGTCAACGTGAAGCTTTTGTTCACAAAGCCATCGATTCCTGCTACGAACCTCAAGGGCATTTGTTTACTAATTAAAACGGTTTATTAATAGTCTTTCCCAATATTACTGAGAACACATTCTGATCCTGCCCACAGTTCTGATGGAAGGTTGCCGAATGCCGACACTTCCCCATTTCAAACAGCCAGACTAATTCTCCAATGTTAAAAAGAAGAAGAATCTCACACTTGCATTCCAGCCACATTACAATTGGTTTTATAGCCAGTGAACTAATTCTAAAGTCTCTGCTGTGTGGGACGTGGAAAGATTGTACTGACAAATGACCTGTTTTTATCGGGGGAAGGTTGTAACGGTGATCTGGCCTGAGAGAAGGTGTCCCTGCTATCGAAAGCTACGGCAGATTTAGAACTAAAAGTCTAGGTTTATTATTGTCACATAAGGGCGGCACAGTGGTGCAATGGTAGAGTTAAGGGCCTGTCCCACTTTCCCGAGTGCTCTGCCGAGTTGCAAGGACCTTAAAAAAAGATTCAAGATTTTTGTGATCTACGAACTCCTACTCCTGACTATCATTTTACTCGTGGACTTTTTTATCATGCTGGAAAAAACGTCCCGACTTACCTGATGCCCCGAGTACCTACGGATGGCATAACGAGCCGCTACGATATATCTACGGCCTCCTACGGACTCGCTACGGACATTCTCCGCGTTTGAATCAAGGGGAAAACTCGGGAGAATTTGTGAGTAACTCGGGAAAGTGGGACAGGCCCTTTACTGCCTTACCGTGCCAGAGACCAGGTTCGATCCTGACTACAAGTGCTGTCTGTACGGAGTCTGGATGATCTCCCTGTGACTGCATGGGTTTTCTTCCAGTTTCCTACGTAAATTGTAAATTGTCCTGAGTGTGCAGGATGGCGCTTGTGTGATCGCTGGTCGGTGCTGACTCAGTGGGTCGAAAGGGTAGTGGGTGTATGGAATGAGCTTCTGGAGGAGGTAGTTGACGCAGGTAGTATCGCGACGTTTAGACAGGTACGTGGATAGGACAGGTTTTCGAAGAATCTAGGCCAAACGTAGGCAGGTGGGACAGGTGGGACATGTTGGCCGGTGTAGACAAGTTGGGCCAAAGAGCCTGTTTCCACGCTGTAAGACTCTATGATTCTACGTATCTCTGAAAATCTTCTTTAAACTTTCTCCGGCGTCTTGCACATCCAAAGCTATGTCGACAGAGTTTTGGATGAGCGAGTTTATTTAGGTTAGAAGGAAGGAGGTTAGTTTGGGGGTGCGTGAGAAGAATGAAGGTTACTGGTGACGGGGACATGACCGAGAATTCTGCGACAAATGACCTGAGGAAGGAAGGGCCTTGCAGGTAGCTCCAGAGACAAAGCATAAAGAGACTGTCACATGAATCAAGAGACCTTGGGACTTTTTTCTTTGTAAACAGCGGCAAAATCTGTGGAAGGATGCATTTGTGGATGGATCGTGCAAAATAATTGCACTGTGCTGTGGATACGTGACAATAAAGAACCATTGAACCATTGAATTGGTGTTTCCTTTAGGAAAATGGTGAAGGTCATGGAGAGGATGTTTACTAAAATGGTTCTGGGAACGAACAGTTTCAGTTGCAATGTTAGTGAGGGGAAACTGGAGCAAAAGTGATTGAGAGGATATTGTAGACACGTGGAACTGCAGATGCTGGTTTACAAGAAAAGATACAAAGCGCTGGAGTAACTCAGCGGGTCAGGAAGCATCTCTGGAGAATGTGGATAGGTGATGTTTCCGGATACGAAATGTCACCTATCCACGTTCGCCAGAGATGTTGCCTGACCCGCTGAGTTACTCCAGCACTTTGTGTCCATTTCAGCTTTGTAGGACTTTGGTTAGGCCACATTTGGCCCAGTTGCCCCATTACAGGAAGCATGTGTAAGCTTTGGACAGGCTACAGAGGAGGTTTAAAGAATGATGCCTGGATTAAGGGGTTTTAGCTATAAGTAGAGTTTGGACAGATGTGTATCATTTTCTCTGGTGCACCAGAGGTTGCAGGAAGACTTGATAGAAGTATATAACATTATGACAGACATGTAGGGTAGAAAGTCAGACCTTTTTACCAGGATGGATGTATTAAATACTAGGGGGCAAAGTTTAATGGAGATGTGTTGGGTACACAGATGGTGGTGAGTGCCTGGAACACGCTGCCAGGGGTGGTGGAGGAAGATATGATAGTGGCATTTAAGAGGCTTTTGCGTAGGCACATGGATATGCAGGGAATAGGGGGACATGGATTCTGTGCAGGCAGGTTCAAGTTAGCATCATATTTGGCATGGACATTGTGGGCTGAATGGCCTTGTCCTGTGCTGTCCTGTTCCAGGTATCTTGCTCCAATCAGTAGCTTAATCTACTCATAACATAAGAAACGTAAACAGGATTAGACCATTCAGCCACTTATTGATGCAACACCATTCGATGGGACCATGGCTTATCTGTTACCTCAGCATAAATGTTCTCTACTAACCTCACATCTTGATTCTCTTAATATAAAACATCAAACAGTACAACACAGGAACAGGCCCTTTGGCCCTTGATGTATTGATCTGTACTGAACATGTTGCCAAATTAAACGAATCGCAAAGATAGACACAAAATGCTGGAGTAACTTAGCGGGTCAGAACCCTTCCTCAAACTTGAAATATCACCTATTCCTTTTCTTCAGAGATGTTGCCAGACCTGTTGAGTTATTCCAACATTTTGTATTCCAGCATCGTTGGTATAAACCAGCATCAGCAGTATCTTCCTGTACCTTAAAACTGCCTGTATGTGACCCATATCCCTCTATCCCCTGCATTTCCATGTGCCTACGTAAAAGCCTCTTAAGGGCCTGTCCCACGAGCATGCGACTCCATGCGGCAAGCGCGACCTAAGCGACTCCATGCCAGCAAGCGTGACCAAACGTGGTCGCCTGAGCCGTACGGCCTCACGGGGCCGGTCCCACTTCGATCGCTGGAGCCGTTTGGAGTTGTGCGGAGCTGGTCCCGACATCGCGCGGGGCTCCGAAAATCTGACCGTGTTTAAAAATTCCGCGCAGCAACGGCCTGCCGGCCCGCAGCCGCCTCGACGCCGTACGTCACGCGCGAACTTCCTGCGGTCTTCGCTCGAACTTCATGTCACTCACCTGACCTCCGCGCGGCCCCCGCTTCTGGTTTGGTCGCGCTTGCCGCATGAAGGTGCATGCTGGTGGGACTGGCCCTTTAGGTCGCACTTGCCGCATGGAGGTCGCATGCTCGTGGGACAGGCCCTTTAAACACCTACCTCATATCTGCCTCCACCAGTACCCAAGGCAGCACATTCCAGGCACTCACCATCCACTGTGTAAAAAAACCCCCACCCTGCACATTTCCTTTAAACTCTGCTGCTCTTACCTTAAACCTATGCCTCCCTAGTATTTAATGTTTTCAAAAAGGATACAAGTAACTTGACGGGTCAGCTCTGCAGAGATCTCTGGATCTCTATTAGCATCTCTGGAGATGCCTGGACATGGATAAGTGATGTTACAGTAGATACCCTTCTTCAGTAAAGCTTAATTGTTAATACATGCATCAATCAATTTAAAGTAATAAGTATCAATGCCGAAACCCGGGATTGAACCAGGGACCTTTAGATCTTCAGTCTAACGCTCTCCCAACTGAGCTATTTCGGCTGTATTTCCATGCTGGGAAAAAGGTTCTAACTGTCCACCCACCCTATCCATTTCCCTCATTTTATTATGTTCTCCCCTCAACCTCCTTGTTCAGTGGAACACATGGAGATCTACGAGGATACATGTGCATTGAAAATTGCAACAAGAGGGTCATTAAAAATGTGTTAATTTTCATTATCACCAGCCTCCCAAATAATGGCTTGCTTTAGGAACTCGATGTAATAATAATTTGAACACACGTCTAACTGCCTCATTATGGGTTTGTAATGCACCCCTTTGAAGTTTCATCGTTTATAATTGATCTTCTGTGAGAATGACGATCATTTTATACCCTTTGGGAATTGTTTCATTAATGTAGCTTGCATCTTATTTTCCACAGATGTGATGAGGTTGACATGTTTCAATCTAAAACTTGATTAACTCCAGAAGGCCTCATGAAAGAGATTAAATTCTGAAGTAATTGTCAGAAATGTTTAAGACTCGGGTTCAATCCTGACCTCGGGTGCTGTCTGTGCGGAGTTTGCACGTTCTCCCTGTGACCGAGTGGGTTTTCTCCAGGTGCTCCAGTTTTTTCCCCACGTCACAAAGACGTGCAGGTTTGTTGGTTAATTGGCTTCTGTAAATGTCCATAGTGTGCAGGATTGTCCAAGCATACGGACGATCGCTGGTCGGCGTGGACTCGGTGGGCTGAAAGGCCTATCTCCACACTGTATCTCTATGCTAAACTAAACGACCATAATAGTGCAAGTATGTAATGCAACCCTAATACAAAGTCCATAGTAATTATGTGCTGCGGTTAGAGTTGTGTAGGGTGGTTCAAGAACCTGGTGGTTGATGGGGAGAAACTGTTTTTGAGCCTGGATGTCACAGTTCTCAGGCTCCTCTACCTTCTTCCTGATGGTAACAGTGAGATGAGAGCATGGCCAGGGTGGAGTGGGTCTTTCCTTTGTCCTTTGAAGTGAGCAAGCTAAGATTTCACAACATCGCTTGAACGGCACAGTGGCGGAATTGGTAGAAGCAGCTGCCTCAGAGTGCCAGAGACCCCGGTTCGATCCTGACCTTGGGTGCAGTCTGTGTTGAGTTAACATAGAATATAGACATAGAAAATAGGTGCAGGAGGAGGCCATTCGGCCCTTTGAGCTAGCACCGTCATTCATTGTGATCATGGCTGATCATCCACAATCAGTAACCCTAGCCTGCCTTCTCCCCATACCTCTTGATTCCACTAGCCCCAAGAGCTCTATCTAACTCTTTTAAATGCATCCAATGAATTGGACTCCACTGCGTACTGTAGCAGAGAATTCCACAAATTCACAACTCTCTGGGTGAAAACGTTTTTTCTTATCTCAGTTTTGAATGGCCTCCCCTTTATTCTTAGACTGTGTCCCCTGTTTCTGGCTCCCCCAACAATGGGAACATTTTTCCTGCATCCAGCTTGTCCAGTTTTTTAATAATTTTATACGTTTCTATAAGATCTCTCCTCATCCTTCTAAATTCCAGCGAACA
The DNA here is from genome assembly GCF_028641065.1 of Leucoraja erinaceus. Classification (NCBI taxonomy): domain Eukaryota; kingdom Metazoa; phylum Chordata; class Chondrichthyes; order Rajiformes; family Rajidae; genus Leucoraja; species Leucoraja erinaceus. The sequence goes on from NC_073396.1 coordinate 23,696,764, forward strand.
CAAGCCCAGTCTTTCCAATCTTTCCTCATATGATAGACCCATCATCCCGGAGATTAACCTCAGGAAAGTAAACTGCACTGCCTCAATAGCAAGGATGTCCTTCCGCAAATTAGGAGACCAAAACTGCACACAATACTCCAGATGTGGTCTCACCAGGGCCCTGAACAACTGCAGAAGGACCTCTTTACTCCTATACACAAATCTTCTCGTTATGAAGGCCAAAATGCCATTAGTTTGCACTGTGTCTGCGTGGGTTTCTTCTGGTTCCTCCCATGTCTCAACTACGTGCAGGTTTACAGGTTAATTGCCCTCAGTGAAAGTGCCCCTAAAATGTAGGGAGTGGGTGAGGAAGTAAGATAACATAGAACTAGTGTGGACGGGTTATTGATGGTCGGCGTGGACTCGGTGGGTTGAAGGGCCTGTATTTCTCAACTAAACAGAACACTTACTAATGCAGCTTATCATTCTCGATTTATTTACTTAAAATTCTCAGCCTGCAAATTTGGAATTGCCTTCTCATCTCTGGATCAATAATGTGGACTGTGTGATTACTAAGCCAGTTACAATTACAATGTAACTACACCCGGCAGATGTATTAACAGAAGACTGGCACTTCATCTTTTTAGTTTAGTTTAATTTAGTTTAGTGATACAGAGTGGAAACAGACCCTTCGGCCCACTGAGTCCACAGCGATCAATGATATCCTGTCCACACTGTTATCTTACTTTCTCATCCACTCCCTACACTAGTTTTATCCTTCACACTAGGACCAATTTTTAAAGAAGCCAATTAATCTACAAACCTGTACGTCTTTGGAGTGTGGGAGGAAACCTGAGGACCCGGGAAAACCCACCCAGTCACAGGGAGAACGTACGAGCTCGGTACAGACAGAATCCGTAGACAGGACCGAACCTGGGTGTCTTGCGCTGGAAGGCAGCAATTGTACCGCTGCACCACCGTACCATCAATCATCCCTGGATAATTCTTAGAGTTAGTCGACATGGATAGGAAGTCTTTTACCCAGGGTAGGGGAATCAGAAATTATAGGACATGGGTTTACGGTGAGATGGGTTTCCTCCCACATCTTTGGGAAACCGGAGCACCATAGACAACCCACAGGGAGAACGTACAAACTCTGTAGAGACAGCACCCATAGTTAGGATTGAATCTGGGTCTCTGGTGCTGCAACTCCACCGCTACAATACTGTGCCACCCAAAATTGAGGAAAGGAATATTTCCATCGCTCCATAGATGCTGCTGCACCCACTGAGTTTCTCCAGCATTTTTGTGTACCTTCGATTTTCCAGCATCTGCAGTTCCTTCTTAAACAATATAAAATTGTTCTGTTGGGTTGAGATGAAGATGGGTGGTGAGCCAGTCATAGCAAATGGGGCGATTATCTGCCGTAAGTTCTTCATAATTTTATTGAAGTGTATGATTCAGTCCGCTACATTATGTGGCAATAAAGTGCATTGAGAGTGACATTACTTTTAATAGGAAGTACACAATACGAGCTGCTACATGACAATTAATAATAAAGACCTGTTTGATCCTTGACTATAGAGATGGATCCATGAAAGAAAAATGATTTTTCAAGCTCATCTCTTCCCCTTTCATATCTATCTATCTATATCATATCATAAACTTATTAAAAGTCTGATCTTGTTAATGTGTATATGTGTGTGTATATGTGGTTGCCTTTACATCTTCGCAAAAATACTACGCGGTAACGATTACATGTTTACATATTCCGATTGACTTTTCCCGTCGAGGCCGGGATCACCTTATCTGAACATTTTATGCTTTATTTCTCGACTTATTCTCGACTCATTTAAAATAAAATACTTTGAAATTAAAACCACCAACTTCAAATGATGACATCACAATGGCTCAGCTGGCAGTGCTGAGCCTCAGTGAGGATTTCATCCTATTATTGACATGTTTTTCGCGATTAAAGCCATTTAAAAATGCCAACTTTCGCAAGATTGTTTACATATTCTGATTCACATTTTCCCCCTCTAGGCAGAGATCACTTTCACTGAACATTTTATACTTTATTTCTCGACTTATTACTGATTATAGTTTAAAAAAAAAAAATACCTTCAATTTCTAAGCAACCAGCTTCAACTGATGACATCACAATGGCAGCTTCAACTGATGACGTCACAATGGATAGACTAGCGGGGGAGGGTGAATTGCTATTGCAACACGCAAGGCAAGTGCAATTGGAATTTTTTTTAAAGAGCACTGCTGAGGGAGGCAAGGGGAGTGCTGGAATCTTACGTTCGGGAACAGCTTGAGATGGAGGACTACGCCAATGGGTCTGCACTTGGTCTAGTATATTACTAAAACTCTCATTTGTCTGTGTGTGTGTGCGTGCGTGCGTGTGTGCGAGCCATGCCCTGAATTATGCCAAAATCATACATGATAGCACTACAATTTTTGGACCACCTTACTCACCATTGTCCTGTGGTGCATTGTAACATGTTTTCTTCAGATTGATGATGAGTTTTACAAGTTATTCACGTTTAAAACTTTGAAAATGTTTATTTTCACTTAACCTCTCTGTGAATAATCCAAAACCAATTGCTGGCCCTGCCGGCAACAATGTTGCAATCACAGGACACTGAGTCCTGGCAGCAAGTAAAATCAGATTTTTTTTTCCTGGCAGCATTTTTTTTTAATTTAAAATGAGAGCAGGGTGAAAAAGGGGAAAAGAGCTGCCCCAGCACAGTTGGGGGCTGTGGGTTAGTGGTGGGATATTGCATTGGGGGAACGGGTTGTGTCGGGGGAACAGTGAGTGGTGGAATAAGCCTCCCTTGGGGGCTATGGGTGAGTGGTGGAATATTGCGTTGGGGGAACGGGTTGTATTGGGGGACCAAGCCTCCCATGTGACAGGGACCCAACGGTTCCCACTTGGTCCAGTGAAACTATAAAAGTGGGCGGCACAGCTGGTTTAGCTGCTGCCTCACAGCACCCGAGACCTGGGTTAAATCCTGATCTGTCTGTATGGAGTTGCATGTCCTCCCCGTGATCATGTGGATTTCCCCCGGGTGCTCCGGTTTCCTCCCATATCCCAAAGAGGAGTGGGTTTGTAGGTTAATTGGCCTCCGTGAAACTTCCCTGGTATGTAGGGAGAGGATGCAAAAGTGGGATAACAGAACTAGTGTGAATGAGTGATCAGTGGTTGGTGTGAGCTTGGTGGATTTGAGGGCCTGTTTCCAGGCTGTACCTCTCTTAAAATAAATTTATTGTAAGGATTATGAATGCAGAACAGTGATCAAATTAGTAAATTTATGGTTATACATGAAAGACAAGCCATTAAAGGACCCAAAGTGCTGGAGTAACTGAACGGGTCAGGCACTATCTCCGGAAAATATGATAGGTGATCCAAAATATGGATAGGTGATGGACTCATCGGCAGCTGTGGCGGGGCCTGAATGCAATCACCTCCTACAAGGCGAAATCAGGAGGCAGCTCCAATGTCGGCGAAACATCACTCCCTGACGAGCTCAATGCGTTTTACGCACGCTTTGATAGGGAGAATACTGATGTGCCTTCCCGAGCCCCCATTCGCTGTGATGGTATTTCAGTCTCAGTCACAGAGGCCGACGTCAGGAAATCCTTCAGAGGGGTGAACCCTCGAAAAGCACCTGGAATTGATGGTATACCTGGTCGTGTTCTAAAAACCTGTGCCAACTGGCTGGAGTTTTTACAGACATTTTCAACCTCTCACTTCTGAGGTCTGAGGTTCCCACCTGCTTCAAAAGGGCATCAATTATACCAGTGCCCAAGAAGAGTAAGGTGACGTGCCTCAATGACTATCGACCTGTGGCACTAACGCCTGTGGTGATGAAGAGCTTTGAGAGGTTGATCATGGCGCAAAACAACTCCTACCTCGACAAAATCCTGGACCCACTGCAGTTTGCTTACCGCCACAACACATCAACGGTGGATGCGATTTCGCTGGCCCGACACTCCGCTCTGGACCACTTGGACAACAAAAACTCATACGTCAGGCTGTTATTCATTGATTACAACTCGGCATTTAATACTATCCCCTCCAAGCTGGTTACCAAACTCGCAGAACTGGATCTCTGCTCATCCCTCTGCAATTGGATCCTCGACTTCCTCACTCACAGACCACAGTCTGTTCATATTGGTGGAAATGTGTCAGGCTCGATAACAATCTGCAAGGGAGCACCTCAAGGCTGCGTGCTCAGCCCCCTGCTGTACTCGCTCTATACTCATGACTGCGTAGCCGGTCATAGTGCGAACTCCATCATCAAGTTCGCTGACAACACCACTGTTGTGGGACGTATCACTGATGGGGATGAGTCAGAGTATAGAAGAGAGATCGAGCAACTGTCCATATGGTGCCAGCACAATAACCTGGCCCTCAACACCAGCAAAACCAAGGAACTGATTGTGGACTTTGGAAGGAGTAGGATGGGGACCCACAGTCCCGTTTATATCAATGGTTGAAAGGATCAAATTCAAATTCCTGGGTGTGCACATCTCTGAAGATCTTTCCTGGTCCAAGTACGCTGATGCAATTATCAAGAAAGCACATCAGCGCCTTGAGAAGATTATGGAGAGTCGGTTTGCCAAGGAGGACTCTCTCTAACGTCTACAGGTGCACAGTAGAGAGCATGCTGACCAGTTACATCGTGGCTTGGTTCGGCAACTTGAGCGCCCTGGAGAGGAAAAGACTACACAAAGTAGTAAACACTGCACAGTCCATCATCGGCTCTGACCTTCCTTCCATTGAGGGAATTTATCGCAGTCGCTGTCTCAAAAAGGCTGGCAGCATCATCAAAGACCCACACCATCCTGGCCACACACTCATCTCCCTGCTACCTTCAGGTAGAAGGTACAGGAGCCTGAAGATTGCAACAACCAGATTCAGGAATAGCTACTTCCCCACAGCCATCAGGCTATTAAACCTGGCTGGGACAAAACTCTGAACATTAATAACCCATTATCTGTTATTTGCACTTTATCAGTTTATTTATTCATGTGTGTGTATATTTATATAATGGTATATGGACACACTGATCTGTCTTGTAGTCAATGCCGACTATGTTCTGTTGTGCTGAAGCAAAGCAAAAATGTCATTGTCCTATCAGGGACACATGACAATAAACTCACTTGAACTTGAACTTGAACTCACAGTGTCATAGACCCCGCTTCGATCTTGACTACAGGTGTTGTCTATAGGGAGTTTCTAAGTACTCCCTGTGATCGCGTGGGTTTTCTCTGTGCACTCCGGTTTCCTCCCATACTCCAAAAATGTACAGAGTTGTAGGTTCATTGGCTTCTGTAAATTGTCCCTAGCATGTAGATTAGAACGAGTGTACGGTGATTGCTGTCCAACCTCGCCCGAAAGCTCAGCCATGGGTAAAATGTAGATCTAGGTCAGGGCCGGCCTTAAGTCAATTGGACCGATTGCTCCCAATTGGGCCCCGCGCCTAAGGGGGCCCCCGCGCTAATTTTCCGTATTTCGTACGGAAATACGAATTTGTGTTGTTAAATACAGATTTCTTTAATAAACATTTGCCTTGTTAAATACGGATATTTTTTTTTAACGAACATGGATTAAAAACCGCTGCACCAGCCCTCAGACAAAAATGATTTGTTAACTACCACTGATAGCACTTGGTAACAGCGAGTAGTTAACACTTAGTTATACAATGTGTCATCAGTGCATCGATCCACATACCTCAGTAAATGTAATTGTGTTTTGACCAAGTATTAATGACGCCGTGTTCCTTTGAATAAAATTCAAAGGAACGCGGTGCAATTAATACTTGGTCAAAACACAATTTCATTTACTGAGGAATGTGGATCGATAGCCAAGAAAGATTGATCAAGAACGATGTTGCTGTACTGAGGGATGGCCATGTCTATCCCTCATTGCTAGCAGCTGATGGGAAGCGGCTGTGAAAGGACAGCGCCGCTGGGGGGGAGAGTTCCTTTCACAGCGTGTGAGGAGCCCGGCCAGGGGTAAAGTTGCGGGGAGGGCAGGAGCGTTGAGAAGGCGGAGGTCGGGGATCATGCCAGCATCCAGCTCAAGAGTGGGTCAGCGGGCGATGGATAACAGGACAGCGGGTGGTGGATCTTACTCCGTATGTTAGTGTGAGTAACCTCAATTGGTCCCTTGTTCGCGCTGACACAGGAGTAAGCTCCGCTGCCCGCTGTCCTGTTATCCATCACCCGCTGATCCACTGCGCTCTATGATCTTTGCTCTTGAGTTGGTCCCCTCACTGTTCAGACAGAGAGCACTGCCATAGGTGAGCGGGCGACAGAAGGCGCTGAGGTCCCGGCAGCCACTTGCAGCCACGCGAGCTGCTTCCCTCCCCGGCCACAATGCGGTGGCTCTGCGCCCGGAGCGCGGCGGCGGCGGTGAGTGAGTGGGTTACTGGCATGACCCCCGACCCCCTCCTTCTCAACGTTGCTGCCCTCCCTGCAACGTTACCTCCAGCCAGACACCCCACACGCTGCGAATGGAACTCTCCCCCCCCAATTGGCCCTTTGAACTAGTATTCTCATTCAATAAGATGACAACTGATTCAACTTGTCACGGTGTGCTCCCGTTTTTCCCACCATCTCTCCACCTGCCGTCACCCTCCACCCCCACCCATTCTGTAATTCAGAAAGAAGGAATTTGGAAGCCTTGGGCAAATTGAATTGTTACTTTCTTTATTTGTATTTTTTATTTCTACGGAGAGGAGAACAATCTGCGCATGCGCCGTTTAAGATTTTTTAAAAGCCGACTGCCCTCCCTGAGTAATTATTCACGGCACGTACCTGAATATGACTCATTTATAATTGTATATTTATATTTCTATAAAAATTGTTCCCAATTTTGCTCCGCACCTTCTAAGGCCGACCCTGCCAGGCCTTGCCGTGCCCAAGACCCGAACCTGAGGGCAGACTGGATCCAGTGGACTGAATGGCACTGAGTTTTCTCAATCACGGAACTGACTGTTCATTTAGACTAGCCAGATACCCTCCTATCTTCAGGGTGACACAGTGGCGCAGCGGTAGAGTTGCTGCCTCACAGCGCCAGAGACCCAGGTTCAATCCTAACTACGGGTGCTGTCTGTACAGAGTTTGTACATTCTCCCTGTTTTTACCATGTGCTCCGGTTTCCTCCCACACTCCAAAGACGTACAGGTATGTAGGTTAATTGGCTTTAGTAAAATTGTAAATTGTTCCTAGTGTGTAGTGCGTTAGTGTGCGGGGATCGCTGGTTGGCGCAGAATTGGTCGGCCAAAGAGCCTGTTTCTGTGCTCCGGTTCCTTCCCACATCCCAAAGACGTGAGGGTTTGTAAGTTAATTGGTCTCTGTAAATTGCCCCTAGTGTGTAGGGAGTGGATGAGAGAGTGGGAAAACATACAACTAGTGTGAACGGATGATCAATGGTTGGCATAGACACGGTGGACTGAAGTGGCCTGTTTTTCTAAGGTAAACTACAGAACAGTACAGTGCAGGAACAGGCTCACAATGTCCATGACTTACATGATGTCAAGACCAACTCTTAACTGTCTGCACTTAATTGGCCTCTGCAAATTTCCCCAAGTGTGTAGGGAGTGAATGTGAAAGTGGAATAACGTAGAATTAACCTGAACGGGTGATCGATGGTCGGCATGGACTTGGTGGGCCGAAGGGTCTGTTTCCATGCTGTATCTCTAAACTAAACTAAACAAATCCCATACTTAGAATTTATTTTGTCCCAGAGCTACAGAAACATTACCTTCAGCGTTTTGGATTCTAACTATTGGTGACTTTGGCCAAAGTAAATTAACACACTTCACATGGTCACAGCGGTTACGGTGGCACAGAGGTAGAGTTGCTGCCTTACAGCGAATGCAGCGGCAGTGACCCGAGTTCAATCCCGACTACGGGTGCTGTCTGTACATTCTCCCTGTGACCTGCGTGGGTTTTCTCAGAGATCTTCAGTTCACTCCCACACTCCAAAGACGTACAGGTTTGTAGATTAATTGGCTTGGTAAATGTAAAAAATTGTCCCTCGTGTGTGTAGGATAGTGTTAGTGTGCGGGGATCGCTGGACGGCATGGACCTGGTGGGCCGAAGTGTCTGTTTCCGTGCTGTATCTCTAAACTAAACTAAACATATTTTTTTCTCTGTGGTTCATCATTTGTGAGTTACTAACGTCACCTTCCTTTCCCTTTCAGGCCTGGCTAACAGAGATTCACGAATATGCAACACAGAACGTGGTGATCATGTTACTGGGAAACAAGGTGAGTTCAAATGGAGGGACCTTGACTCGAATGTGACTTTGGAAGCACTACTACTTACATTCTAATTTGATGCCCAGTTCATGCATGGTTAAGGTGGCACGGTGGCACACCAGTAGAGTTGTAGCCTCACAGCGCCAGAGACCATGGTATAATCCTGACCTCGGGTGCTGGCTGTGCGGAGTTTGCACATTCTCCCTGTGCTCCCGTTTCCTCCCGCGTTCCAAAGACGGAATGTTCCTGTGTTTTCATTAGACAGACACCCTCTTACCTAATACAACACAGTCCCAGTCTGTCTGTCTCCCAGCTCCAGCTCTTGAGACCTGGCCTAGTAGGCTACTCGGAATTTAAGGCGACATGGTGGCGCAGCGGTAGTGTTGCTGCCTGACAGCGCCAGGTTCGATCCTCACCACGGGTGCTGTCTGTATGGAGTTTATACGTTCTCCCTGTGACCACGTGGGTTTTCTCCAAGTGCTCTGGTTTCTTCCCACACTCCAACGATGTACATATTTGTAGGTTAATTGGCTTCTGTTAAATAAAAATTGTAAATTGTCTCTGGTGTGTAGGATAGTGCTAGTTTAGATTTTGATACAACGCAGAAACAGGCACTTCAGCCCACCGAGTCCACGCTGGCCAGCAATGCCCACCGAGTCCACGCTGACCAGTGATCCCTGTATACTAGCACTATCCTACACGCTAGGGACAATTTACAAGTTTACAGAAGCTAGTGTAGGGGCTGATTGCTGCATGGGGTGGGCCGAAGGGCCTGTTTCTGCGCTGTATCTCTAAAGTCTAAATTATCCCTGGTGAGAGTGGAAGTGGGATAACATAGATCTAGTGTGAATGGGTCGACGGTTATCCTGAATTTAGTGGGCCGAAGGGCCTGTGTCCGTTCCCCCCCCCCCCCCCCCCCCCCCCCCCCCCCCCCCCCCCCCCCCCCCCACCACCACTGTAGATCAACCATATTAATCTCCGTCAATATAGCCTTCACCACATATATTATGCATGATACACATTCCACCATGTAATCCAGTCCGGGATTTGAGTAAGGAATGCAGTTACTGATAACCGGCTGCTTGTCCCTGGCTCGGCAGTCTGTAAGATGATGCAACGAGTGCAACAGTATGTATTAGTCAAGTCAAGTCAAGAGAGTTTATTGTCATGTGTCCCAGATAGGACAATGAAATTCTTGCTTTCTGTAGCACAACAGAATATTGCAAACTGCAGCACAACAGAATATTGCAAACATAATACAGAACAGTTCAGTTCAACATACACAAATACAAATAAGCAGATAAAGTGCAATACGCTGTTACAGTTCAGAGTCTGGTTGTTGGCGAGTTTAATAGCCTGATGGCTGTGGGGAAGGAGCTGTTCCTGAACCTGGATGTAACAGATTTCAGGCTCCTGTACCTTCTGCCCGATGGTAGCGGAGAGATGAGTGTGCGTGGCTGCGTATTCTCTCTGCATAGGTTTTAATAAATACTTTTGGGGTTCACCTAATACTCTGTAATGGTTTGATTACAAAACACCGTTCTCTGTATTTTCATGTCTAAAGAAGGGTCCCAAGCGGAAATGTCACCTACCCTCTTCCTCCAGAGGTGTGGCCTGGCCAGCACTTTGTGTCTATCTTTGGTATAAATCAGCATCTGCAGTTCTTCGTTTCTACAACTATTTTGGCACAATTAGTTTGGTTTAGGTTATTGTTATTGTCGCATGTACATCTCTGGAGACATAGATAGGTGATGTTTCAGGGAGGGACTCCCCTTCAGAGTAATGAAGAAGGAGGGAATGGGTAGGTGATGCTTCGGGTCGAGACCCTACTTCAGACCTGACCTGAAACCTGAAAAAAATATTTTTTGCTGTGTGTTATCCAGTGTAAAAACGATACATAATTACAATCAAGCCAACCATAGTGTACAGATAGCGGATAAAGGATATAATGTTTAGTGCAAGATAAAGTCCAATAAAAGATAATTCAAATGTCTCCAACGGTGTAGATAGGAAGTCAGGACCGTTCTCTAGTTAAATGAAAGGACGGTTCGGTTGCCTGAAAACAGCTGGGAAGAAACTGTCCCTGAATCTGGAGGTGTGTGTTTTCAAACTTCTGTACCTCTTGCCTGATGGGAGAGGGGACTCAAAGTGCTGGAGTAACTCAATGGGTCAGACAGCTCCTTAGGGAACATGGATTGGTGGCGTTACACATCGGAACCCTTCTTCAGACAGACCGATATATCCAACTCGTGTTGTGGTAACATTTGTTATAGCTGAATGACCAGTCTGTCCATGATAAAGAGACACAAAGTACTGGAGTAAATCAGCAGGTCAGGCAGCACCTCTGGAGACATAGACAGGTGGCGTTTCAGGTCGGACTTCCCTTCAGAGTAATGAAGGAGGGAATGGATAGGTAATGCTTCGGGTCGAGAGACTTCTTCAGATCCGACCTGAAACGTATCCCTTTTCTACAGACCCGCAGAGTTATTCCAGCAATTTATTTTGTAAACCAGCATCTGTGGTTCCCTGTCTTCAAAATATTTTGCCGTGGTCAGGTGCTGTCACCCATTGGTTTAACAGTGAACTGCGCCCCAGATCAGACCATATACCTTTGATTTTTCCAGCTACTGCAGTCCTGCCTTAAACAAGTATTGCCAAGTGCGACTTCTTTTAACAGGGGCACCAAGCAAAGATCTGTTCTTGCATAGAAAGGAACTGCAGATGCTAGTTCATACCAAAGACAGACACAAAATGTTGGAGTAACTCAGCAGGTCATGCAGCATCTCTGGTGAAAAAGGATGGGTGGCATTTCGGGGTTGGAATCCTTCTAACAATCTGTTCTTATTATGTTCTCTCACATAAAGCTGTGATTGTGGAGTTTACTCATTACAATATCTTTTTTTTTTGTAGGCTGATGCAACACAAGAGAGAGCAGTAAAGAAAGAGGCAGGTGAAAAGTTAGCCAAGGTACGTTACTCTGTAAGATACCCCTGCATAATGCTGTCTTTAAAATTGTGTAATTGATTTCACGAGAAAGTTAGAGTTAGATTTAGCTCTTAGGGCTAAAGGAATCAAGGGATTATGGGGATAAGCAGGAACGGGGTACTGATTTTTAGATGATCTGCCATGATTATATTGAATGGCAGTGCTGGCTCGAAGGGCTGAATGGCCTACGCCTGCACCTATTTTCTATGTTTCTATGTAAATAGTCTGCAAATGCCCTGAAAGCAGGAATGCTAATAAAGAGAAAATAGGAAAAGAGCTGGTTTCTACAAATCACAGGTCGATTTGAACCCAGGTCAACAAGTTGAAAGACAAAAGCCTGCAGATGCTGGATATAGAACATAGAACTTAACACATAGAAATTAGAACTTAAACACATTAGAAAGAACTTTAGCACCCAAATTAAAACTGATCTCATTGAGGTCCCATCTCCCTGCGTTTCCTGGTCAGCATAGGGAAGTAGGGCTGAAGGGCCTATTTCCATGCTGTATTACTCCATGACTATACTGGCTTCCATCTGTTATTTTTGCACAGCCATATCCCTCTAAACCTAATTCTATCCATGAACCTGTATAAATGTTTCTTAAACATTGCAATAGTACCAGCCTCATCTACCTTCCCCAGCAGCTTGTTCCATAGACCCACCACCCTATGTTTAAAAAAGTTACCCCTCGAGTTCCTATTACATGTTGTGCAGATTGTGCAGTCGGTTCAAGAGCCTGATGCTTGTAGGAAAGTAGCTGTGCCTGAACCTGGTGGTGTCCGACTTTAGGCTTAACTGATCAATGTTCATTTTCTTTTAGGAGTACGGTGTGCCTTTTATGGAAACAAGTGCCAAAACAGGTCTAAATGTTGAGCTGGCATTTACAGCCATTGCAAAGTAAGTTATGCAAGGTATTTTAGACAACTTGACCAGCCATTTCAAAGGCATATTTTATAATTCAGTAGCAAACTGTAAATCCCTGTAGTGAGGCCAGCATTTATTGCTCATCTATAATCACCCTCACGATACTGATGAGCTGCACTTTTATGCACCACTGTAAGCTTTACAGTGAGGGTATTCCCATAGTGCTGGCTGAAGTAGCAATGTCTTAATATCTAATGAAGCAAAAATAGTGTGCATTTCATATGAGGTGTAATCCTGAGGTTACAGTGCGGGCACACACACGAACAAAGACACACACATCTAAGATCAGAGTTTTAATAAGTATATGATTCAAAAAGTTAAACAGTTTATTATTTAATCCTTAATCTGTTTGTTACTGGAATTAGAAAATTTTACTTGTGTTTGAAACATTTTCTTATCTATATTCATAATTTATGTGTAAAATTTTATTTAATCTGAGGCAGACGGCGACAGTATCAGTGTGATGTAGGCTGGTGCTTTACCTACAGGCGGTATGAAGGTACCGTTAAGGCAAAGATCCATCTACGAGGAAAACTGAGTACAGGGTTGGCCGATATAAGACATTTATCTGCAAAATGCCTGCTCTTCATATTGGATAGGTTGAGTGGAGGGTTTGTGATGTTCCACGTTTGCAGTGGTTGTAGTGCGTTTCCCCCAGCCATCTCACCCAGTGCACGTTCACCAGCACAGATCGCCAGCCCTTGATAGCAGAGGCTCTTTGTGCAGGAGTTACCCAAATCCCAAAGCTGTTGTGGAAGTTCTGGCTTAGCATCGGTCACGCAGCGAGCTAGCGAGAGGGCTGTCAGATCAGATTAGCCCAGGTTGCCAAGTGGTCAAAGGGCGGATTTTAATGGGTCGTTATTAAACTGTTCCGTCTGTGCGGCATTGCCAGCTCTCTCTCTCTCCCAGATCCATCACCCCAACTGTCGACAAAGTCTGACTGAGAAAATGCTCCCACTCATATTACGGGTTGGCTCCACGTTTGCCCACTCGGTGGGGCGAGAACAGGTCAGTTGGGGAGCTGCGACCCACTCTTGAGTGAAGCCTCTAGTTTGGCTGCGGTTCAAATGGCTGCAAATTCTCATAAGTGTCACTGCCGGTCACCCGGACCCGGCTCCCAACAGTGTGCCCTGACAGACTGGAACCAACCCCAGAGGTTAAAGTGACTGCATCTTTATTTAAGCCAACCCACCTCGAAAGTTTAACCAGCCTGTTCGAATCCAATCTGAACTTTCCAACCTACCCCCCACACAGCACATTCACCTCGTTTCCTTCAATCCAGGAAGGTTGTTTAGATTGGAATGTAAGGACTAACTCAAATTAGTTGACCACACAACTTGTAATTTGTGTAAATCAATATCGAATTTGAATGGCTGTGACTCAGGCTAATGCCAGGGATTTGATAATTGATAGGTTTGTTCTAGGCATTCTTGCGTTTTCAAGGCAGGTGTTGCATTGAGTCAATAATTTAAATAGATACCATTGTGGATTTGTGCAGCCTGCGGTACGTTGTGGCCTACTGCTGACATATTTGACGGATACATTTATTTATAAATCGCATTGAAATGAATACGCAGTTCCGTACACACACAGTAGCTCAGCTGGCGAGAATGGTTATCCTGAATGACCCATGACCTGGGCATGAGCAGTTGTAATACTGAACTCGCTTATTTTACAACTTATCAATGCCAATTAACCTACAAATCTTTGTCTTTGGAGTGTGGGAGGGACTTGGAGCACCTGGACAAAAACCCACGCGGTCACAAGGAATTTTCAAACTCTATACAGACAGCACCTGGAGTCAGGATCGAACCCCGGTCTCCGGTGCTGCGAAGCAGCAAGTCTACCGCTGCGTCACTGTGCCATCACTGCCTTGGAACCAAGGGAGCCAGAAATGGGTGGTGAACTGGTACTATATTTTACATTTGGGGTAAGTCCTGTCTTTGCACTGTTTGTTCCAGAGAGCTGAAGCACAGGTCGATGAAGTCACCAAGCGACCCCAAGTTCAAGCTTCACGACTACGTGAACTCGGAGATGAAAGGCACAGGCTGCTGCAGCTCATAACTTCTCCAGCCACCCTGCTGACCTGCTGGTACAAGAGAGATCAGTGTTCAACAACAGCCTGGCCAGATCCTCTTGCGGCTCCGCCATCCTTTGTAAAGTCCTTGCATGTACGTACTTGTTGTCTGTTCATTTGACAAGTCTTTATTCAATGAGAAGACCTTGAATTCATGCAGAGGGTGCGTGGAATAAAGAAGGTGTAAGTAAAATGGTGTTTAAACCAGGATCGAAATGACTGTACTTAATTGTTTACTTAATCAAAAATCTGCTTTTGCTGAGTAAGTTTGTATCTGTAGAAAAACAAAAACTTGTAGGACATTAAATGTACTTGATTGTACCTTGTGTATATTTTTTAATCCTTTACCAGCTTACTTTAATTTAATTGGGGTAGAGTGGAGAGTCCAAATGTCTGAACATAAATCAAAGTGCTGTTTGTGAGGGAATAATTTGTCAAGCAATTGAGCAAGTTGCCGAAAACAATTTTTTAACTTAAAGTAGTTGGACTTGATTAGAATTTTAATAATAGTTGCAGGATCTATACAGTGTTTTCGAAATAACCACATCACAGTGGACAAAAGTGACAGTGTAAATGATTGACGGGTCTGTTAATTGTGTAGTATATTGCTTTTTGCAGAAAGTAAACATTTCAAAACTGTTCTCACGTGAGTCTTATTTATACTGAGCATCGGTTTCCAATCCTATTTTCACGGTCAATTTTGGTCATAATAGACACAAAATGCTGGATTAACTCAGCGGGACAGGCAGCATCTCTGGATAGAAGGAATGGGTGACGTTTCAGATCGAGACACATTCTTCAGATTTAAGCCTGTTCTCACGCAAGAACATGACATGGATAGGATAGGTTTAGAGAGACACAAAACGATGGATTAACTCAGCGGGACAGGCAGCATCTCTGGATAGAAGGAAAAGGTGACGTTTCGCGTCGAGGCCCTTCTTCAGACTGAGAACCTAGAGGTATGAAAAGGTACAGAGAACAAAACGATGAAAGGTTTGGAGGAACATGGGTCAAATGCAAGTAGGTGGGACTAATGTAGATGGAACATGTTGGTTGGCGTGGGCAAGTTAGGCCGATAGGCCTGTTTCCACGCTATATGACTATGACACTAGAATACCAGATCATGTGAGATGGAGATAGAAGGCTTGACTGTTTTGTTATTCAACGTTTGGCTTAATCCTGATGAATCAATCTCTCTTAAAAGCTTCTGCATGTAAACTATAAAAGCACACTGCCAGGTTGCATCACACCTCAGTTTGGGAACAACTCTGCCCAAGACTGCAAGAAATTGTGGAGAGTTGTAGATGTGGCCCTGTCCATCACACAGACCAGACTCCATCTACACTTCACGCTGCCTCCGAAAAGCAGCCACATAATCAAAGACTTGTCCCACCCAGGCCATTCATCTCCCTGTTCCCGTCAGTTGGAAGGCACAGGAGGTTGAAAGCTCACGCCACCCGACTCAGGAACAGCTTCTTTCCCTCTGTTGAAATGTTTCTGAATTCCATAAGCTAGGCTACTGTACGGTTCATCACTACCCCATTGTGGACATTGGACTTTGTCTAAGGAACTGATGCACTACAATGCCGAGAACTATATTCTGCACTCTTTATCTTCCCCTTTGCTCTACCTATTGTACTTGATTTTGACGATTCTATTTATGTATGTAATGGTATATAGTATTATCTTTATACTTTAGAGGTACAGCGGGGAAACCGGCCCTTCGGCCCACTGAGTCCGCGCCAGCCAGCGGTCACCCCATACACTAGTGCTATGCTACATGCTAGCGAACAATTTACATACTAGGGACAATTTACATACTAGGGACAATTTTACCGAAGCCAAAATAACCTACAAACCTGTACGTCTTTGGAGTGTGGGAGGAAGCTGAAGCACCTGGAGAAAACCCATGTGGCCACAGAGAGAACATACAAACTCCGTACAGACAGCACCTAAAAACCAGGATCGAACCCGGGTCTCTGGTGCTGTAAGGCAACAGCTCTAGTGATGTACTACTATGCCGCCTCAAGATTGGGTAGCTTGCAGTTCAAAGCCTTTCACTGTACTTCAGTACACATGACGAAAATAATAAACCTAAGCCCTTTTTCCCACCTGACCTAATTTCTCCTAATGTCCATAAATCAGTGAATCTCAGAACTTAAATACAATCAATAACAGACAGATGTCTAGGGTGAAGGTTCTCTGCATGAAATACAAACACCATGTGTGAAATATTTCATTCCAAACCCAAAACTGCTGAACTCTAAATGAAGACAATGACCCCCTACGTCTAGACTCTTCAAAGATAACACCCTCTTGATATCTCCTCAGTAAACCCCTTCAATCTCTCAACTAGATCAGCTCTCATTTTACTTAAGTACGAGCCACTCACTTATTCGAGACTTGCCTCTCACCCAGAATATTTTGACTGACTACATAGCACCGACTCGAAGGGAAAGTTTTGGCTGAACG
Organism: Leucoraja erinaceus; assembly: GCF_028641065.1. Classification (NCBI taxonomy): domain Eukaryota; kingdom Metazoa; phylum Chordata; class Chondrichthyes; order Rajiformes; family Rajidae; genus Leucoraja; species Leucoraja erinaceus. The sequence goes on from NC_073396.1 coordinate 23,713,481, forward strand.
ATCGTAGGATTTGGGACTAAGTACGGCATTAACCACACTGCAGATCTCGGTATTTTTAATCTAGCCCCAGGGCATTTCGAAACAAAAGGGAACAAGGGACGAAATAAACAAAACTTGTACCCGTTCTGTGCAACATTAATCATTTTCTCACACAATCCCAATATTTGAGATTCTCTTTGATATGTTAGATTCTTAGGCACTTACAAACACGATGCATCACAGCTTGGTTTGGGAAGACCGCAAGATATTTGCAACGAATTGTGGATGCAGCCCAAACCATCACGCAAACCAACCTCCCTTCTATTGACTCCATTTATACCTTGCCAGCAGCATATTCAAGGACAAGTTGCATCCTGGCCTCTTCCTCTTCTCTCTCCCATCAGGCAAGAGGTATAGAAGTGTGAAAACGCACACCAAGGTCAGTTTCTTCCCAGCTGTTATCAGGTGACTGAAGCACCTACCACAAGAACAGAGCAGTGCTGAACCACTATCTGCCTCTTTGATGTCCCCCGGACTATCCTTGGCTGAACTTTACTGGCTTTACCTTGCACTAAACATTATTACCTTATCATGTATCTATACAATGGATCGGTTGTAATCATGTATTGTCTTTCTGCTGACTGGTTAACATGCAACAAATGCTTTTCACTGTACCCATGACAGTAAACTAAACAGAATGGCAGAGCATTCAAACTAAAAATGCTTTACAGCTACACTTTCCCTGAGAACTTCAGAGGGGTTAGGAAGTTTGGCATATCCCCAACAACCCTCACCAACCCTCATCTACAGATGTGCCATCAAAAGCATTTTATCCGGGTGCTTCACAACCTCGTTTGGCAACAGCTCCATCCAAGACCATAAGAAATTGCAATGTTTTATCTTTACCCGCCCTTCAGTGTGAAAAGAGCAGAAGATTTTGAAAGGAGTCTGATTAGCACAGTGGGCCTGAAGACAGTTAAGGTGAGAAGCAGGAGCAAAGCTGAAGAGCTTAAAGGGTAAGCAGTGTCTGTCTTTTTTTCCCCTTCAGTGTGATAAGAGGGGAGAGTTTGAAAGTCTGATTAGTGCAGTCAGCTGAAAGCAGTTAAGGTGAGAAGGCAATTTGAAGGGAACCACTGTAGACAATTTGACTGGCTGGAGCATCCAAATTGGTTAATTGAGTAGCAAATTAAAATAAGGTAAGGAATTGGGAGAAGCAGCCATGTTGGGAAAGAGGCTGTGGGGAGATTATTGGTTGAGGAATCTTTGGCAAGGAGGCCATCTCAGAGACGGATAGGAGGATGTTCAATCTACTCTTTTGGGTGAGTCTCCATGTTTATTTATTGGTTTATCTGTGATGGTTGGTACAATGCTCCACCTGCAAGAGGTGGGAAACTGCTGACTACACCTGTGTGAACTGTCTCCAGGTGAAGCTCCTTAAAGACCATGTTAGGGAACTGGAGGAGCAGCTGGATGACCTCTGGACTATCCAGAAAAATGAGAGTGTCTTGGACAGGATGTGTAGTGAAATTGTCACACTGAAGATCCAGGAAGAGAGAAAGGTGGATGACTGAGAAATGGAATGGACTTGAAACGCAGGTGACTGTACCTCCTCAAAATAGGAACATCCTCTTGAGTGCCGTTGAGCAGGATGATAGAACAAGGTTAAGCAGCAGTAACAGGCTTGTCTGTGATACCAACCCTGACACAGAAGTGTAGCAAGGAGTGGAGACATCAGGCAGAGCCATAGTGGTGAGTGACTCTATAATTAGGGGTGCAGATGGGAGGTTCTGCAGCAGCAGTCGAGACTCCAGGATGGTGCGTTGCCTCCCTGGTGCCAGGGTCCAGGATGTCCCTGTGCAGCTGCATAATATCCTCGAGGGAGAGCAGCTGGAGGTCATTGTGCATGTTGGCACAAATGATATAGGTGGGAAGAAGTAGGTGGTTCTGCAGTATAAGTATAGAGTTGGGTAAAAAGCTGAAAATCAGGGGTTCCAGTGTAGTGATCTTGGGATTGCTTCCAGTGCTGGTGAGAGCAAGAACAAGAACATTGGGATTAATGGGTGGGTGAGGAGTTGGGGCAAGGATTCAGATTTTGTGACGATTGGGATCTCTTCTGGGACAGAGGTGACCTGTACAAGAGGGATGGGTTGCACCTTTACTGGAGTGGTATTGATATCCTTGCACACAGGTTTGCTAGTGCTACACCAATGATGCTAACTAGAATGGGATGGGGGGGGGCAAGATCTTATACAGAACTGAGTCAAGTGAGAGGTTAGAAGTTGTTATGGAGGGTGATGAAAGTAGAGGACAGAATAGACAGGAAGTGAGGAAGAAATGGTAATTTTATATTGCACTGACAGGTAGGGCAGATTAACAGGGCCTGGATAGGTATGTGCGACTAGGACATTGTAGCCAGGTTAAGAGAGGGGCAGGACTGGCAGCTCAATGTTCTGGGGTACAGGTGCTTCAGCGGAGACGGGGGTGAGGGTAAAATAGGAGGGCGGATTGCGTTATCAGTTAAGAAGGATATCACGGCAGTGGTCAAAGGGGACACTACAGATGATTTGGGTGGAGCTGAGGAACAAGAAAGGGATGGTAGACAAAAATGCTGGAGAAACTCAGCGGGTGAGGCAGCATCTATGGAGCAAAGGAATAGCCATTGATATTCCTTCACTCCATAGATGCTATTCCTTCTCACCATAGATGCTGCCTCATCTGCTGAGTTTCCCCAGCATTTTTGTCTACCTTCGATTTTTCTAGCATCTGCAGTTCCTTCTTAAACAAGAAAGGTGTACTACAGGCCCCCAAATGATCAACGCGAATTAGAATGTGCAGGAGATTGCAGGTCTAATAAGGTTGTCAAAGTAGCGGAATGTTATTGGCTTCCCAATATTGACCGGAAATATCACAGTGCAAATGTTTAGACCATCTACTGCATCTGTTGTTACCGGTGTGGCCTCCTTTACATCAGCAAGACTAAGTGTAGACTCGGCCACCATTTTGCCGAACACTTGCACCGAGGCCTACCGGATCTCCCGGTTGCTAACCACTTTAACTTCACTTTCTAATTCCAAACTGAACTTGGTATCCCGAGCCTCGTCCATTGTCAGAGTGAGGCCATGTGTAAAGTGGAGGAAGAGCACCTCGTATTCTGCTTGCGTAGCTTACAACACAAGTATGGCACTCAATTCTGCAATTTTAAGTAACTAATCAACTTCTCACCGCACCCCCTCACCTGGACTCTTGCCCATTACTCTTCCATTTACATTATTTCCTCTGGTTTCACAAGTCTTCTATCCTTGTCTATCACCTTTTTTTTAATCTCTGGGCTTTGTCCTAACTTCTGCCAATCCAAACCCCTCCTCGCCTGTCACTTTCCATCCTCTCTTCCAGCTTTCATCTTCCCCCCCCCCCCCCCCCCCCGGCCACTCCACAAAACATCACCTACCCGTGGCAGTGCGGTGGCATCGCGGTAGTCACTGCCTCACAGCATCAGACATGGGCTCGATCCTAACTAAGGGCGCTGTCTGTATGGAGTTTGTACGTTCTCCCTGTGTGCTTGGGATCCCTCCCATTCTCCAAATACATACAGGTTTGAATGAATAAGTTTATTGGCCAAGTATTCACATACAAGGAATTTGCCATGGTGCTCTGCCTGCAAGTGAGTTAGGAATGACACATAAAACATCAATAATAAAACATCGATTAAACATGTGAATTAAATAAAATGCCGGAGCAAAAGGAGGCTGCAGATTTTTGGTTATTCAGTCGAGCTACTTCTCGTGGAAAAAAGCTGCTTTTATGTCTGGCTGTGGCAGCTTTGACAGCCCAGCCGCCTTCCAGAGGGAAGTGGTTCAAAGAGGGGTTGGAGATTAGCTTATCCACTCGCTTCCTGGCCCTTGCAGTGTGCAGTTCGTAAATGGAGGGAAGGTTGCAGCCAATAACCTGCTAGGTTTGTATGTTGATTGACTTCAGTAAAAATTATAAACTGTCCCTAGTGTGTAGGATATTGCTAGTGTATGGGGATCACTGGTCGTTGTGGACTGACTAAAGGGGCTGTTTCCACTCTATCTCTAAACTAAAAAGAGATGCTGCCTGACCCATTCAGTTACTGCAGCAGTTTTTTGTAAACTTTTTTGTAAAGGATTTTGTAACATCTGTGTTTTTGCATGTTAGATGGTGAGGATGGTGTTACTGGTTTCCTGTTTGAGGCAGTGACTCGTGTAGATCCCTCCCATGGTAGGCATGAATATGGAGTTGGAGTGCCCTCTGCTGTTGTTTTTAGTGAAGCACCTTTAGCATCTGATCCGTACTATACTCAATCAATCAATCAACCTTTATTGTCATCTTGCAAGCAACAGTTGTACAGTGCAAAATGAAAAGACGTTTCCCAGTGAATAGCGGAGCATCGCACATGAAATTTAAAACATTTCACACATAATAACACTAAAAACAATCCAGTCCCTGATGGAACAGTATAGTTAAAAGCAGGTAAAACACAATGTTAAAATACAATAAACCAATCATAAAAATGTCCGGGGCAGCTGATTTGAGTGGCCAGTGCCAGTTATTAAAGTGTCCGTGCCAGCCGCAGAATCAAGTGACTGAGTACATGTGGAGGGGGTGCAGCTTGTCCTTAGCAATTCTCTGAGCTTTTTTCAGACAGCGGCTCTGGAACAGTTCTTGTACCGAGGGTAGGGAGACGCCAATGATCCTCTCTGCTCCCCTCACTACCCTCTGCAGAGCCTTCCTGTCCGAGCAGTTGCAGGTGCAGTACCACGTATTTATGCAGTACGTGAGTAGACTCCACCGTACCCCTGTAGAAAGTCCTGAGGATGTTGGTGGGAAGTGAGGCCTGTTTTAGTTTCCTCAGGAAGTGCAGTCGCTGATGGGCCCGTTTTTTTGACGGTCTAACCAGGAGCTTAACTCCCATCTAACCAGGAAAACCAGCACTAATGCTGTTGCTTTAGACACGAAGGTTGGAGTAATGCAGTGGGCCAGGCAACTTTTCTGGAGAAAAGGAAAACATTTTCAGGGCAATACTCTTCCTATCTTTGGAGAACACGGATGGATGAAGTCTGAAGAAGGGTTTCGGCCCGAAACGTCGCCTATTTCCTTCGCTCCATAGATGCTGCTGCACCCGCTGAGTTTCTCCAGCATTTTTGTGTACCACGGATGGATGACATTTCAGGTTGGGACCCTTCCTCAGACTGAAAGACAGAGGGGAAACTCTAGGTTCGGGAAGGTAGAGAACAAAGTGGAGATTTGGGAAATGTGGAGCCCACAATAGTTCATTGTTGGTAAGAGACAAGGTGATAAGGATTACAAATGGTGAAATTTGCAAGACGACTAGAGTGGGGGAGACTGAGGGAATGCAAGGGTTACTTGAAGTTAGAAAAATCTAGTCACCCCACTGGGTTGTAAGCTACCCAAGCGAAATATGTGTTGCTCCAATGTGCACCCTGGAACAGTCACTATTTTGCTAAAGGCGAGTGTCTTTGATTGCACTATAGACTTTGCAATTAGTTATTCAATTATTTATTTTCTGTGTATTGTTTTTCTGGGCTTGTTAAGATGGGTAGATTGAAGGTTCTTGACCCAAAATGTCACCTATCCATGTTCTCCAGAGAAGTTGCCCAACCTGTTGAGTTACTCCAGCACTTTGTCCTCTGAAGAATTTCATTGTTCTGTTGTTGGCACATGACAATACCCTCTTGAATTGCTGGAAGCACCAGCCAGATAAAAAACCCACAGGTCAATCTTTGGATTGGATTTTTTAAACATCTAAAAACAATAAACATTGGGGTGGGAGGGTGCAACTCTTACTGCACAGGACATAACTTAAATGGTCCATTTATCACATGTACCAAGGTACAGTATATGTTAAATGAATAGAAACATCCCAGTCTACATGCAATAGTTGCCAGGTTTGGGCACCAGCCATTTCAATCCCAACTGAAGCAGTCTCCTCCATCCAAGTGGTACCTCGCCTGGGCAGCTTCAACCTTCGTACCCTGAGAGGGTGCCGAAGACAAGACCCCTGGCTCCTCCTTTTTGGCCTACGTACCCGGACATGACATTTCGGATAAGGACCCTTTAGACTCTTGTGAAGCTTCCTGTTGAGCTAGTTAAATTGCAAATTATACACAAGATGTCAGTAAATTGTGAGACTCTAGTTAACTCAGGAAAGCATTATTAAATTAGATTATGGTGGAGCCAACACTGGGGCTGAATAGCTTCACTTTTTGAATTCTAGTTTATTGTCATGTATACCATGGTAGTGGAAAACTTGTGTGCAAACAAATCAGTGGAAAAGATCAATACATAATCACAATTGAACCATCCAATGTAGATAAATGGAATGTGAAAAACTTTCATGCTTCTATTCTTAACAATTTAAGTGCATAGTTCTCATTGGGTGCTGCAGTTTATTCCCAAAGATGGGTTGGAAGATTAATGTGTAATATCAGAATTGAAGGTCAGCACGGATGTGGTGGACTGTTTGTGCTGTATCTTGAAATCGGGCATTAAGTGTACCTTTGAGTGAAATTCTGAGGGTAACATCAAATTAAACCAGAGCCCTAAAGGACAGACGACACTTTTGTAAAGGCAGAAATTATTTCATAAATCTCAATGGGTCAACTATTAATTGGACTACAATTATTGAAATTAACTTACAGAAGCTGCAATGATCAATAAATACAAGGCAGGAGATAGTTTACATTGAGAGGACTGACTGGCATGTTTCTTCCCTGTGCTGTCTGAAATGGTAGATAACAGCACTAAACAAAAGCAGCGTACACAGGCAAGGATAAACAGTAAATTAGACCAGATTTTCTTTAATGTCAAGTACAAAAATCAAACATGTTGAACAGTTTAACAGATTCTTGATTAGTACGGGTTATGGGGAGAAGACGGGAGAATGGGGTTGAGGAATGGTAGATCAGCCATGCTTGATGGGCTGGCTGAATGGCCCAATTCTGCTCCTAATGACATATGAACAAACCACTCATTGGCTGTACCAAAACACACTGGAAGAACGCGGCAAGTCACACACAGGAATGATCAGGCGATGTTTCGGGTCGGGGCCCTTCTTCAAAATTGCTGTACCAAATTTTGGAGATCATCCAAGCAACATCTGCAATAGTAAAAGTGTAAATCAAGTCGGTGCCATCACATTCTCAATTCAAACAGCAGATAAAAGATGCAAGAGCCTCAGCCAGATAGCATAATCAAGTATTGCTTATGCAACTCATTTGAGGTGTCAGAAGGAAAGGCTCATCATGGGCTCAGGAGCTATGCAATAGTCAACATTGACTAATTAAATATAAAATGTTGCAGATTCCTGGACTAATGCAACAAGACACATCAAATGCAATAGGCACCTCAAGCTCACACATGTAACAATGGTTCAACAGTGCTTTATTGTCACGTGCAAAACAGTGAAATTATTTTCCAAGGCCACTGCAATTTCTAAAGTCAGGCTGCTGCACGCCCTCTAGCTGTCACCTCCATCTGGATGTTTCAGCAAACTGACATCCCTCCCCCAGTGTAGAAAATGTGATTAAATGAAACGAATGTGAATGAGTGATCAATGATATGCATTGACTCAGTGGGCTGAAGAGTGTCTCCATGCTGTATCTCTAAAATACGATGTACAACATATCGGCCATCAATATATTCAGTTACAACCACAATGGAGACAATCTTCAACTGGCCTTTACTGAACTTTAACTTGCACTAAACGTTATTCACTTTATCGTGTATCTGTACATGGATGATTCCATTGCAATCATGTAGTTCCGCTTCGAGATAGTACAGAAACGGACCCTACAGTCCACTCCGACCAGCAATCACTCAGTTCACTAACACTATCCAACACGCTAGGGACAATTGGTAGTCTATACCAAAGCCAATTAACCTGTACGTCTTAAGAGTGCGGGAGGAAACCAGAGGACCCGGGCAAAACCCATGCAGTTACAGAGAGAATGTACAGACAGCTCTGCACCACTGTTCTGCCATATTGATGAGCAGAGAGGGAATTGCAAGGATACAAGGAGAGTGAAGACAGGAATGAAGGGAGTCTACATTTCTTAATGAAGGATTCCCAACCTGAAACATTCAACTATTTTCCACAGATGCTGCCAGTCTCTAAACTTTCATCATTAAACTGATTTAAAATCGTCCAACTACCAAATACTTACCAGTTTATCAAATGTTGCTCACGTGGTGGCCTGTCTCGTTGGCAATGGCAACCTGAAATTACATACCTGTGTCAGCAGCAGTGAATCAGCAACAATGAAGCAGTGAATCAGCCCATTATAAAGCAGAGCCTCAGCCACAAGTGTGTAATCAAGCATTGCTAAATGCAACACTTTCAGTGGAGATGTCAGAAATAGAATGTTTCATCATAGGCTCAATACTCCTAAAGTGCACCCCCCCCACATCATCTGTTCCTTGAATTTTGGTGTGGCACAGTTGCTGCATTACATAGGGTGTCGTATATTCGTTTAGAGTTAGATACAGCAAGGAAACACGCCCTTGGGATTCACCAAGTCCGCACCGACAGCGATTACCCTGTACACTATTGTACACACGGAGGACAATTTACAATTTTACCAAAGCCAATTAACTCATGTGGGAGGAAACTGGAGCACCCGTAGTCAGGATTGAACCAGTGTCTCTGGCCAAACAGAAATGCAAGATAATTAAACAACATTTTGGGATGTCTAGAAAGAGCAAGACCTACACAGTGAATGGTAGGCCTCTGGGGAGTGCAGAAGAACAGAGGGATCTAGTAGTGCAGGTGCATGGGTACCTGAAGGTCAAGTCGCAGGTAGATAAGGTGGTCAAAAGGCTTTTGGCACATTGGCCTTCACCAGTCAAGAGTATTGAGTATAGAAGTTGGGAGGTTATGATGCAGTTGTATAAGACATTGGCGAGATCGCATTTAGAGTATTGTGTTCAGTCCATGTCATAGGAAAATTGTCAAGCTGGAAAGGGTTCAGAGAAGATTTACGAAGATGTTGTCAGGACTAGAGCAGGGGCTCTCAACATTTTTCGCCCATTTAACCCAGCAACTTTAAAAGCACATAACAATGTTATTTCATTTATTTATGATCAACTAATGATGAACAGATAACGGTATCCTAGAAGCAGTCGGTCAATGAGAAAAAATGTACAAACCCAGAATCAACAAATTGACTCCTTGGACTAGAAGGTCAGAGCTAAAGGGAATGGTTGAGTAGACTGGGTATCTATTCTTTGGAGCACGGAAGAGGGGATACAGAGGTGTATAAAATCATGAGAGGAACAGAACGGGTAGATGCACATAATCTCTTGCCCAGAGTAGGGGAATCAATGACTAGAGAACACGGGAAAGAGATTTAATAGAAATGCAAGGGGTAACTTTTTCACACAAAGGGTGGTGGGTCTATGGAACAAGCTGCCAGAGCTGAAACTATCCAACGTTTAAGAAGCAGTTACAAGTACATGAACAGGACAAGTTTGGAGGGATATGGACCAAACACAGGCAGGTGGGACTAGTGTAGCTGGGACATGTTGGTCGTGTGGGCAAGTTGGGTCTGTTTCCACGCTGTACCACTCTATGACTCAACATGTCAAATTAAATATGTGAATATCCAAGAACCACAATTGGCAGACAAGCAATCTTAATTTGGCCAATTTAGTTTTGTTGTAACACCCCTGGCACAAGCACATTACCCCTAGATACACACTAATGTAGAATTGTAGAAACTTACAGCATATGAAGAAATCAGGCACCAACTCTTAAGCTTCCGGCCTGTTTATCAGGATAATTTGCAGGCATATAACACACATCTTCCAGCCCATCTCTATAAAGTCATCACCCTTTGAGGATACCTGAAATGGTAAAATGTTACGGTTAAATTATTTGAACTATTGTTCCTCATGAGAATGTCCCACATACACGTTCTAGAGATCTACTATGGGAAAAATGTTTGCCGCAATCTTTTAGAGAATTTAATTTTTCCTCTTTTTCCAGGTTGGCCATTGCATTCAGTCATATCCATCGCATTTTTATGATGAGCAACACTGTAAAATAACTGATTTAAGAAAATCAAGTTTTTGTCCCACTTTCAAATTAGAGTATCTTCTTCAAATAGACCCCCAAAAAAGTACCTTTGCAGTCTAATGCATTGATTTTAAACCTTTGTATCAGTTTACACACGGAAACAGTGGTGATTTTCAGCAAAAATGGCAACTGTCACGTAACTTTTCACCAACTTCCTCAAACAATATTCACTTCAGACGAATAGGCAGAATCAGTGTTATCAATCACAATAAATAATTACGGGCAATGTTGCATTATTTTACACATTACGAGCATAAAATATGTGACGGATATGACTCAGCGTGATGGGAATGCCACATGATGGCGATGACTGAAACTATCTTCAAGCTCCAACAGTTTGTTAAAAGCCGAGTACAGGAAGCAACATATGAACGGGGATTAGTGTTCCCTCAACACTTTGGATCTCCTCCGAGTACTTACAGCCATAATTTTCAGAGAAGTCGGTGTGCCCTACAACAGACTTTCCATCCAGATTAGCCTTCAACTTTCTAAGCTCTGCATACTTATGGAAAATGTTGAAGCGATGTTGTATAGGGGTGTTTCAGCTCAGCTTCATATTTCCCACAGTGAGGACTGGAGAGAGGAAGTTTAAAAGTCTCTTTCAGTTACATTGGTTGATTTTCCATCACCAAACCACTTTTCCTTTGTTACCCACTGCTGATATTCAACTTCCTTGACATGCAGGCAGCTGGAAATGTACTCGTTCCCCCTGGCATGTTTCACACTAGCCATACACACATACATGCTTTGTTTTGGACGTGGCAAATGGTTAACTTCATTGATTCAACAGTAGTCGTTACTCTTTCCGTAGCTAGTTTCTTATTCATAAGGTTCATGTTGGCACATCTCTTACACATGCAAGTAGGTCGCTGATTGTTGGTTTCACTACCCACCAGGGCCTCATCTTATAGAACATAGAGCAATGCATTGTCACAATTGCATTTTCTCACAGGAACTTTGCATGAAGAACTCTCAAGTGGTCATTTAACAGCTGTTTCTGCTTCTATCTTGTTTCTCGTGATCGTGTCTAATGCCTGGCATTAGTGGCTGGCGTCTTCTAGTTTAAAGAAGCCAGTTACCATCTGCATTGATTCATCCTTCATCCTGTCAAGCAACTGTTCTTTCACCCTGTTGTATCTCGTCTTCCACCTCTCCGCCAGTCTTTTTTGTTCCTCTAATTGTTTCTTCATGGCTTCTAGTTGTCTATTGACTAGATCTCTCTTGACCTTCATACAGCCTCTTTTGGTCCTCTGATCAACTGGTCGTCGTGGAATTGGTGGAGGCAGATTTGTAGCATTTCAAATCACTGGTGTTACTGGTGGACTGCCTGGAAGCTGGACACAGTGATGAGCACGGTATTGCTTTGAACTTGTGCGCCAAATTCTTCTTATTTTTCTCTGTTCCCGCTCGCGTCTCTCTGCAATTGGAGCATAGGTAGCTTTCTTGCAATTCCGCTCTTTTTCTAAATACTGCGCTTTCAGCACTGGGTCATTCTTCTGACGATCACGATATCTCTTGGCACGTTCTGCTGGTGTACGAGGCATTCTGTAATATATCAAAATTGCAAACTTACTTTAATAACTTGCTAGAATTAAATGAACCTGACTTGGCACAAGTCTAGGCACTCAAACTTGAGTACTTGGTAGAATATTAATCCAAATGTCATTCCCTTTTCACCAAATTAATCTTTGGTTATGGTGGAGAACATGAAGGATGTTTGCTAAAATTCAGAATATTTGTATGGAAATGCGACTTGGTCCAAGTCTTTTGCCCTTTTTTGCTTCAGCAATGCATACATAAAAATTGACTAAATACTGGTTGGCTTTAAAACAAATAAACAAAAAAAAAAGATGCCTGGTCTGGTTCTGACCAAACTAAAGGAATTATAAGAACAAACTTTAATGAATGCTAAACAAAACAATGACTAAATTATACAAACATGATTGAACGTTCTATCAGTTTCACTGCTTGTCATATCCGTTACACGGGAGATCAGGGGTAATGTGACGGAGATGAGCGCCACTGACATGATGGCCCAAACCTTTAGCCCAGCATGGGCTCGCTGGAAGGCGATGCCCGTGACGGTGTACAAGATACATTTGCCACATGTACAAATTGGTACAGTGAAATGTGCGGTCCGACATCCCCACATAATGGGATCAAAGTTTCCCACTGAGGGAAGGCTCCAAAATTCAGTGATCCCCCTCTGTTGTCTGGGGGCTCCCGAACCCCCCCGCTGACCAGGGAGTGGTGCTCGGGTTCAGAACAAAGATACAGCATTTGGTTCAGAGCGCTCAATCACCCTCCACAATTATTTAAAGCGCAAAAAAATGAAGTTCAGCAGTTTTTAAACAGGTAAGTACACGTTTCGTATGTTAACAGTGCTTGCCAGAGGCTGCCATGTCCTCCAGAAGGATTGAGCAGCTCCGTGCGCAACACCCCTTGACCTTGCATGCAACCTCCCTATAGATGGCGCTACATAGGTTGGCAACGGTACGACTCAAATCGTTTGGACAAGAATTTTTCGAAAAAAACAGTAAGATCTATAATTTTATCAAGAGGCATACTTTGAAGGGTGAAAAAGATTTGTGAATAATACCTAGCATTTAAGTGTATTTTCATGATAGATCCCCCATCAAATAAATATGACTGGAGTTTTTACGTGTTTAACACTTTCTCTAGGGTTTTATCTTTATTATCAGGATTATGTTTATTAACACTCTAGAAAAAGAAATAGCACAAGATAATGGATTTTCCGTCTGTACGGCATTCAAGTATCGGGACACAAAAATAGACACATTGAAGAATCCCGATACATACATACTTTGCACTAAAGCTTTATCCTGTACCTGTACACCGAATGGCTCGAGTAGTCTTTCATGCAACAAAGGCTTTTCACTGTACCTCAGTACACGTGACAATAAACATTAAAGGGGCTGTCCCACTGTACTAGCTAATTCAAGAGCGCTCCCGAGTTTAAAAAAAAAAAAAAACTCGTGGTAAGCACGTAGAATGTACGTAGCGGCTACGTTGGGTCTCGGGACGTCTCTTAGCGGCTCGTAACGCTAACGACAGGTACTCTGAAACGTGGAAAGCTCGTGAAGATTTTCTCAACATGTTGAAAAATGTCCACGAGAGCCCCGAGTAGTTACGAGCGGCTATTACCATAATTCTGAGTTCGAATCAGGGGAAACTCAGAACTCTTGAATTAGCTCGTACAGTGGGACAGCCCCTTAACTAATTAACAAACACACATTGAACCTTTGTTCGTTTTTCATATTATGTGATTAACAAAGCACTAGACTTGCACATCTGCTGTGCCACGATCCGTAAGAATTTAATTGATCTGTATCGGGATTATATGACAATAAAACGCCTCGACTATTATGCTGTTGAAAGAAATCTGACTATCAGATGGCAGCATGGCTTACAGATTTAGTTGGGGCAGTGCTGACCCCCTGTGGTAAACTGTCATGTTCAAAAGTTGTCAGAATTCAATAGCATTATAAACAGGCCTCCCTCACCCACACCTATCTATGCTGAACCCATCTCCCTTCACCTTTCCTACCCAAACACAAACAGTTGCACCTCAAACATGACCTATCCATTCCCTCCAGACACTCCCTGGCAGACCAAGTTCAACTTCGCTGCAACTGACGGGGACATTGCCTGGGTTTCGTCCCCGTGTGTGGACGCAGCCGACCCGCAGCCCGTGGCAGTGCTGCCGCACGGGGAGACGGGTGGTCGTGGCCAGACAGTGCTGACCCCAGGGGAAGAGTGGGGGCTGTTCAGAGGGATGCGCTCCTTCGGCCGCTTACACCTTGGTGCTCGGGTTCAGAGCAAAGATACTACAGCATTTGGTTCAGAACGCTCAGTCACCCTCCACAATTATTTACAGCGCAAAAATCGACCATTTCAGCAGTTTTTAAACAGGTGTGAAAGTACACGTTTTGTGTGTTAACGTTTTGTGTGTTAACGCCCTTTGATCCAATTACCTTATATGCAATCCTTCCCCCCCCCCCCCCCCCCCCCCCCCCCCCCCCCCCCCCCCAGGATCAAACACGAGTCTCTGGTGCTGCAAGGCAACAATTCTACCACTGTGCCACACACCATGCTCTCATCTCAGAACCCTTCTTCAGACTTCCCACCAGTACCAAAGATACACAAAATGCTGGAGTCGTGAGGCAGCATCTCTAGAGTAAACTAATAGGTGACCTATGGCTGCATCTATCTTTCAGGTTGGGCCCAGATGGTGTTGGTTGTGGGAGGGAAAGAAAAAGACCTGGACAAACCAAGCCAGCAACAAACGTTCCCCAAACTAACTGAATTGTTCTCACCAAAGAGGAAATGGTTCTAACTTACCATCTACCTCATTGGAAACATCAGGCTATCTTGAATAAGACTGTTTCCTGCACTAAACGTTATACCCTTATCCTATATCTAATCTATATAGGATGGTTTCTTCATGTATATATGTAATATTTTCGCTGATAAGGTAATATGCACACGACAATAACGATTTTTAATCAGAGGACAGTAATATCTGCCACGAGCTGCCCAAGATGGAAGCAGAAATAAGAAAATACAAGGAGCGAGATAAATAAAGACAAATGGGATCGTTGTATGAAGACCAGCAGGGAGGAGGTGGGCCGAAAGGGCCGCTTTGTTATAGGATGCAATGAACCCACGTCTAATGAAATGAGCCATGTGGCGCCGGGCTGCAATCAGGGCAAGGCCCAACTCTCGGCGGAGAACTTTCTTTAAAGAATAATCAAAATTACATTTTGCTGCAACTATGTTAAGGAACGCCATTACCGAGAGTGAAACTAGTGACTTATTACATTTTTTCACCCGTGACTAACCACGTGCATATTTATTTCCCAAGATACATTTTATATATAAGTGATAAGATATATACAAAACAAAAAACGTGCAAAACTATTAACACATTCTCAGTGTCAATATATTAAATACTACCAAATTTTAACCACGTACACAATTTTATATTTTAAAATTATCGAATACAAAACATAGAAAACAAAAAACGTACCAATTTAAAAAAAGCAAAAATGCACTTATTATTCACAAAGAGTGTAAGTGCAAAACAAAAGATGTGTAAAAAGTATTTCTATTTTATATTCGAAAGTAAACTTTATTCAGGATAAAGCATTTATACAAAACTTCCGCTTGCTGGATTTCTAATAAAGCATATGTACAACATTTCCTATTATTTTACTTCCACCCCCCCACAATTTAACAAGCATTTCGCTCAAAAACGATATTTTATTCAGAGTAAAGAGTGACCTACACAACCAACCTCTCACCACACCGTCTCTCTCCAAAAGGACGCTCGACCTTCCTCGTCCGGCAAAGGCGCCGTCGCCAACTGCCAAACGCCGCGCCTGCCGCGTGCCCATTGGAGGGACCTGTAACTAACGTCCGAGGTGGCCAATCAGCATCAGAGGCCGCCAATAGTCCGACTCAATTCCATCCAATCTGCAGCGGGTGGAGGCGGGACTAGAACGTCCATGTCCGGAGGCGGGACATGCCGCGCACGGCGTTGTGGGAGTTGTAGTCCAAAACTCCGCTGCCTGCGCGTTGACGCTGGTGGGTGGACTCCAACCCCCAGAGTGCACCGCGAGGACCGCGCGTGCGCGGCGCGAACTGTCGGCTAGTTCCTCGAAATTTGGGACAGTTGGCGGACGAGGAGGTTTCAAAATGTCAACCGTGGATGCTTGCGGGTAAGGCGGTCCGTGCAGAAAAGCGTTCACGGTTTGTTGTTATCAACCTCAGGGGAGGCTCTGCGGTCGGACGGGCCGCGACTGTCTGGAAAAAGTCCCCAGACGCCGTGTGTCTGGCGGTGCGGCCGGGATCAGCAAAGATCCGCTCTATTATCTTTGGGGCTCAGTGTCTGAGGCGGCAGACGACCCAGCTCCCCCCCCCCCCCCCCCTCATTTTCTTCCCCCCCCTCTCTCCCCTCCCTCTCTCCTCCCTTCGTTCCTCCTCTCCCTCTCTCCCCTCCTCCCTTCGTTCCTCCTCTCCCCTCTCTCCCTCCTCTCCCCCCCCCCCCCCCCCCCCCCCGTGTTCCTTTTTCACACTTCTACTACCCCATTCCCCCCTCCCATTCTTCTGTCCTTTCATCCCCCAATTTGTCTCTTCTCCTCCCCACAATTCATCTCTTTCCTTTCCCCATTCTTGCTTCTTCCCTTATTTTTCCTCGCCCGAGTTGGCATTATAGTTAGTGTAAGACAGAAATGTGCCTTTATCAGATTATTTACTGCATTGCATGTGGAAAACTCCCAGAGCTTGGTTTAGGCTGCTGTTTGCTGATTTGTGATAATTGATAAATGCTTCAAATTGTACCTTGAGCTTCAGAACTCTTGTATCCTTATCACACACTTGTCATCTTTATATTTGTCTGTTCATCTCCAGCCTTTGTTCGTCGTCTGCCCATCCAAAACCCCCTTGCTGTATCCACCTATCTATATTTAAGAGGGAGTTAGATGTGGTCCTTCTGGCTAAGGGGATCAGGGGGTATGGAGAGAAGGCAGGTACGGGATACTGAGTTGGATGATCAGCCATGATCATATTGAATGGCGGTGCAGGCTCGAAGGGCCGAATGGCCTACTCCTGCACCTAATTTCTATGTTTCTATGTTTCTATCACTTGCCAGACTTTGTCCCTCCCCACTTCTTTACTAGCTCTCTCTATACCCTCCAACTTTCCCACCCCAACTACAATCAGTCTGCCAAAAGGACCTGGCCCAAAACATCGCCTATCCATGTTCTCTGGAGGTGCTGCCTAACCCACTGATTTACAGATCGAGCACTTTGTGTCTTTGTCTGTCTTCCTTGTCAGGTTGTTATTAAAAATGACATGCATCTCGTGTGATGAAGAGTAGTTTTGCTTAGTATCCTGAGCAATATTTGTCATCTTCCTGATATTACCAAGACCAATTAATTATCTTGCCATGACCACAATACTGTCTTTGAGAGAGCTGCAATCTTTTCTGCATTGCTGCAGTTCAAAATATTTAATTGACTATAAAGTACAGAAAGATTAATGGAAGGTTTTTATATAAACGTGTGTCTTTTTTATTACTTTTCACTCCTTTTCTACGTTACTTAATGCATGGAACATAGAAACAGCAGAGGAATAGACCCTGTTTAAGAGGGAACTGCAGATGCTGGAGAATCGAAGGTTACACAAAAAAGCTGAAGAAACTCAGCGGGTGCAGCAGCATATATGGAGCGAAGGAAATAGGCAACGTTTCGGGCCGAAACCCTTCTTCAGACCCTATCGGCCTCAATGCTGAACATAATGCCAAGTTAAACTAGTCCCCTCTGCTCGCACATGGTCACTATATTTGCGCTATATTTGTTATTTATTGAACTTTTTCTTTTTTTTTCCCCCTTTATGTACAATGTTTACATATTCTGTTGTACTGCAGCAAGTAATAATTTCATTGTTACGTCCGGGACATATGACAATAAAACACTCTTGACCCTTGGTCCATTCCTCTCCACTCCTTGCATATCTAAGTGCTGATCTAAATGCCTTAAACATTCTTAAACCTTCCTTTTTTGGTCAATTACCTAGATATCTCCTTGCATAATTAATAAAGTATCTTGGTACATTTTAAGGTCAATTCTACAATATAAAGGCATGTTATTGTAATATCAACAAAATAATGCATTAGGGAAAGGCTGAGGACCATCTTTAGTGGGCACTTTGGCGGGAAAAAAATGTTTTAATGCTGTTGGGGTAGAGGTGGATGCAGATACGATAGTGGCATTTAAGAGGCTAAGATAGGCACATGGATTTGAAGGAATATGAATCGTGTGGAGGCAGAGGAGATTAACTTAACTTGGCATCATATTTGACATGGACATTGTGGGCTGAAGGGCCTGCTCCTGTGCTGTACTGACCTATGTTCTATGTAAAGGCATAGAGGTATGTGGTCTGAAGGTGGCCAAATGGGATTTGTGTAGATGGACACAAAGGTCATCATTGACATGGTGGGCTGAAGGGCTCATTTCCGTACTGTGAAGCTGCATCTCATGTTTAGCACAGACATTGTGGGAAAATGTTCCTGCTCCTGTGCTGTACTTGTAGGCACATGGATTTGCAGGGAATGAAGCAAATTGTATGCAGGCAGAGGAGATTAGCTTAACTTGGCATCATATTTGACATGGACATTGTGGGCTGAAGGGCCTGCTCCTGTGCTGTACTGACCTATGTTCTATGTAAAGGCATAGAGGTATGTGGTCTGAAGGTGGCCAAATGGGATTTGTGTAGATGGACACAAAGGTCATCATTGACATGGTGGGCTGAAGGGCTCATTTCCGTACTGTAAAGCTGCATAGATACATGAACTATAATCTTCAAGAACGTTCGTTTCCTCTCCTGTATCATTCAAAAACCTGATCAGGTGAAAGTCCATTTAGTAACAAGGAATTGCAGATAGACACAAAATGCTGGAGTAACTCAGTGGGACCGGCAGCATCTCAGGAGAGAAGGAAAGGGTTTAGTTTCGAGTCGAGACCCTTCTTCAAACCTTCGATTTAAACCAGCATCTGCAGTTCTTTCCTACACAAGGAATTGCGGGTTAGTTTACATCAATGAAAGACACAAAAGCAACATCAATTATGCTGCCTGATCCGCTGAGTTACTCTAGCATTTTGTGTCTTTCTGTCAATTTAGGATGGAAATATTGAATACAAGTTCATATAGAGAAATTTGCTTTGTGAAGTTGGTTGTTGGGTAGGAATTTCATTTTTCCACTTAATCGAAATATCGATAGGGAAGGTTGTAGTATTACCATATTTCTGACTTTAATAAAGCAAAACTATCAATTTATCTAAGATTACAGGAATTATACTGTTGGGAGCCCTAATTAATCCAACAAGGTAATGTGTAGTGGTTGATTGGCTTTTCAAAGTACATTGGGCAAGTTCAGAAACCTTGGGCTGTCTGTTAAATAGACTATTAAAACCAGAAAAGCCAAGTGGCAACAGCCTTCAAGCCTTGCAACAACTTATTGTGATTTTTAAACTAGCATATTGTCTCTCTGTTAAATTGTATATCATATTTTGATATTGTATTGCTGATAGATCAGTTTGAAAAAGAAACACTATGTAAAATCTGCAACTCTTAAAATATTTCATAAAGAGCTCATGTTTGAAAAACTTTATGTATTATCACATACTTTATAATCAATAGATTCTATTCACACAACTAATATCTGAAAATACCATTGATAGTTCAAAAAGATTTAAGTCTTGCAAGTGGCACAGCTGGTAAAGCTGCTATCTCACAGCGGCATAAACCTGGGTTTGATCCTGACCTCGGGTGCTGTCTGTGCAGAGATTGCCTGTACCCCCTGTGGTTCTCCCTGTGACTGCGCCGGTTTTGGTCCACCCCCCCCGTCCCCCCCCCCCCATGGAGGTCCCCTTCCCCCTCACGGTGGTCCCCCCTCGCCGGGTCCACCATTGTTCTTCCCCTCTTTCCCCCACTCACGGCGGTCCCCCCACGCCGGGAGTGAACGGCTCATTGATGGTCGTGGGTATTCGGTGGGCATCTCTAAATTAAAATTTATTTTAATCTTCTGTTCCCCATCTCTTGGTTTAAGGTGTTGGGTTCCTTTAACACCTTAAAGGCACCAGGTTTTTATTATTTGTGTAATGGGTTTGTCAGTGAACCTTAGCAGAAATGTTGATCTAGGAAACATCAGACTGAGCATTCTTCTGTCTACTTATATGCTCTTGGAGCACTGAGGTCCTGTGAATATGAACTGTGCTTGTAATTCTTCCATTGCGAACCTAACAATCTCAAGAATCTCTGGAATTTCTATCCCAGACAGCAATGCACTGCGTGATCTGTGAATTGATTCAATACCGTGATAGATTGTTGATCTTTGATGTGGAAGTTCAGGCAACTGAACCTTCCTCTCACTAGCCAGAGTGCATTCCGAATTCTATATCTACCTCATCAGAGACCTTTGGACCATCTTTTATTTTGCACTAAATGTTGTGCCCATTATCCTTTATCTGTACTCTGTGGGCAGCTTGATTATAATCATGTATAGTCTTTTATTACTAGATAGCATGCAGCAAAATCTTTTCACTCTATGCAAGGCCTTAATTAATTCACAGAAATGCATTTTCAGCATGGAAGGAGGCCATTCTGCCCCTCGAGCCCATGTGATTATATGCAAGAGCAATCCAAAGGATTCACTCCGTTGCCATACCATTAACTTGCATGTGTTTTTCCTTTGAAGTACGAATCCAGTCACATTTTGACCAGCATGATTAAATATTCCGCCTTCCCCATCTCAAATGCTGATCCTGATGTTAACCACTTAACGTGATTTCTTAAACAAAATATTTTTAACGTGTTTTTTTGCAAGACACCTTCATCCTATGTCCTCCTCTTCTTGACTTTACTTCCAATGGGAGCCGTTTCTCTCTATGAACTCCGTCCAGCTCTTTTGCTTTCTTTTAAATCCTTCCATCAGATGCATCACTGAATGGCAGATTTTATATAACTGACAAATAAGCAAGAGAGGAAATGAAATGTAATTATTTCACTAAGGGCTAGTGCTTGTAAATTTATTTTCAGTTCCATAACTGACAATGATTTTTCCTTTGTGTATGTTATAAAGACATTTTGGTTTGGAGTCCTTTAATCTACTTTTTTCTGACCAACCAGGTTGGACCCTTCTGCGGAAAAAAAAATGTTTAAATGACTCCAACTCAATATATTAAAAACTAGCCTTCAGTGAAATAATTTCATTTAATTTCCTCACTTGCATATTTACTGATTATACAAAGATCTGTCATTCATTTGTGCATTTGAACATTTGGAAAACATCCTAACCACATTCTCCAAAGATGCTCCTGACCTGCTGAGATACACCGGCACTTAAGTGTCTTTTTTTCCCGTTTCACTTGCTCTCTCACATACATGTACACCCCCACCTTCAAGTAATAGGATTTTGAGTTGTGAGATTCCACCATACAATTATTAAAGTGAGTCTCTTTTGATTCAGTGACCCATTTAAGTTTGTCACGTTGATTAGAAACAAAATAGTGTAAATTCTTAGTCTCATTTCTGCTGGATATGTGAGATATGAATTGTCTACTGATTGCAATTAAAATGTGTTTTAAATGATTTTCATGTAATGTCACAGGTTGTTGAATATGGTTTAATTCTTGCAAAAATGTAAATATGCAGAATATGATACAAAAATTATATGCAAAGTTGGCAACAGTCGTGTCTGAAAGTGTCCGTTTCTTAAAAAATCGATTTTCCCCCCCATGTGCTCTTAATAGTGAAATTAAGTGTGCAAGTGAACAATATCACTGTTTCCCCTGAAATTTATAAAGCTTTTTACTCCAACAGACCTGGATGCAAACATCTTTTCTCAGCCAAAATTAACATAGCACAATACAGTACGGGAACAGGCGTTACCATGTCTGCGCTAACCATGATGCCATTCTAAACTAGTCACTATAAATTACCCCAAGTATATAAATGAGCAATATAATCTAGGGAGAATAGAGCATGGTAGTGTAAATGGGTGCTCAATGGTATGGTAGGCTGAATGGCCTGTTTCCATGCTGTGTGATTGCATGGCATGCCGGTGGGTTAATTACCTACCATAAATTGTCCCTTAGTTCAAGTGCCTGTCATGGAGTCAAAGGAGAATAGACGGACATATGAGAGAGATTAAGTTGCAAGGTTGCAGGTAACTAGGATGGTGTATTGAGATTGCCTATTGAGCACCAGCATAGACCCTATGGGCTGAATAGCAACTTGTATTGTTAGAATAAATAAGTGATTTCCCATATCATTTTTCATCCTGCAGCCATAAAATCAGATATTAAAAATAGGGGAAATGCATGCTGTTGACAGCTGCTTTTTAATATTGTTTTGCCAATATTTATCTCTACGTCTAAGCTATTCGGAAAATAAACTGGTTGGCCTGTCATTGTCTGGTTTATGAAAGCTTGCTGAACATGGGCTGCTCTGTTTTCCACATGGATATACTGGCATAGCACCCATTTATTATTTGTAAAGCACTTTGGATGTTCAAAAATGATGAAGAATAGCATATTCTTTTTCGAGTGATATTTGCATGTAAATATGTCCTCTTTGACTCCAAAGGGAACATTTGGGGAGAAGATGAATTAAGTCTTCACTCACCATTATCTTGTTTTCATTGCTGTTCTTTTTCAGAGTTAAATCCTAGGCTGGTTACCAAGTACCATTCACAGTTATTATCGGGGTGGGGGGGGGGGGGGGGTTGACTGTGAAATAGTTTAAATTCTGTGCTTCTGATTAAACAATGAAACATAATTCTGGTTTTGGCAATATGCTTTTAAAGTGTGCACAACTTCTGTAACTAGTTTCGCTTCCACTCTGCCCTGCAATTCTATCCTTTGTGTGGACTGATGTTTGTCTTTAGGACATTTTGCATTGTAACATGTATTTACTGTCAGGACACAAAAGTGTTGGAGTAACTCAGCAGGTCAGGCAGATCTTTGGAGAACATGGATAGGTGACGTTTTGGATCTGGACCCTTCTTCAGACACTTAAATCTTCTTTGCACTTTTTCCACCTTATTTTATTATGAAGGATCCTGATTCAAAGTTGACTGTCCATGTTCTCCAGATATGCTGCCTGACTCGCTGAGTTACTCCAGCACCTTGTGTCCTTTTGCAGCTCCTTGTTTCCATATGTGTACAGTCTATTAATTTTTATTTGCCATTTTTCTGATCATTCATTTATTCGCTAGAATCGTTTACAGCCTCAGTCTGTTTACATTTTCACCATAATTGAATTGTTCAGAAACTTAGATTTTATCTTCACTATCTCCCTATCATGACAAATTATGCTACTACAACATTGTACATGTCAGCTTAATTATTTAATTTAATTATCAGTAATTTATTACTTTTCATAGTTTAATTATTTTTAGACTGCTGAGTTCATAATTCCTGTGTAAATCATGATCCAATGGTTTCCTAAAGTCCACTCAATAACTTGTGTTATGTTTCTTTCTGCTACAACTCTTGTTGTGGCTTTAACCAATGCAGGCTCGGATCGCCACAGATTGTGTAGGAACCTCCTGTATTAGACTTTGTGTTTTTAATATTATAGATATTATTAGACTGCTTTTTTAAATATAGTAGATTAGGGGTGTGGTGGAGGCAGATATACGAGTGGCATTTAAAAGACGTTTGGATAGACACATGGATATGCAGGGAATGGAGGGGAATGTGGACAATGTGCATGCAGTTAAGGGTTGGTCTTGGCATTATGTTCAACCTAGATATTGTGAACCGAAGGGCCTGTTCTATGTTCTATAAGCAATCCAGTGACACTTTGCCTTCTCCAAAGAGCTATATTCTCAAAAGTCTCAGAAACTAGAGCACCAGGAGGAAACCCACGTGGTGACAAGAACTTGCAAACTCAACTCGGTCAGCATCTTAGATCAGGACTGAAGCTGTCTCTAGTGCTGTGAGGCAACGGCTCTATTAGCTTGCATTACTATATTTTTCCATACATTCGTGTCACTGGTACTTGTGTACTTTCCAGCTCAAACTTGAAGCCAAAACAATAAAATACTATTCTACCCACGTTTGGTCTAGTTGATTTTCCCATCTGCTTCAATTGCTGGTTATGTTAGGTACTGCAGTCATCTCTACTCTGGTTACCAGCTTATGCTGAAATATATTTGACTACAGGATTTTTGCAGCAATTACTGCACCACTAAGCTTTAACGGTTGGCTTAGCAGAATTGAATTTTTTTTGTAGAGATTTTTGTACAGTACAAGTATAGGCTCTTCAGCCTACAATGTCTGTACCAAATACGGTCAAGGCTAACTCTTATCTGCCTACACATAATTCATATCCCTCCATTCCCTGCATATCCATGTGCCTTTCCAAAAGTCTTTTAAATGCCACTATCGTATCTGCCTCAACCACCACCCCTGGCAGCGTGTTCCAGGCACTCAACACCCTCGTAAAAAAACAGCTTGCCCAGCACATCATCTTTAAACTTTGCGCCTCTCACCTTAAACCTATGCCTTCCAGTATTTTTGATTTTTATATTTCCCTTTGGTCTCCCGCAACCTCTGCAGGGAAAACAAACTTAGTCTGTCCAACCTCTCCCTATTGGAGAATAACTAATATAATATACTTTAATCGAAGCATCATTCTGGTAAACCTCCTCTGCACCTTTTCTAAAGTCTTCACATCCTTGCAAACTGAATGGAGAATTGTTTTTATTGGTCTGTGAATGTCAGATGAAATTGACATGTTGATGTTTACAGTTGCATTCTAAGAAGTCTATTTAAATGCAGCTTGAAAATTGGCTGGAATAGATAGATGCCCGAACAAGTACATGCTCCTGATAGTTCCAACCTACCTATTTGGAAAGTAATGCACTGTTGGAAAAAGACTGCTAAATTAAAAACAATAGCCAAGTTTTGCTTACTTTTGTTACTTTTAAAGTCTTAATTTGAATTTTTAGTGGGTAAATTATCTAAGCTAGTCTACTTTTGTTTGAAAGATAGAGCATGAAAAGAGGCCTTTTCGGCCCACCGCTTCCATGCCGACCATCAGTCACCTGTTCACGCTAGTACTACGTTATCTCACTTTTACATCTACTCCCTACACCCTAGCGGCAATTTATAAAGGCTAATTAATAAACCAATTTATAAGTCCGCACGTCTTTGGGAAATGGGAGAGAAACTGGAGCAGCCAGAAGAATCCCAGGGAGAACATGCAAATTTCACACGAACAACACCCGAGGTCAGGATTGAACCTGGGTCTCTGGCACTGTGAGGCAGCGGCTCAACCAGCTGCACCACTGTGCCGTCCTTGTTTTGCATAATGCGTACCATTTTTATTCTTCATAGACAGGTAATTTAGTCTTCCTTGAGTGATTACAATCATTCCAGCCTGAAGATTGGAAGAATGGTTTATCTTTGCTGCTTTCCAAGTTAATCTGATTACATAGAAGCACATTGCAGCCAGAAAGCCCTTTTCAATTTGAATAATGTGAGATATTTTAGCACAGCCTGATGCTTTATCAAATGCAAAAAGGTTTTATATGCTATTATCTTTTCTGCATGAGCTTCACAAAGATATAATTTAATTAATCTTTTCCATACATTGGGTGAATTTGATTTTTTAAATGGTTTATTTAAAGGATTTGTGGCCCACACAGATATTCATGACTTCACAGAATATGTGCCATACAATTTTGAGTTTTGTAAAACCTTCCTAATCTTATGAGCCAAATTATTTTGTTAGATTTTATTACAAGCTCTTTGTAAATTTGGCAGCCACCTCGGATAAGACTTTTTGCATTTCATTCAAAACAATTTTGAAGTGACTATTTTGATAGGTGTGTGAATTGATAAGTGATTAATAGCTGGGACAGAACCTATCTTAATTTGGTGGCATTTTTAAAAACAAAGTAAAAGTGACGCACTTGTTCAGTGAATGCAGGGGAATTACCCTTTTAACTAGAAAGTTGTCATTCACAGTGCGTTGTGAATCGCAGAATCTTATACTAGTAAGACGTGACCCCAATTGCACAGCAGCATAGTTTACAATGTAAAATACAAAGAAAAATAATTTGGAAGATCATATTTTTCTTACATTCTGGGATTATTAAGAAAGAAGAGCCCTGCCCTGACACTCTGCTCCCCATATTCCTTCCCTCTCATTATTGTCTACTCTATGTGCTTCCTTTTTTTCCTCCCCTTCTCACTTGTGGCCAGTTAAGCTCTGGTTTTAGAATAGGATACTCTGATTTGATCCACCATTTGCAGTGTCATGGAAGGCAGGTGGTAATATTATTGAAAATCTATAATTCTCTGAACATAGACGTTAAAATCTTGACCATTCATTTCACCTCATCTTTTGCCAGTACACATTTCCTCATTTGTATTTACAAATATGTCGCCCATCTTGTAGTTGCATTTCCTCTACAAGAAAGTGCAGTCAGCACTGGTAGCTTGGCATTAATTTTGGCACATTAGCTCAGCAGTTAGTGCAATGAACTCAGTTCCAGGGTCCCAGGTTTGATCCTGACGTGCTCCCTGTGGGGAACTTCCACACTTTTTGTCTTGGCCACAAGGGTATGCTCCAGCTTCCTCGTACATTTCCAATAATATGCTGGTAGATTAATTGACTGCCATGTATTAATCCTTAGTGCAGGTATATAGCAAGCGATCTAAAAGGAAATTAATGAGATGTGAGAAGGAACATGGGAAATGGGACTGATGTGAGAAACTATCACAAAAAGCAGCTCGCTATCGAGTATATACTTTGCCAAATAATTGTGTGGTAAGAAATGTTTTTATGGCATATTACATAATTATTGTGCAGGACATTCAGGTAAAGATATCTATTGGTTTAGGCAGTTCGACTACAGATGCAAAATGCGAACCTTTGCATCTCAACAGCTGCAAAATGCTGATTTTTGTTTCGCATTTTATTTATCAAATAAAATCTCATAAGCTGAACCTTGCTGACCGCTGTACAAATTTCTTAATTTTTCTTCACAGTAACTATCTCAACAAAATTTTACCTTTTAATCCTAGTCTGATTTTTGCCATGCTCAGTAGGGGGTATTTCATTTTTTTCATTTTATTCACTTAATGACATTTATTCGGTGGAGAGTAGGCTTTTGTAGGCCATCATGAGAGAATAAAATTGGTTTAAGTTGCACTGGAATTTTTTTTTGATGCTCTCATAAATACCCAAGTTGGAAAATTAAGCCACAGAACAAACAGGAAACTAGTTCGATGACTGCTCTGAATTGCTCTTCTGTGGTTAAAGAAGCATTGGTCCAGGCATATTGATTTATGACCACAAGCGTTGTTTGTTACATGAAACACCATGTGAACACTTCTAATAAATGTTGAGAATGACAAGCTGGTGCCAATTTAAAAGTTTAGTTTTAAGATAAAGATGAGGGGGAGAAAGGAAGATGTTTTTGCATATTGAATTACACTTCTTGTTTATGATTCATAATTCGGTGGTTATTTTTCCCATCGTATCTTCCCTTGAAATGATGATCTGTTTATTACATGCTGATTGGTTGAATAATTCTTTCAGAGATTTGTTTTCTGGCATCGCTTAACATTCTGGGTTTTCATGTGGGATTTGTTGAGTTTTAGATGATGTGACAATATCTGGTATGTAATGTTAAAGTTGGCTGAGTTCTCGTGTTGAAGTAACCTGATTTGAATTTATTATGTTTTCGCTTTGTGTGTGGCTGTTTTGTTGCCCTTGACAACAATGTCTTTATGTGGGTTAGGCCAACTTCTGTTGGTAATTTGCACTGTGCTCGCACGCCTCTAGCTTGTGATCCTGTGACGTCAGGCCAATAGTGGTGCAACCTTTCAAGTCTGCCAAACAACTTGATTGGTTTGGAATGGGGTTTTTTTCCCAGTTTAATTTGCATATCTTTCTGTCAGACATATGCCTTTCTACATGCATCATTACCGATCAGACCACTTGCGAAACCAGCTGAAGACAGGAAGAAGATGGTACTTCGATTTAAAAAGAATGTTATTGTCTTTCTCCCATGAAGCTGCATTGTATTTTGCATACATTTTGGTCGTCTGATTTGCTGTGCAGCAGGTAATATGACTTTGATTAGGTGCTGACGTATTGATTGCAATAGAGAACCTGAGTATAGTTTTTTTGAGGGGTTCTAAGTAACAACAGCATTTGTTCAGAGGAATGAAATCTGAAGCCTTCTGTACTGCAGGCCTTAAGAAAAAAATACTCCCTTTTGAAGATATTTATTTGGAATCCATTGTGCTGTATATGCTGTGCTGGATATGCTGTAGACACAAAGTGCTAGAGTAACTCAGCGGGACAGGCAGCATCTCTGTATAGAAGGAATTGGTGATGTTTTGGGTCCAGACCCTTCTTCGGTTCATTAACTTAGTTCTACTCTTTTTTTTCGCAATGTTGCATCATTCGCTAATACCCAGAGGGAAACAGATTACCAAGCTTCCAACGATTTCAAGCTGCTTTTCTCTTACAAATCTAGTCTGATTAGCACAACACGAGTTCTCGAAATTTTCAGGCTTTAGTTTCCTCAAACTCCAGATGGTATTTGTAGTACAATTCTGTTACTGCTAATCTTGTGCCAAATCTAAAATGTGAATGATTTATTTCAAAAGCTTTGGAATCTGAATATTCTTCTACCTCTATCATTTTGATCCTTGTGTATCATGCACAATTAGATAAAGATCAAAATTTATTTTTCTTACTGTAGATATTTAATGCCTGATTAAATCACTTCACTGGCAATATGATACATTTGAAACATTGCTATGAAGCAGGCTTGATTAATCCAGTATTTTTGGTTTACTTTGTATTTTGCGTTGATTTCAGCCAGAAAATTCTCAGTTAGGAATTGGGTCCAGATTAGAAAACTGGTTAAGATAAACTAATAATTTATTCCAGTACTGAGACAGTAGAGATTTAAACAGTTGTGGATCAGGGTTTTCGAGTGTCTGTTTTGCTTTTGTCAACTAAGCACATTATTTCTATTGCTATCCAGCTTGAACAAAATTGTTTATATAATGTACTGTGGATTATTGCCAGTATACTTTGGGTATAGTGTTAGGAATTGGCATGGGGTTTTTGGGAGTGTTTCCATGCTAGCAGAGGATGCATAGAACTCGTTGAACATGGACAGTAGTCCCCCAAACAGTAGTCTGGATATAGGGTGCAAGTTGAATCAGGAGTTAAAATTGGCACGTAGTAAAGGTAATGCTACGGTTGTAATGGGAGATTTCAACCTGTAGATAGACTGGGAAAATCAGGTTGGTACTGGACCCCAAGAAAGAAACTTTGTGGAGTGCCTCCATGATGGATTCTTAGAGCAGCTTGTATTGGAGCCTACCAGGGAGAAGGTAATTCTGGATTTAGTGTTATGTAATGAACCAGATTTGATACAGGAACTTGAGGTTAAGGAGCTTATTTGACTTTCATTGGCACAACTTTGGTCCTCGTTGATAAACAGCAATAAAAGTTTCCAAAGGTGATGGAGAGACTGGAGGAAAGACTAAGTGCTGAGAGCACTCTTATACCTGCATTAAGGAGGCAATTAAGCCCACCTGTGCAATTACAAACGCCTGTGAAGCCATGTGTCTCAAACATTATGGTGCCCTGAAATGAACTATGTATAAACACAGCTGTAATATCTACATACTGAAACCAAGATGTATAAAAATGGGCTTTATTAAAATCTGACAATGTGCTCTTTAACCACGTGTGATTTGTTCTGTGACAAATCTCAAATTATGGAGTACAGAGGCAAATAATTAAATGATGGGTCTTTGTTTCAAACATTATGGAGGACACTGTACCTGTCCCAAGTGGCTTTTCGGTGCTGTTATATTTCCTACCTCTACTACCTTTCTCTAGCAGATCATTTCATTTACCCATCACCCTCTCTTTGAATGATTTATCTCTCTAGGCTGTGGGCCAAGCATCAAAAATGTGCCTAGACCCGTCACCAAACTACATGAAATTTTCCACAGATGTAGATGAAATACAAATGAGAAGGAAGTCATAACTTGTCAGTGGCGAAAGTTGCACATTAATTAATTAAACTAATTAGAAAATGAGATTGGGAAAGTAAGCGGCATCTAGTGGCCAATGCCCACATTACACGATGGGCAGTCCATTTAAACTATATATCATTATACCTGTACCTATATATATTCCAGATAGTAATATAGGTATAATAATATTATATTTACGTATAATAATATTATATTATATTTTATTTTGCCTATACATATATTCCAGATAGTAATATAGGTATAATAATATAATGTATTATTTTAAAAACATGATATAAATAACACTTGGAACATTGTGTGCAGTT
This sequence comes from Leucoraja erinaceus, assembly GCF_028641065.1. NCBI lineage: Eukaryota > Metazoa > Chordata > Chondrichthyes > Rajiformes > Rajidae > Leucoraja > Leucoraja erinaceus. The sequence continues at coordinate 23,743,510 of NC_073396.1, forward strand.
CTGGTCACTGCACTATAAGAAATATATGACTGCATTGGAGAGCATGCAGAGTAAAGAAGATTCATTTGTGGACATTAGACACAAAGTTCTGGAGTAACTCAGCGGGTCAGGCAGATAATATATTATTATACCAATATATATTCCAGGTAGATATATTCCTCCGTTTTCCTGGAAACGGCCGCTAGTGACGGCACTATGTACAACCCCCCCCCCCCCCCCCCCCCCCCGCCCACGGAGAAGATCCGCAGCTCCGCGTTCACGAATCAGACACTTTTTAAATGAGACCGCGGCTTCACTATGTTAAATACATAGGCCCCGCGATCGGAGCACCTTTTCCTAGTAAGTTATCGCAGGCAGCTCCAAGATTAGATGATTAAGACTTATTACTCTACAACAGTGGTTCCCAACGTGGGGCGTACGCCCCACAGGGGGGCAATTTGATTTTTAAGGGGGGCAATTGAGCGCGACTGAGGAGGTCTGGGTCCAAATTTTCGTTTTATTTGTTTTTACAATTTTTTAGTAATTTCTTGCTCAGAACTTTAACTGTCTTTTGTTTATTTCATTTTTCTTTTTCATGGATGCCATGTTCTTTTGAAGCTTGTTTAAACCAAGGTATTGGCGTTTTAAGCTTCTTCAGCTGAAACGGAGTTCACTTTTTAAATGATAAGAATTATATATCACCATATGGGGGGGGGGGGCATCAGGATTTTAGAGGTGATTAGGTGGGGCATGACTAAAAAAAGGTTGGGAACCACTGCTCTACAACAAGCTGGCATTTAGTGAAAATGTTTAATTTACCTTGTTATTGATACATATAGTTTAGGCCCTCAACTTCGTGAATGAGTGAGTGAATGAATGTATGAGTGAATGAATGAATGTGAGTGTGAGTGATGACTTCTATCCACTTAGTCACTAAGTCACTTCTATCCACTTAGCTGCACATTTTTCAGACTTCTTAATGCTTTTCTCACTAAATTCAATTATCCTGCTGCAAGTTTCCACGACAAAGAACCTTCATCGGAATCTCCAGTAATACAGGCATCAGTGAGCCGAATGGCCTTTTTTCCATGCAACTCTAAACTAAATTAAACCACATTGGTGATAGTGCCCACTCAAAGTTTAATTTGGTACTGTATTTGAAATAATGTAGTTATTTCAGGGAGGGAGTCTCATAGGTGTATGGTGTAACATGTAATTGTTTCTGCTCACATGTGATAACTTGTTGGGTTTTTTTCTGAAACTTTTAATTTGGGTGCAGCAGAATGCGACTCATGCGAAGAATGTAGTAATGAAGTCTTAGTAATTTGATGGAGTTTTCAGTGAAATTAGTTTGCAACAATCTTAGTGTGAAACAGCACACCTCCAGATTCAGGGACAGTTTCTTCCCAGCTGTTATCAGGCAACTGAATCATCCTTCCACCACCAGAGAGCAGTGCTGACCTCTTTGGTGACCCTCAGACTATCCTTGGTAGGACTTTGCTGGCTTTACCTTGCATTAAACGTTATTCCCTTATCATGTATCTATACACTGTAAATGGTTCGATTGTAATCATGTTTGGTCTTTCTGCTGACTGGATAGCACGCAACAAAAGCTTTTCGCTGTACCTCTCTATTAATAACAATAAACTAAACTTAATATAGACAGCCTGACACAGCCAACAGATATCAACATGTATATCCTTCCATTTTTAGCTTCTGCAACTTGATTGTCTGATTGAAGAATCTAGTTCTAAAGTTAACAATGAAATCCTGTGAGATTTCAGACCATCCTTCTTTAAGATTGTTATAATACTGTTTAGGCTAAGATGGCAAGCGTGATCATAGTTTTCAATTTTTTTAAGGTTGGCAGAGTAGTGCCGCTGGTAGAGCTGCTGCCTCACAGGGGCAGGGATCAGGGTTCGATCCTGACCTTGAGTGCTGTCTGTGTGGAAGTTGCACGCTCTCCCTGTGGCTTTGTGGGTTTTCTCCAGGTTCTCCTGTTTTCTCCCACATCCCAAAGACACTTTCACTCAGATACTGAAAGGGAGGGGGGGGGGGGGGGGGGGGGGGGGGGGGGGGGGGGGGGGGGGGGGGGGGGGGTGGGGGGGGGAAGAAAGGAAGTGGTGGAGACAGTGGGCTGTGGGGGAGCTGGGAAGGGGAAGGGAAAGAGGGAGAAAGCAAGGACTACCTGAAATTGAAGAAGTCAATGTTCATACTGCTGGGGTGTAAACTACCCAAGAAATATGAGGTGCTGCTCCTCCAATTTAACGTGGGACTCACTCTGACCATGGAGGAAGCCCAAGGCAGAAAGATCGGATTCCGAATGAGAGGGGCAGAGCTGCCAAGTAGTACGGATTTTCCGTATTTTGTATGGAAATGCGATAAGAATACAGATGTACGGATTTGCTTTGTAAAGTCCGGATTTTAAAAAAAAATCTACCCGACTTCCTGTTTCATCTTGCTGCTTAAAAAATGCAAGGATATAAAAGGTTATACTGTAACTCTAAAAATTATAGCAGATTAAACCTATTAGTATTTTAAATTTCAAGATCTGGATGATTATTTTTGTAAGCTTTGATCTGCCTGTCCCGCTACAGGTTTAAACAGCGTTGTCAATTTAGCATGTGGGGACAGCGCTATGGGTTCTAATTACAGCGCTACCAGCTGGAGCGCTATTGCCTTTACACATAGCGCTATGGCCACAGTGCTATGGGTCACAGACTGTTTGGGGAGGGAGTGGGAGAAGGAGAGGGAGGGAGGGGATAAGAGAGAGAGAGAGGGGGAGACAAAAAGGAAGGAAAGACGGAGGGAGGGAAAGAAAGGGAGGGAGAGGGCGGCTTCCAAAATGGCTTCAACATCATCATCTGGTGCTAAAAGCAGGAAGCAGTCGTTCAAACAGAAGTATACAAAGAGATCGCAACAAATGCACTGTCAAGTAAGATGCGTAGAAGACATGTCAATGGGCAGCAAAGTTATGCATTCTTGTACTCTTACACGGGAATGACCACATATTTAAAAAAAAAAAAAATTTCAGCCAAGTGGCACCGCATAAAAATACTGATTTCCTCAGCAAATAATACTGATTTTCAGTTACTAGAATACTGAAATGCTCTGACAAAACTTGAAACTCTGGAGCTGTTGAAGTGCTGAGCCATCGAGAGATCAGGTTGGTTATTGCGAACTGAGCGGAGGTGTTGGGCAAAGCGATCGCCAAGCCTATGCTTGGTCTCACATCTCCGATGCCCTGGTTTGGGACACCTCATCCTGAGTGCAGATGCGGCGTAGACGGAGGAATTAGGATTGGCGGATAGAGTCCTTGCAGGAAGCAGGGTGGGAAGAAGTGTAGTTCAGGTAGCCATGGGAGCCAGTGGGTTAATAGTAAATGTCGGTCAGTAGTCTGTTACCTGCGATGGAGATAGTGAGGTCCAGAAACAGTAGGGAGATGTTGGAAATGGTCCAGGTAATTGAGTGCCGGATGGAAGTTAGTGATGAAATGGATGAAGCCAGTGAGTTCTGCATGAGTGCAGGAGGTAGCACCATTGCAGTCGTCGATGTAGCGGAGGTAGAGTTCAGGGATAGGGCCACGGTACGCCTCGAACAAGGATTGTGCAGTGTCTCGTGAGGGAATAATTTTATATCATGTTGTCGTAATGTGTTGTTATTGTTTGTGGTGTTGAACAAGCAAATTGTTTGTAAAGTAAGTTGGAGAACATGGCTGGGTGATGTTTCGGATTGGGACCCTTATTCAGACACACAGTGTCACCAATCTTTTGATCCAGAGATGCTGTTTGACCTGCTGAGTTTATAGTTTAGTTACACAGTGTGGAAACAGGTCCTTCGATTCCACGTCAACCATCGATACCCATTCACACTGGTTCTATGTTATCCCACTCTGCATCCTGCACACTGGGGTCAATTCAACATGCGCCAATTAACCTACAAACTCGCACATCTTTGGGATATGAGAGGTAACTAGTGCACCTGGAGAAAACACACGTGGCCATAGGGAGAATGTACAAACTCCGCACAGGGAGTATCCATTGTCAGAATCGAACCTGTGTCTTTGGCACTGTGAGCTTTTCTTGTAAACCAACATTTGCCGTTCCTGGTTGCTCGTTTTCTGTAAGGTCTATTTTTAAGCATCTAATATAATTTCTGTATATTTGCTGTATCAGTGAAGTTAATCTGCTTGCTAACAATGTGTGACAGCAATGTCCTCACTGAATCTTATAACCATTTATGTGCTATTGATATGTGGTGAAACAGATGTTTATCATGTTCTTGTTTGCCCTTCATTATTTCAAATACAAAACAAACCTAAGTGAATACTGTCACTGATGTAGTTATTTAAATTAAAAGGAACTGCCGTGCAAATTAAATTTGCTGGTAGTTATACAGCATGGGTAGACGGTGTACACTGTGGGGACTCCAAATACACCATGTGCTTGTGTGACTGTCAAGTATCTAAATATCTAAATGGCGTCAAGTTGGGAAAAGGGGAAGTACAACGGGATCTGAGGGTCCTTGTACATAAGTCTATGAAAGTAAGCATGCAGGTACAGCAGGCAGTGAAGAAAGCGAATGGCATGTTGGCCTTTCTCACAAGAGGAATCGAATATAGGAGCAAAGAGGTTCTTCTGCAGTTGTACAGAGCACTAGTGAGATCACACCTGGAGTATTGTGTGCAGTTTTGGTCCCCTAATTTGAGGAAGGACATTCTTGCTATTGAGGGAGTGCAGCGTAGGTTTACAAGGTTAATTCCCGGGATGGCGGGACTGACATATGCTGAGAGAATGGAGCAGCTGGGCTTGAACACTCTGGAGTTTAGAAGGATGAGAGGGGATCTCATTGAAACGTATAAGATTGTTAAGGGCTTGGACACACTAGAGGCAGGAAACATGTTCCCGATGTTGGGGGAGTCCAGAACCAGGGGCCACAGTTTAAGAATAAGGAGTAAGCCATTTAGAACGGAGACAAGGAAACACTTTTTCTCACAGAGTGGTGAGTCTGGAACTCTCTGCCTCAGAGGGCGGTGGAGGCAGGTTCCCTAGATACTTTCAAGCGAGAGCTAGATAGGGCTCTTAAAAATAGCGGAATCAGGGGATATGGGGAGAAGGCGGGAACGGGGTACTGATTATGGATGATCAGCCATGATCACATTGAATGGCGGTGCTGGCATGAAGGGCCAAATGGCCTACTCCTGCACCTAATGTCTATTGCGACAAAGGCATGGTTTTACTCAAGGCTATTAATTCTATTCCCGGTTAGTTTGCAGCAAATTAATTACAAATTAATTTAAATTTAGTAATTTAAAGATTTTGCAGAATGTCATTCTGTGTTTATTTCCTTCATTTGTTATTAAACTTACACAACAAAATCTGTGAGTTTTAATCATTTACATACCAATTAGCACTAACTTCCTGTTTATTTCACAAATGCTCTGATTTTTCACCTGCAACCCAACCATTAGGTTTGGGCTGCTCAGTTGCTCCCTCACCTCTGTTCTTTGCAAGTTAGTTTATGCTCTTGTCCTGCTGTTTCCTCGGCACATTTCCTCTTCCATCTCCTTCAGGCCAAGAACCATAAGCTGCAGAGCACCTGGTGCATGTCTGACCCGTCTAACCTTAGCCCGTCAATTCAATAATATTAAGCTCTGTGTCCCATACTCCGGGAAGAGCCGTGCATTGTTCCACAATCATTCCAGAGAGGATGGACAACATGGCTCCAATTCCTCATGACAAATTTCACGCTCCACTGCCCTTTCAAACTTCTCTCTAACACCAAATGTAGACAGTTCAAGGATTTATTTGTCGTCAGCATTGAGGTTACATGCTGTTGCAGTAACCTTATCTCCCTCTACTTCTCTCTTCCCTGGCATGCATGATAACCCCTCCCTACCTCCCCATTCTAGTTCACGGTCCCCTGTCGTTCCAGGTTCTTTCCTTTTCCTTCGAGCTGCTCCTACTCGTCTTCCAGCCCGTATCTTCCATAAATGGTGGTTCTTGATCTTCACTCAACTATAATTCTGTAAGGTGCAAATAAAAAGCAAAATGGAAATCTGAAATAAAGACAGAAACTGATAGAAGTGCTCAGGAGTTTCAGCAGCTTCAATGATAAGAGAAGCAATGTTTGAGTAACTCAGTGGGTCAGGCAACATCTCTGGAGAACATGGATAGGTGACGGTAGACACAAAATGCTGGAGTAACTCAGCGGTTGAGGCAGCATCTCTAGAGAGAAGGAATGGGCGATGTTTCGGGTCGAGACCCTCTCTGCAGAAGGGTCGCGACCCAAAACGTTGCCTGTTCCTTCTCTCCAGAGATGCTGCCTCGCTGAGTTACTCCAGCATTTTGTCTATCTTCGATTTAAACCAGCATCTGCAGTTCCAGGGGGCGCCGACCCAAGTGGTATGGCTGCCCAGCCTGCAGCTGTCTGTTTTTCATCTTTTTTCTTATTTTTAGTTAGTTGAGTGTTTTGTTTTTAGGAGTTCTAGCCTTTTTTATGGTGGGGGAGGGGGAAACTATCTTTCAGGGTCCCTACCTTGTCGGAGATGCAGCTTTTCTCCGGTCTGCACCGTCGACCCGTCCTCGCGGCCTTCCAGCGGGCCTGGAGCAGCGTTTCCTGAGGGGACGGCCCGGAGCCTTGGCTTCGGCGGCGGCACAGCGCTGGAGCGCTATCGCGGAGCGGACGATGCCTTGCCCGGGTCGCCGTGCTGGATCTCCGATGAGCTGAAGACCGCCGAGTAAAACATCGCGGAGTTGCGGGTCTGCGGAGTGGCCAGCCGCGGGCGGTGGCGCTGAACTTTTCGCCGGGAGTCTGGGATCTCGCGACGAGATCGCCAGTAGTGGAGCTCCATCCGGCGCGGCCTTGTCGGCTTCGGAAGCCGTGGTCTCGAGTAAGGAGGCGGCCATTCCAGGTGTCCCATGCCGCTGAGAGGATTCTCCCGACGGCGGAGCACCATCACCCGGCGAGAACGGCCTGGAACATCGGGCCTCCGTAGCGGCGACTGCAGAGGCCTCAATAGGCCTGACTATGGGTGGACATGGGGATGGGACTGAACTTAGTGCCTTCCCTCATAATGGGAACCATTGTGGGGGGATGTTTTTTATGTTAAAGTTCTTTATTATAATCATGTTTGTATTCTTTTTTTATGTTCTGCATTGGCAACAAGAATTTCACTACACCTAGGTGTATGTGACTAATAAAGAAACCTTTGAACCTCTTTCTTACACTTGGATAGATGACGTTTCGGATCAGGAATGTTTCATTTTGAACATCATTGTTAATCTTATATCCCAAGACTTCACAAAGTTGGATGGTGAAAATGCACTTTGCTTGTTGATGGAAAGGAATGTTGTTCTTGGGTTGAAACCCTCCAAGAAGTGATTCCATTCCCTCCACAGATGCTGCTCAACCTGCTGTGACACTCTAGATTGCATTTACTGACAACGAACAATCTCTAATGGTTTGATTTGATTCCCATTCTGCTCCTTGTCAGTAAACCTTTGCTGGTTGTAATCATTCAAGTATTTTGTTGGAAATGCGATTCCTCCTAATGGGTAAATCAGACCAATTCATAACGAGTTGGTCTCCATTCGTCGTTTTTTTGGAATCATATGGTGCAACACAATTGTAAAAAATAACTGTTTCAGGACTGGACGAGGGTTGGTCAAGATTATAAATAATGATCTCCTTTTCTTTTTTATTTTATTTTCTTTTCTCTATTTTCTCTCTCAACTTTCTTCATTTACTCGTTTTCTTTCTTCACACACTATATATTTCACATCTTTCTATCCGTTACTATCTAACTTATTTTTCTTATTCTCATCTTTTTTCAATGTAACAAAAAAAAAAGAAGTTGTACATAAAATGTATTATGAAAATATATATTAGGCACTTTGGTGCCATATGACTGTACTTACTTCTAATAAAATAAAATATTTTTAAAAAATAAAAAATTCAAGTATTTTGTTTGTTGTTACCGGCATGGTACAATGTGCTACAATAGTACAGTTTCATGGATGGCTTTGTAGCTTAGTCAAACACCACCTTCGTCAAAAAAGGATTCGAGCGACATTTGTGTGCTGTATAATATATCGGGTCTGAATGAGAAATAAAATCCTTCTTTGCACACCCTCCCCAACAGCTCTGCACAAGAGCACAGAGTCTTGATTAGTCATGGGGAGCTGTTTAAAGCTCATAGTTTCAGCATAATGCCCATCAGCACTCCGCCCAATTTCATTTCCTTTGCTGAAATTTATTCCACCCAACACGTTGTAAAGCCACATTAAACAAAGCTAACCACTTGGCTTAACATATCATTTTCAACATTTGGATTGTATCATAATCCACCACCGATTTCCCAGCACCCTTGGTTCCATGGCCTGGCTGTATAATTTGTTTTAGCGAGATACCGGCCTGCAAAGTTGGCATGGAAGTCGGCTATGGGAACTGGTCTGCCGACTCCGGCAGGTCTGGAGCTCCAGTGCCCTGGCCAAAGGGGGCAAATTCTATCGGCCGCGAAAGCCCCGATTAGGTCAAGATCGGCCGTCTCACCCAGCGTAGGCGCCACATTTTCAGTGGGACTTCCATGGGGGATTTCAAGTGCGCTCTTGTAATTTTCTCTGGATTAAATGGGATGCCGGGCCACCAGTTGCCGGAAAATCGGTGGTGGACCTGTGGTCTTTTGGACACTTGGTTTTGTTTCTATTGCACTGGTATAATTTTAAATTAAAAATGCCCAACTGCAATCTCAATTATAACTGGTTATGTGATGTATAGTCTAAAGTAAACAATTCTGGTGTATAGAATTTTATCAGCATATATTGTTTAAATATTCATTTTAACAGAATTAATAAATATCATCAAAATATCTCAATATCCTGCAGGTTAGTGATTCAAAAAATTGCTGCCTTCATTTCAGTCCATCCTTTGTTATTGAGGATCTGTTCTGGTTCTGTGGTGACAAGTCCATTGTAGGACAGTATGCGCTATAGAGTAGTTTGTAAAAACTTAGAAATAAAGAACTGCAAATGCTGGCTTACAAAACAGACACAAAGCATTGGAGAAACTCAGTGGGTCAGGCAGCATCTCCGGAGAACATTCTAATCAGACTGAAGAAGGGTCCCGACCCGAAACGTCATCTGTCCGTGTTTTCCACAGATGCTGCCTCGCCCACTGAGTTGCTCCAGCACTTTAGGTTTCTTTTTTTAAAGTAGTTTGTAAGATGATTCACTCCTCCTGCCATTTATGCTGGGTTTTCCTGTGTTCCTGGTTCTCAGCACCATGTCAAATGCACCTCCTCCGTTTTGAGTGGTCGTGGGCCAGAGATTACCAAGACTCAGTGGCGGTGATTCCCGTCTCTGTCTGGTAGTCTGACTGACTATAGTGGGGGATGGGGAGAAGATAATCAAGTCTGAAGAAGGGTTCCATCATGAAACATCACCTATCCATTTTATTCCAGAGATGCTGTCTGACTCGCTGAGCTACTCCAGCATTTTGTGTCCATAACTTGCTTGTACTTCTTGTTTCACAATTCATTTACTCACTGCTTTTTACATGCATTCCTTTCTATATGTTTTTTTAGAGAGATACAACATGAAAACAGGCCCTAAAATTTAGCCCACAGAGTCCATGCTAACCACCGATCACCCGTTCACACTAGTTCTATGTTATCCCACTCGGACACCTGGAGTAGTTTTGCAGAGGCTGCTTAACCAATAAACCCGCAGGTCTTTGGGATGTGGGAGGAAACCAGAGAACCCGGAGGAAACTCATGCGATCACAGGGAGGACATGCAAACTCCACACAGACAGCACTCGAGGTCAGAAATTGAATTTGGGTCGCTGGCGCTGAGAGGCAACAGCTCTACCATCTGCCCATTTTTGTAGGTTGGGAAGGGAAACAGATGAGCTTGAAAAATCATTCTTTCCAGGTTAATCAAATAATTTTAATGTGGTTTTAGGTGGTCTCTGGCTCATAATTTTGTATTGAACATTCTACAGCAGCAGTAAATGTCTGAAGGAGGGTCTCGACCCGAAACGTCACCCAGCCCTTCTCTCCAGAGATGCTGCCTGACCTGCTGAGTTACTCCAGAATTTTGTGTCTACCTTCGGTTTAAACCAGCATCCCGCTGAGTTACTCCAGAATTTTGTGTCTACCTTCGGTTTAAACCAGCATCTGCAGTAAATGTTTGATGTTCTATATCCTGAAAGAATTGTTTTTACTATGCCAATATAACTATTAATTGTATATTCAGCAACTTTTTTTTTCTTCCCAACAATATAGGAAATGGACATGAATTAGAAAACTGGCTGCTGTTCTAGATTATGACCTCAACCAAGATCAATCGCTACAACCGTTTTTCAGCAGGTGCAACGAACATACCCACAGCAGACAGTACAAGTATTGTAAGTACCACACCTCACACCTTTAGTTTATTATTGTCACGTGTACCGAGGTACAATGAAAAGCTTTTTTGTGGTGTGCAGTGGAAAGACTATACATGATTACAGTCAAGCTGTACAGAGACGGGATGAAGGGAAGAATGGTTAGTACAAGATAAAGTCCAGTAAATACTCTGATTAAAGATAGTCCGAGGGTGTCCAATGAGCTAGATGGGACGTCAGGACCACTCTCTAGTTGGTGATAGGATGGTTCAATTGACTGATAACAATTGTCCCTGAATCTGGAGGTTTGAGTTTTCAAACTTCTGTACCTCTTGCCTGACAGGAGGGCAGAAGAGGGAGTGATCTGGGAGAGACTGGTCCTTGATTATGCTGGCGGCCTTGCTGTAGTTGGAGTTAATGGAAGTGAGGTTGGCTAGTGTGATGGTTTAGGCTACGCCCACAACTTAAAGCAGAGTGGCTTCTTAGCTGGTAAAACCAGAAATGTTGAACTTTTCGTAGCTGCTTGTGTTTAAATGATATTCTCTGAAATCCTTTAAACTGGAGTAAATTGAATAATATACCATAAAGCAAATAATACGGCACAAAGTTGCTGCCTTTAACAGTGCCAGGGACCCGGGTTCAACCCTGACCATGTGTGTTGTCTGCAGTTTGTACGTTCTCCCTGTGGGTTTCTCCGGGTACTCTGGTTTCTTTCCACATGCCCAAGACGTGCAGGTTTGTTGTTTAGTTAACTTCTATAATAACCCTAGTGTAGGATAGTGCTAGTGTACAGGTGATCACTGGTGAGCGCAGCTTAGTTGGGCCGAAGGGCCTGTTTCCTCGATGTATCTCAAGCCTAAAGCATGGTCTGGCAAATGTTTATATTGAGATTAAATATGACACGGTGTAATGGAACGTAGCTTTAAACCTGTGTTTCCCTTAACACACACAGATCAATGTATATTTTGAGTCATGCCACTTGAAGGTCATATGCGTTCCCAGAGAAATTGAGTAGATGAGACCTTTTCTGGCTATTAGTAACCTCTTCTCCGTAACAAGTTTATTTGACATTAACAGAAGAATAGGAGCTGCAGAAATCTCGCAATGATAAAGTCAAATTCAGTTTAATGTCATGTGCACAAGCACAGTGAGCCAGTTACAATGAAAATCTTATTTGCAGCAGCATCGCAGGCACATACACTCAGACAACACACGGACGCATAAATTCCACACAAATTCCACAAGCGAGTGAAGAGAAAAGGGCCCTGCAATAAATAAGGCACCAGTGCAAAAATACACAATTAGAAAACTAGTCTGTGTGAGTGCTAGACGTAGTTGGGATAGGTTTAGGGTTGTGCAGGTCGGTTTTCAAAATCCTAATGGTTATAGGAAGGCAGTTGTTCCTGAACCTGGTGATGTGAAACTTCAAGCTTCTGTACCTCTTGCTGTATGGTAGTAGCAACACGAGGGTGCAGCCGGAATGGTGGGAGATCCTTGATGAAAGATACCCTCACTGTACTACTAATGTCAAATGAATTAGTCTTTTATCCAAGGTACACAAAAATGCTGGAGAAACTCAGCGGGTGCAGCAGCATCTATGGAGCGAAGGAAATAGGCAACGTTTCGGGCCAAAACCCTTCTTCAGTCTTTTATCCAGTCTGAAGAAGGGTCCTGACCTGAATCATCACCTATCCATATTCTCAAGTGATGCTGCCTGACCCGCTGAGTTTAGACTTTACTTTTAGACTCTAAAGATACAGCACAGAAAGAGGCCCTTCGACCCACCGAGTCTGCATAGACCAGCGATCACTATCCTACACACCAGAAACAATTTACAACTTTTTACTGAAGCCAATTAACCTACAAACTTGCACATCTTTGGAGAGTGGGAGGTAAGTGGGGCACCCAGAGAAAACCCACACATTCACAGGGAGAACGTACAAGCTCTAAACAGACAGCATCCTGGTCCGGATCAAACCACAGTCTCTGAGGCTGTAAGACAGCGATTCTATCGCTGTGCCACTGCGCCACTTTAGTTACTCCAGGACTTTTTGTATTTTTATGTAAACCAGCACCTACAGTTCCTTGTGTCTGGTCCTTGTCGATGCTTTTTAACCTCCCTCCCTTCTAAAATAATTGGTTTAAATTTGCTATCATCCGATCTGTGGGAAGTGTTCTGGTAACTCTGGAATGTTGCCAGCTGGCAAACAATGCATCAGCTATTTCCACAGCTGTTTAGGAACTTTGGGATATGGGCCTTGGGAAATTATCAGCTTTCATTCCATTTAAATTATCCAGCACTATTTTTAAAAAGAGGCAAATTACCCAGTTCCTCATTTGCTCAGGATCTGTTCTGCATTACTTCACCTTCACGAGATCCAAGGCCTGTCACTCCCTCCTAACACTAGGATGCTTGACGAAGATATAACAATATGATAGAAGCTGCCACTGAGTCACCCGCGGCCACGCATGGAGGCAGGCCTGGCTCGCCGCCGCAAAGAAAGACCCTGCGGGCCACGTCCCGCGCAGGGGATGCTCGGAAGCCGCCGAGCTCAGCCCAGAAAACGCCAAGCTCAGACCCGAAGACCAGAGAGCTGAAGAGGTGGGAGCCACTGGTGATGACAGACACAAGGAGTGGGCCGTTTGGAGAGGGGCTGGGGTATTGCCTCCACAGCCTTCATGATCGGCTGCAGGAGGCAGCCACCAGACACAAAGACGGTTGGACAAGGAGTGGGACGTCAGTTCATCGGTCGAGGGCCACGGAGGAGGCTCTGCAGCAACCTGGGGCGTTCCTGGAGCGTGGACTAGTTACAGAGTCATACAGCATGGAAACAGGCCCTTCGGCTCAATTTCCCCACGCCGACCAACATGCCCAATCTTTGGTCTTTTTGTAAATGGTGCCAAAATATGGCGATTCGTGCATGTGTGATTGAAGCAAAAATAATTTCACTGTGCAGTGCACACATAACAATAGAGCACTATTGAACCATTCTTCACTGCATGTTCTGCAGTAGTACACAAAGGCAGTTCACAACCTCTATCAGGGACAATTGTGGATGGGCAGTGACTTCTGACCTTGCCAGTGATGCTCATATCTACAAAAATAATTTTTATTTTTGCATCATAGAGATGTTCCAAGCTGAGGTGGACAATAAATGTATAATTTCATACTGCCGATTTTTCCTCATGACAGTAATTCTTTGGGATTTTGACGTCGTGATCTGTCGTGTTTTTAAGTACGGTTATTCTTTTCATTACTGTCAACTTGCATACATTAATTTTAAAGCATACTCATCTCTCCTTTAATATTATCCTTGATATCTGACATAAATATTCTCTCTGTAATGTTATGTGACAAAAAGTAGTTTTCATTCACTGGTAATAGCATTGACCATTTTTAATGGGTTTGCAGTCAAATCTGGCGGAATTTATTTACATACTAAACAATAAACGGGTCATACTAATAATCAGGCTTTTGGCTTTGATTGCACAACCTGTCTTCTTATAATAAAGGGCACAAAGTGCTGGAGTAACTCATCAGGTCACGCAGCAACAGGACAGGTGATGTGTTTGGTCGGGACCTTTCTTCAAACTGATTGTGATTGGGAGCAGGGGGAGAAGGAAAACTGGAAGAGAGGAGTAGGCAGGAGATAGCCTGGCAAGTGATAGGTGAATAAATGATCAGTTTGATAAGTAATCAGACTGAAGAAGCATCCTGACCTGAAACGCCACCTATCCATGTTCACCAGAGATGCTGCCTGACCCGCTGAGTTACTCCAGCACTTTGTGTCTTCAAGTGATAGATGGATACAGGTGTGGGGAGGGGGTGGAGGGTTGATTTATGTCGTCTTTCACAATCCCAAGAATTTAAACTTTTATTTTTCTTTCAAAAACAGACAAGAATGGAAACGACTTTTGGTCCAGCATATTCCACTGTCACTACCATCACTAAAGGTAAGCGGGTGTATTTGTGTTCCTCTTGTCGAAGTATTTCGTTATCTACATATGATCCACACATTACTATTTAATTTAACTTGTGGTTACTCTGAAGAACTGTACCAAAACTGAAAGTTATTCTTGGTAGGAACACGTAGCCCCTCGTTTATTCTTCAGTGTTTAAGGAGGGCTATCTGGTCGCTGGAATTGTCCTGGTGCCATTATTTTTACTCTGTTAATTTATCATATCATATACTTATTAAAACTCTGTGTGTGTGTGTGTGTGTGTGTGTATATATGTCATTTTACATATTTCAGTAGCGATTTGCCTTATTTTAGAAATCCACTCCACTGTAAATTTTGTCAATTATTTCCCGATATTTTCACTAAAATTGTTCACCAAACAGACTTTTTTTTCAAATATCGCCGCTGGCCACTGCAGATCCCGAGGTCACTGACGCTCACGCACTGAAGAACTTTTTCTCTCCTAGCGGCCGGCGCAGCTTGTGAAGCCACACCCCTCCCCGCCCGCTCACTCCAGCTGCGGGTTTCCAGAGAGTCAGCCCCCCCCTCCTCCTCCTCCTCTTCTCACCTCCTTCCCTCTCCTCTCTACCCATCACAGAGGACGACCTCCTCTCCGTCTCCCCGGCCTGATCGTCTGTAACGTCCACTGCTTTTGGCAGTCCTCAGCAAAGAGTAGCAATGTTA
The DNA here is from genome assembly GCF_028641065.1 of Leucoraja erinaceus. NCBI lineage: Eukaryota > Metazoa > Chordata > Chondrichthyes > Rajiformes > Rajidae > Leucoraja > Leucoraja erinaceus. Next base: position 23,758,518 of record NC_073396.1, read on the forward strand.
CAAAATGTTGAGATTTAAAAAATCAAGTCTGCAATTTATCCCATCAGATAAAGCATAAAAAGAAGTTTAATTTGACACCTAATTCACTTTCATATCTCAAGTAATAAAAATGTTATGGCCATTTTCATACTCGGAAATTAGCATCTTGTTCCCTATTGATTTTCTATGGACATAACAAAAAAGCTGTGATCGTGTGCAGTCAAAAGCCCATAACCTTCTTAAAAATTAAGAGAACTGAATGAAATTTTCAGTTATCATAGATTGAACCATTCTGAAACAGATATAAAATAATCTTACTTGGATGACTTGAAATTAAAGCATATAATTAGTTAGTTACCCAATTGTAGCTAATTACAAAATGCAATTACTAGATCTAAACATCTATCCATATCTTAAGAAAAGATTTAACAATTTTTAATCTTTCTCTCTCTCCCCCTCTCTCTCTCTCTCTCTCTCTCTCTCTCTCTCTCCTCCCTCCCCCACCCTCCCCATCACCCACCCTCCCTCTCCTCCACCCCCTACCCTCCACCCCCCTCTCTCCTGGTCTCTGCCCCCTCTCTCTCTGCCATCATTCTCTACCCCCCCCCCTTTCTCGATGTGCCTGCGAGTTGGGGGCTATGCGTCAGTGGATAGGGCAGTTATGGGGTAAAAGGAGCAAATGAATAATATTAATATAATATCGATGGGGGTAGTTAACGTGTGTGCGGGGAGTAGTTAGTGTGTGTGTGTATTTTACATATTCCGGTAGAGATTTACCTCATGATTCCGAAAATCCCCTCATCTGAAAATTTAATTCATTATTTCTCCAGTTTTGTACAAAAATTGTTCACCAATCTGACATCTTTTTAAAATCTAACGTGCTGGATGAAGTCACAATGCCTTTGCTCCTCACGGCAAACTGCGCAGAGTTTTCAACGCGCAGCCATGAGCTGTGAGTTGCGTGGCCCAGCCGCCCTCTCCCCCCCCAAATATAGATGATGACATAGTGATGTAACATTTTCTTTTATTCCGTGATGATTTTACCATTAACTGTGATTAAGAGGAACACAATGAAGTAACCACCCTCACGCCAAGTATAATAGTATTTCCTGTTGTGTTTTGCAAACTCTTCTGTAAATTAATTCCCTCTAGTATCCCTTATTACATATTCACTTGCTGTTTTTATTTATTCCCTTCAAAGATAGCCGTTTCTTCTTTACATTTTTGCATGCTTTACTCTTGAAGCAGAGTAGGTATCAGAGTCTGCATGGGTTTACAGAGGTAACTCGTACCTTGTGAGCCTGACTGATTTTTGTTTTAGGGAATTGTCTCAAGTAGTGGGCAGAAGAACATCTATTTTGTGAATTTTGGAGGAAAAGTTTGATAAAGCTTTTCATATGAGACTACGAGCTGCACATTAAAATCACGGATGGAGGGCAAATGCCAATTCTAACCCAATGCAGTGCGGTCTAAGGCTAATTTGTAAATCATTTACTACTTCCACTCTAGCAAAGTTTGGGGCTCACCGTGTGGTATGCTCTACATTGGAGAAACCAAACACATATTGGGTTATCGCTTTGCGGCCAACCTATGTTCAGTCCACAGACCCTGAAATTCCCATTGCCTGCCACTCTAAATCTACTTCCCAGGCCCTCACGTAAATTTGATGGGTTTTTTGAAGAAGCCACAGAGAAGATTTACGGGGAAACATGACCAATGTTGTATCCGTGGACTTTAGTGAGGCCTTTGACAAGGTAGAAGCTGGTCTGGAATTTGGATCACATGGGATCTAGGTGGAGATAGGCAAGGTTAGAGACAGGATGATATAGAGATTTGTTTTCCGACTGTACGAGTGGTGTGCCACAGGAATTAGTGTTGAGTCCCCTGTTGTTCACTATCTATATTAACAATTGGGATATGATTATAAGTGGCATGGTTAGCAGATGATACAAACATTTGTGGTTACCTGAGATTGCAACGGGATCTTGACCTGCTGGAGCATTGGGCCAAGGAGTGGCAGATAGAGTTAAATTGGGATAAGTGTTCCGTTTTGTAAAGACAAACCAGGGCATAAGTAAATGGTAGGAGAATGTTGTAAAACAGATGTACAAGGGATGCCAGTACATAGTTGCCCGTATGTGGTGACTCGGATAGATAGGCTGTTGAAGAAGACAATTGGTACGCTTGCCTTCATCAGTCAGGATATTTGAATACAGCTGTGCTAGACATTCGTATGCCTACATTTGATGCACAGTTCTAGTTGCCCTGCTGTATGCAGGTGCAAAAACGATTTGAGGATGTTACTGGGTCTGGAAGGTTTGAGTTATAAGGAGCGGCTGTGTCTTTTTTATCTGGAGGCGTAGCAGGCTGAAGGATCACCTTGTAGAGGTTTATCAAATTATATAAAATCCTCTCGATCCGGTAAAGTCCTTGTCATAAGTATAGAAAGAGTATATGAAAATAAATTTCTTGGTGTGACCTTAGACCACAAAATCTGCTGGAAACCACATATAAACCATGTCAAAGCAAAACTGGCAAAGTCGAAAGCAATATTGGGAAAATCAAGACACATTCTGGACCACAAATCATTACATACTCTGTATAATACACTCCTATTGCCATATCTGTGTTACTGTGTGGAGATATGGGGTAACACCTACAAAACCAACCTACAGCCGTTATGCACATTACAAAAAAGAGCAATAAGAATTATCAATAACGTTGGATATCTTGAACATACCAATTTATTATTCTTAAAGTCACATACACTGAAGTTCACCGATCTGGTTAAATTGTAAAGCTCTGGCCAGCAGCGGCCTCTGCAGCCTGTCCGCGTTTTTATTATTTTTTGTCTGTGTTTTTATGTAGTTTTTGTTATTTTATGTTGGGGGTGTGTGTGTGGGGGGGGGGGGGGGGGGGGGTGGGAGGGGGGGGGAACTTTTTTTGAATCTCTCCCTGCACTGGAGACCCGACCTTTTCTCGTCGGTTCTCAGGTGTCGTTGAGGGCCGCAACGAGGAGCGGCCTCCAACAGGAAGAAGCCGGGGACTCAGGTGTCGACTCACCGTTGCCGTCGCGGAGCTGGCCGAGTCCGGAGCGGGTGGAGCGGTGGAGGAGCGCTGCTGCTGCTGCTGCTGCTGCTGCTGCTACCGGAGAGTCGGAGACTCCAACGACGGGTCTGTGGACGACGGCACCGGGAGCCCACGGCTCCCTGGAGGGAGACCGCTTCTCAGGGCTCCTGCAACGGCGACTTCTCCCGCCCGAGTTGCGGGGTTGAAGAGCTCCTGGAGCGGGGCCTGACACCACTGCCCCGCGCGGCTGGAATGGCCGCGGACTCTGCGAGCGCACACCGGGGGCTCTAACACCAAGACCCGGTGTGCGACCTCGCACCACCCGGCGTGGCTTTAATGGCCGCGGGACAATCGCCATCGCCAGCCGGGGGCTATGACTTTGACTCTGACATCGGGGGGGGGAGAGAGTGCAGTGGAGAGATAAGTTTATTTGGCCTTCCATCACAGCTATGTGATGGATGTTTATGTTAAATGTAATTATTGTGTGTCTGGGGTCTATTTGTATGTAATGTATGGCTGCAGAAACGGCATTTCGTTTGGACCTCCAGGGGTCCAAATGACAATTAAATTGACTGACTGATTAAAGACTGTGCAAATCATGTACAAAGCAAGAAATAATTTACTTCCAAGAAATATACAAAAACTGTTTATGGAAAGACAGGGTGGGTATAATTTGAGAGGGGAACATAATTTTAAAAAACTCATTGTCAGAACAACTCTTAAAATTATGTGCATAGCAATCTGTGGTGTGAATTTATGAAATGGTCTGGAACAGGAGATAAAACTTAGTACAAGCATAATTCAGTTTAAAAAGATGTACAAAAACACTGTTTAAAAGGATATTGGGATGAGGATAGGTGATTGTGAGTGGGATATTTGTTATACTGATTGTATTGGGAAGGATGATTATAGAGTGATGGGTTGTATATATGACTAAGATACTGTATAGTATATGAGGGTTTTTTCTTTTCTTTTTCTTTTGCTTTTTTTGTATGGCTTTGTAAATATTTGATTAGTGTATAAATGCAAATAATTTGGTGTACATATAGTGGCTGGTGTACATATGGTGTACATATAACTGCTAAATTTGTATAAGATAATTACAAGCAGTTGAATAATGGGTGGGAATTAATAAGCTTTGGCTTCCAGCTCCTTTTCGGCCACATACGATTTCATTTATTTATAGATATTGTTTATGACACTTTATAGATATTCTTGTTTTGTTTTTTTGTATGCTGTTTCACACTTGCTTTTTATTCTTTTATTCCGTTCGAAATTAAAAAAAATAAAAAAAATAAAAAAAAAAATAGATTTATTTTGCGGCCATTCCATTTTAATGATGCCTTCTTATAGCAGGGCATCATGGGGAGCATGGATATAGTGAATGGACAGTCTTTTCCCCTAGATATGGAAGACTAAAAGCAGACGGTATAAGTTTAATTTGAGACCGAGAAGAAAGATTTAAAAGAGACCTAAGAGACAACATTTCCCCAGAGAGAGAGAGCGAGAGGGAGGGAGAGAGGGAGTGGGAGAGAGAATGGATTGAGCCACCAGAGGAAGTGCTGGAGGCAGGTACAATTACAGAATTTAAAAGACAATTAGACAGGTGCATGGATAGGGAAGGTTTGGAATGATATGGACGAGGTGCAGGCAAGTGGGACTAGCTTGGTTAGGCAACCTGGTCAGCATGGGTGAGTTGGGCCGACGGACTGTAGTCTCAGTGCTACAGTATAACTATGACACCCTAACCTTGCAACCTGTGGTCTCCTACAGTGTGACATTGGAGCCCAATGGAAGCTTCCAACTGGCAACATTGCAGCCTTCTCAACTTGTTGGGGGTTTGTTTGGTTCACTTTTTTTTCCTCCTGCGTAGAATTTAAGGTGCTATCTTTGCATGACTGTTAAATGAAGGATAACCCATTTTACTTTGGTTTGATATGCAGCTGATGGGACAAATACCTTCAAGCAGCATCGGAGGACCCCGTCTTCCTCTAGTACACTGCCATTTTCACCCAGGGATGAGGATGATGCAATGGTATGTATTTTGTAGCTGCATTAAACTTATCTTCCCCTTTGGTACCCACCACCATTGGTAAACTGCTCCAGCGATCTCTACCAATTATCTGTACTGAAAGTAACAGCCTTCACCACAATTACATTTTCTTGCCGCCTTTAAATTTTTTTTGGAGGTTTAATAAAGGTAGGACATACATCATGAGTGATAGAGCCCTGAGGCGCATTGATGAATGCAACAACCTGGGTGTAAAAGTCCATAGATCTCTTAAGATGACAAGACAGGTGGATGAGATGGTGAAAGGGTAATGCAGGATTTGGGCCTTTATAAATCAGGACATTGTGCATATGGACATGGGGTTTGTGGTACAACTCTATAAAACTTTGGTTAGTCCACAGCTAAAGTAGTGTGTGCAGTTCTGGATGCCACACTTTAAGACTAATGCACAGCCAAATGTGCAGAGAGGATTCATCAGGATGTGGTCTAGGTTGGCCTGCTTCAGTTTGGAGCAGAGCCTGGATAGGCTGGATTTGTTTTCCTGATGGGTGAGGAGGGACCTGATAGAGGAGTACAAAATGATGAGGATCCTGGATAGAGTGGATAGTGGAAAAATACTTCTCCCCATAACAAAGATGTATAAAAGCAGAAGTGATAGGTTTGTGTATCTGAGATAGATCTGGGGTAAAAATATTTTCAACCAAGGGCCTGAGCTATAGGGAGAGGTTGAGCAGGCTATGACTTTATTCCAATGAAAGCAGGAAGATGAGTAATGATCTTATAGAGGTGTATAAGACTGAGAAGAATGATAGGATAAATGCACGATATTTCACCCAGAGCATCGGAATCAAGAACCAGATGACATAGGTTTAAGGTATTAGGAACCTGAGGGGCAATTTTTTCACTCGGATGGTGGTGGGTGTATGGAACGAGCTGCCAGAGGAGGTTGTTGAAAAATGTACTGTCCCAATGTCTAAACAAAAATGTGGACAGGTACATGGATAGGATAGGTTTAAAGGATATGGGCCAAATGCTGACAGGCGGGACTAGTGTAGATGGGGCATGTTGGTTGTAGTGGGCCCTCTTTCCATGCTGTGACATGCGGTGGTTATAACCTGGAACAAATTACCTGAGAAATTGATGAAAGCAGGTAATCTCACACCATTTAAAAGCAATCTGGATGACTATTTGTACTGCCAAGCCTTACATGCTATGGACTAAGTGCTTGTAAATGGGATAAGTATAGTATTGGTTTATTATTATTATTATTATTATTATTGTCACATGAAAATCTTTGCGTGCTATCCAGTCAAATTATACTATACGTGAGTACAGTCAAGCCACTCACAAGCACACAGGTTGTGTACAGAGAGAAAAATACCATAATGCATGATATATTGTTACAACATTATACCATTACAGTTGCAGAGAAAGTGCAGATTAGGAAAAAAAGGACAAAGTCTGCAATGCGGTAGGTTAGAAGATTAGAACTGTACCCTAACTTATGAGAGGACTGTTCAGTAGGCTGATAACAGTGGGGAATAAGTTGTTTGGTGGTGAGCATGGATATGGTGGGACAAATGCCTGTTACTCTGCTGCATGACTTTAGAACTCTTTGCCAAGTTATATTATACTCAAATTCTCTGCCTACTTCAAGTACTTCATTGGATCCAAGTTCTTAAATCTCATTTTTTAATGGATATGTAGTAACATTTGCTTTCTCGAGTGGTTTAGTTTTTGTGGCACCTTGTTCTTCTAAGTTGGTAAATTAAATTTCTATCCTTCTGGTTTTCTGATAATGTCTCAACTTCCTTCCTGTAAAGCAGATAAAGCTGAGCACTATGTCCCTGATGCACTCATTAGGGCCAGTTAGAACTTACTGTTTACCACAACTCTATACCAGACTCTGAAGTTACATCTTTAGTTCTCCGTGCCACTATTTATATTTACTGTCTTCATTACTTCATTTGCCAAATTTCCCAAAATGTCTCTCTTTCTCTAACCTCTGGTGCCTTCAATTTATCAATCACTTTTGTTTTCTACTTGCCTCACGATTTTTATATTTTCCCATGGTGAATTCCATATATCACCTTTCTAGCATTGCATGCCCGGGAATGTTTCATAGAAACAGGAATTGAAAATGCTGGTTTAAAATAAATGAATGCACAAAGCACTGGAGTTACTCGGCGGGTCAGGCGGCATCATTGGAGGTCTTGACCCGAAACGCCACCCATTCCCTGTCCAGAGATGTTGCCTGTCCCGTTGAGTTGCTCCAGCTTTTTGTGTCTATATCTGGAGGACATGTATAGGCAGAGTTTCAGGTTGGGATCCCCTTTTAGACTCTTACTAGGGAGAGAAAGCCTGGCATTGGGGGATATAGGTGAGGGGATTATTTTATATTCATTTGGAACAACATGCACTACACCTAATTTAAGTTTAGGTTTCATGTTATCTGTTTACTGAGTTGAAAAGCTTTTGCATGCTATCCAAACCGATCAGATACTTTAAAATGTGCCTTCGCAACATAGAAACTTAGAAACATAGAAATTAGGTGCAGGAGTAGGCCATTCGGCCCTTCGAGCCTGCACCGCCATTCAATATGATCATGGCTGATCATCCAACTCAGTATTCCGTACCTGCCTTCTCTCCATACCCCCTGATCCCCTTAGCCATAAGGACCACATCTAACTCCCTCTTAAATATAGCCAATGAACTGGCCTCAACTATCCTCTGTGGCAGAGAGTTCCAGAGATTCAAGAGTCAAGAGTCAATTTAATTGTCATTTGGACCCCTGGGGGTCCAAACGAAATGTCGTTTCTGCAGCCATACATTACACACAAATAGACCCCAGACACAACATAATTACATTTTACATAAACATCCATCACATAGCTGTGATGGAAGGCCAAAAAAAACTTATCTCTCCACTGCACTCTCCCCCCCCCCCCCCCGATGTCAGAGTCAAAGTCAAAGCCCCCAGCTGGCGATGGCGATTGTCCCGCGGCCATTGAAGCCACGCCGGGTGGTGCGAGGTCGCACACCGGGTCTTGGTGTTGAAGCCCCCGGTGTGCACTCGCAAAGTCCCGCGGCCATTCCAGCCGCGCGGGGCAGTGGTGTCAGGCCCCGCTCCAGGAGCTCTTCAACCCCGCAACACGGGCGGGAGAATTCGCCGTTGCAGGAGCCCCGAAAAGCGGTCTCCCTCCAGGGATCCGCGGGCTCCCGGTGCCGCCGTCCGCAGACCCGCAGTAGCAGCCTTCGCATCAGCAGCGGCGGCATCGGCAGCAGCAGCAGCAGCAGCAGCGGCTCCTCCACCGCTCCACCCGCTCCGGTCCCGGCCAGCTCCGCGACGGCAACGGTGAGTCGGCACCAGAGTCCCCGGCTTCTTCCCGTTGGAGGCCGCTCCTCGTTGCGGCCTCAACGACACCTGAGACCTGACGAGAAAAGGTCGGGTCTCCAGTGCGGGGAGAGATTCAAAAGTTTCCCCCCCCCCCCCCCCCCCACCCCCCCCCACCCCCCCCCCACACACACACACCCCAACATAAAATAACAAAAACTACATAAAAACACAGACAAAAAAATAATAAAAACGCGGACAGGCTGCAGAGGCCGCTGCTGGCCAGAGCCGCGCCGCCTACTCTCTGTGTGAAAAAAGTTCTTCTCATCTCGGTTTTAAAGGATTTCCCCTTTATCCTTAAGCTGTGACCCCTGGTCCTGGACTTCCCCAACATCGGGAACAATCTTCCTGCATCTAGCCTGTCCAACCCCTTAAGAATTTTGTAAGTTTCTATAAGATCCCCTCTCAATCTTCTAAATTCTAGAGAGTATAAACCAAGTCTATCCAGTCTTTCTTCATAAGACAGTCCTGACATCCCAGGAATCAGTCTGGTGAACCGTCTCTGCACTCCCTCTATGGCAATAATGTCCTTCCTCAGATTTGGAGACCAAAACTGTACACAATACTCCAGGTGTGGTCTCACCAAGACCCTGTACAACTGCAGTAGAACCTCTCTGCTCCTATACTCAAATCCTTTTGCAATGAAAGCTAACATACCATTCGCTTTCTTTACTGCCTGCTGCACCTGCATGCCTACCTTCAATGACTGGTGTACCATGACACCCAGGTCTCGCTGCATCTCCCCCTTTCCCAATCGGCCACCATTTAGATAATAATCTGCTTTCCTGTTTTTGCCACCAAAATGGATAACCTCACATTTATCCACATTATACTGCATCTGCCAAACATTTGCCCACTCACCCAGCCTATCCAAGTCACCCTGCAGTCTCCTAGCATCCTCCTCACAGCTAACACTGCCCCCCAGCTTAGTGTCATCCGCAAACTTGGAGATATTGCCTTCAATTCCCTCATCCAGATCATTCATATATATTGTAAATAGCTGGGGTCCCAGTACTGAGCCTTGGGGTACCCCACTAGTCACTGCCTGCCATTGTGAAAAGGACCCATTTACTCCTACTCTTTGCTTACTGTTTGCCAGCCAGTTCTCTATCCACATCAATACTGAACCCCCAATGCCTTGTGCTTTAAGTTTGTATACTAATCTCTTATGTGGGACCTTGTCGAAAGCCTTCTGGAAGTCCAGATACACCACATCCACTGGTTCTCCCCTATCCACGCTACTAGTTACATCCTCGAAAAATTCTATAAGATTCGTCAGACATGATTTACCTTTCGTAAATCCATGCTGACTTTGTCCAATGATTGCACCACTTTCCAAATGTGCTGCTATCCCATCTTTAATAACTGACTCTAGCAGTTTCCCCACTACCGATGTTAGACTAACTGGTCTGTAATTCCCCATTTTCTCTCTCCCTCCCTTCTTAAAAAGTGGGGTTACGTTTGCTACCCGCCAATCTTCAGGAACTACTCCAGAATCTAAAGAGTTTTGAAAGATTATTACTAATGCATCCACTATTTCTGGAGCTACTTCCTTAAGTACTCTGGGATGCAGCCTATCTGGCCCTGGGGATTTATCGGCCTTTAATCCATTCAATTTAACCAACACCACTTCCCGGCTAACCTGGATTTCACTCAATTCCTCCAACTCCTTTGACCCGCGGTCCCCTGCTATTTCCGGCAAATTATTTATGTCTTCCTTAGTGAAGACGGAACCAAAGTAGTTATTCAATTGGTCCGCCATATCCTTGTTCCCCATGATCAACTCACCTGTTTCTGACTGCAAGGGACCTACATTTGTTTTAACTAATCTCTTTCTTTTCACATATCTATAAAAACTTTTGCAGTCAGTTTTTATGTTCCCTGCCAGTTTTCTTTCATAATCTATTTTTCCTTTCCTAATTAAGCCCTTTGTCCTCCTCTGCTGGTCTTTTAATTTCTCCCAGTCCTCCGGTATGCTGCTTTTTCTGGCTAATTTGTACGCATCATCCTTCGCTTTGATACTATCCCTGATTTCCCTTGTTATCCATGGATGTACTACCTTCCCTGATTTATTCTTTTGCCAAACTGGGATGAACAATTTTTGTAGTTCATCCATGCAGTCTTTAAATGTCTTCCATTGCATATCCACCGTCAACCCTTTTAGAATTAATTGCCAGTCAATCTTGGCCAATTCACGTCTCATACCCTCAAAGTTACCTTTCTTTAAGTTCAGAACCATTGTTTCTGAATTAACAATGTCACTCTCCATCCTAATGAAGAACTCAACCATATTATGGTCACTCTTGCCCAAGGGGGCACGTACAACAAGATTGCTAACTAACCCTTCCCTCATTACTCAATACCCAGTCTAAAATAGCCTGCTCTCTCGTTGGTTCCTCTACATGTTGATTTAGATAACTATCCCGCATACATTCCAAGAAATCCTCTTCCTCAGCACCCCTGCCAATTTGATTCACCCAATCTATATGTAGATTGAAGTCACCCATTATAACCGTTTTGCCTTTGTCGCACGCATTTCTAATTTCCTGTTTGATACCATCTCCAACTTCACTACTACTGTTAGGTGGCCTGTACACAACACCCACCAGCATTTTCTGCCCCTTAGTGTTTTGCTGCTCTACCCATACTGATTCCACATCCTCCAAACTAATGTCCTTCCTTTCCATTGCATTAATCCCCTCTCTAATCAGTAACGCTACCCCCCCTCCTTTTCCTTTCTGTCTATCCCTCCTGAATATTGAATATCCCTGGATGTTCAGCTCCCAGCCTTGGTCACCCTGGAGCCATGTCTCCGTGATCCCAACTATATCATAGTCATTAATAGCTATCTGCACATTCAACTCATCCACCTTATTACGAATGCTCCTTGCATTGAGACACAAAGCCTTCAGGCTTGTTTTTACAACACTCTTACCCCTTATACAATTATGTTGAAAAGTGGCCCATTTTGATTTTTGCCCTGGTTTTGTCTGCCTGCCACTTTTACTTTTCACCTTGCTACCTATTTCTTCTACCCTCATTTTACACCCTTCGGTCTCTACGCTCACACATTTAAGAAACCCTTTCCCTTTAACTCCATCCTCCACTGTCCCATTCAACACCCTTTTAGGTTTAGTTTATTTTTATTATCACATGTACAGAAGTACAATGAAAAGCTTTTTGTTGCGTGTTAACCAGTGAGCAGAAAGACTATACATGATTACAATCAAACCATCCACAGCGTAAAGATACAGGATAACGGGAATAACGTTTAGTGCAAGTAAAGTCCGATTAAAGATAGTCCTAGGATCCCCAATGAAGCAGCTAGTTGGACAGGATCGCTCTCTAGTTGTTGATGGGATGGTTCGGTTGCCTGATAATAGCTGGGACGAAATTGTTCCTGCATCTGGAGGTGTAGTTGACTAAAGGATTAGGTGACATTTCGGGTCAAAACCCTTCCCCAAATATCTGGGAGAAGGATCTCGACCCGAATGACCCAAAGATGGTGCCGGACCTGCTGTGTTACTCCAGCATTTTGTGCCTATCTGACCGTTGTGTCTTTTAAAAAAAATGTACAACTGAATTGCAGTGTGAGGACCATGTCACTGATCAGTTCTTCAAATAAACCCCACTTGCGGTGCTTGATGCTTTGAATGCTGCGATCTGTTCCAGAATCCCCTCAATGTTGATTTTGAGTTAGCGCCTTTATATTACCCAAAGTAAGTTATTCTGACTTAGCCAGTCTCATGATAAGAGTGACACACTTGCATTAATTCGCACAGCTCATATTTTTAATAAACAATTTACCATCTATTTTTCCCTCTTCCTAACATCTCCGCACCTTGCGTTGGATCAGATAAATGTTATAGTTTGTTATTCATACAACTTCTTTGAACTTGTGTACAATTACGTTTCTCTCTGGAAATAGCTTCACTTGTAAATACAGCCCTAATCATTAATCTGTTACTAAGCACAAGACAAACTTTTATATAGTCATTTGTAGAGTCAGTCGATGACATAGTTTATTGCCCTTAGTTAGGCCCCCAGTGCAGGAAATGGCAAAGTGCGACTCATGTTAATTGAATGGCAGGAAATCACCAGATTTAGTGGAATAGAAAACTTGGCAAAAGCTTTGTAGTGATTGGGACAAGTGCAGCTGCACAATGCCTGTGTTGTCATTGTTTGTCCAGTCTGTGTCTTTGCTAGCTTTTAAGAATCTGAAGACAAGACAACTTTAACTAAAGTTGCAAGGTAAGTTCGTTGTATGTTTTTTGTACGTGGGAATGTAAGATCGTGGAGTTTCTTTTGAAGAACTTTCCAGTTACCATCCAGTAGTAATGATGTTTGAGTCTCTGGCGGTCTGGATTTCAATGTGGTTTCTTTAAGATTTGAGGCATTGCAGCTGCTGTAGTTTTAAGCGATTAGATATGTGTTTAAAAAACAAGCTAGTTTGTAGTCATCATCCTCTGTGGGAACTATGGAGTTCTGTACTTAATCACAATATTTTTATGCTCATTGAAGGCTGGAGAAGAATTCTATATAGAGCTAATTGGAATCGTCCAGTAACTGCTTTAATGCAAAATGGAACATTGGATTGGACATATTTGTCTGTTGCAAAAGTGGTATTTAAATGATCACTGTCTCCTTTTCATATGCAGTTAAAAAGTTGTCTGGTAATGGTCAGAGCGACACCGGCTGAGATTGATTCTCTTCCTGTGGGAACTGTGGAATCAGATATATTTAAACACTGAGTATTTTCATGTTCGCTAGAGGCATGAGTAAAATTCTTTACAGAATTCTTTGGAGTAATCCAGTAGCTACTTCAATGCAATCTGCATCATTTAAAAGGATATTTGTCAGTTGCAAAAATGGCATTTAAATGTTGACAATTTCCTTTTTGTACGCAGCCAAAAGGTTAAAATGGTGTCTGTAGTAATGGCCAGAGCTACACCAGTCGAGAGTAATTCGTCTTTCTGCTTGATGTAAAGGATAGTAATTGTTACTGCTGTCTTTTTGTAGCCTCCGATCAGTACTCCACGTCGATCGGATTCGGCCATCTCTGTACGGTCCCTGCACTCGGAATCGAGCATGTCTCTCCGATCCACGTTCTCTCTACATGAAGAGGAAGACGAGCAGGTTAGAGCGTAGTGTGTCAGTTTTGGGAAGTGAAAGGGCGAATAAATAAACCGAGAATTTCTGCCTGAAATGGCCGTCAATTGATCTCTGTGGAGTGCGTTCTTTCGCGTGTGCTTTTGAACGTGTTTTATAAACCAAATGTAATAATTGCTTAAATCCGGAAATGGGATACAATAACCAAGATGCAGTAAAAAAAAAATACAGGATTTTGCATACTGCAGGGATGGGATATACAGCTAGCTCTGGAGATCAATAGATGAATGTTAAAATAATTAGTTGCCAGATGTTATTTAGAAATTTGTATTTTCAAATCCATTTCAAGATGGTAGAATTAAATGTAAAAGATTCACTAGTAAAATGGATGAAGTTAAGCCACTATATAATTCCTAAGAAGCAAAACATAGTTAATAAGTGGTCAGCATGTGTGATATTTGCCTGCTGTGTATCATATTATGATCACCTGTGTTTTATAATCTGCTCTTGTTATTCCAGGAACTCTTGGTTTTTGCTGAACAGCCATCAGTAAAATTATGTTGCCAACTTTGTTGCAGTGTGTTCAAAGATCCTGTCATCACAACATGTGGTGTAAGCAAAGCAATTCTATACTCTTACATAATTGTTCAAAAGTGTTTGAATGTTTTAGTTTGTGGACGTGTGGGATCAGTTGCGATTAATATTTAAGCAAAGTAGGAACAATTTTGCTGTTTGATGGCTAGTCCAACTACTGGAGCCAAAATTCTACATAAATATTAATTCATTGAAAAATGTACACAACATACCGAAGTACTTAATTTTTGTGCGGTGTGGAATGGAGGATCAAAGAGGGAGGAATTCAATGTTCGTTTCTTGATTCTTACCGTTAACAGTAAATGTTCTCGGAAAGGAGAGTTCTTGAAAAACCTATAAACATAATTATATTAGGTATATAAATATAAATAACTTTGCTGTAATAGTGTTTTGATTGAACCTCTGAAATTATCACCAGTTTATAGCCAAACCTTCATGCCATCGTGTAATCCTAGTTGCAAGACATTTGTTTTTAGTTTACTACACAGTCAAAGTCCTTTCTCAGGAAGCGCTGGATTTTGCTTATTAGCGTGGAAAGCCCCTTTAACAGGAAGCATGTACGTTGGACATGACGTCCAAGTAGCGAATGTTTTTGCTGCGGCTATGAAAGAGAGATGAATGCGTGCTAGCGTAGAACTGAAGTTCCAACCAGCATGCCAGTCGGCAAGGCTGGGAGACGACGTGACACTGTTTGTGTACTTCTGGAATTGTTGATAGCCTTTACACTAATGTGAGTGGATTATGGGTGTTTGATCTGGGAAGCTGCTCTGTAGCACAGAGTTGGCATTTATTGTTTTTGTTTTCTGATCAGGTCAGGAAGGAAACTCTTTCAGTGTATTGGCCGTAGAACACAAATCATGTTGCTAGTCTAAACCGGTTTAACATTCCACAGTTTCACATACTTGTTCATCTTTCTTTTTCGTGAAGAAAATGGCACTTGGTAATACTAGTGTTCTTTGTTTTATTTTAAATAGCACACATTTTGCAGAAGGTGCGCCCTAACATCTGGTAAGTTCCATCTTGTGCGCTGAAGAGCTTAACGTCACAAATGTTTCCATATTCCATATGTACAAGACATTGGTGAGGCCAAATTTAGAGTATTGTGTTTTGTTTTGGTCGGCTAGTTTAATTTAGTTTAGAGATACAGCGTGGAACCAGGCCGAATCCGCACTGACCAGCGATCCCCGTTACACTAGCACATACTTCACACGAGAGACAGTTTGCAGTTTTTTTTTACCAAAGCCAATTAACCTACAAACCTGTCGACTTTGGGGGAAACCGCACACGGTCATGGGGAGAACGTACATATAGCACCCGTAGTCAGAATCGAACCCGGGTCTCTGGCGCTGTAAGTCAGCAACTCTACATCTGTGCCACTGTGCCACCCATCCTCGAGATGTTGGAGGAAAGATGGTGTTAAGCTGGAAAGAGTGCAGAAAAGATTCACAAGGATGTTGCCAGGACTCAAGGACCTGAGCTACAGGGAGAGGTTGAGCAGGCTAGGATTTTATTCCTTGTAGCGAAGGGGAATGATATAGAGGTATACAAGATCATGAGAGGAATAGATAGCATAAATGCACATAGTCTTTTACCCAAGAATCGAGAACCACAGGACATAGGCTTAAGATGAGGGAGGGGAGCAATTTAAGAGGAGTCAAAGGGGCGACTTTTATTGCACAAATAGTGGTAGGTGTATGGAATGAGCTGCCAGAAGAGGTAGTTGAGACGGATACTATCGCATTTAAGAAACATTTAGACAGGTACATAGATAGGAAAGGTTTTAGAGGGATATATAGGCCAAACGCAGGCCGGTGGGATAATTGTATCTGCAACATGTTGGTTGGCGTGGGCAAATTGGGTCGAAGGTGTGTTGAATGCAACACTATTTTCTCTTCACAAACCGCTTTACATCAACCGGTATAGCACATCCCAAAGATGAGCGGGCTGTAAGTTAATTATATGCTGTAAATTGCCCCAAGTGTGCAGGGAGAGGGTGCGAAAGTGGGATAACAAAGAACTAGTGTGAATGGGTGATCAATGGTCGGTGTGGGCCTAAGGGGGTCTGTTTCCATGCTGTATTTTGCATTGTTTGGAAATCAAAAGTTTAAAATTTCTGTTCATTTTCATCTACAATATATGCAATAAAGTGTAGTGAATTGTGCAGCCTGACTTTAATTTGTTTTTTTTTTGTATGTATATTCCCAGAAAAGTGCCCCGTTGAAAATGCAAAGCTGACCGTTGTAGTTAACAACATCGCAGTGGCAGAACAGATAGGAGAGTTGTTTGTCCACTGTAAATATGGCTGCAAGCCAGCTTCGAATGGAAAACCAGGCGCCTTCGAAGTCAACTCACAAGGATGTCCATTTACTGTCAAACTGAGCTGTAGAAAGTAAGTTGTCATTCATCGTCCCAAACTGTGGCATACTTCTAGTTGCCGATTTGTAGCTCAATAATGTAAGACAAGGCATTTGCATTTATTAGAAAATGTAGTCAATTTGTATCAGTCGAGAATAAACCCTTTCATCACCCAGGTATATGTAATCTCACATCCCAGTTGAAAAGCTTGTTAATCACTGGCTTTGGGTCTTGCTACTGTTTCCTCTGGGTAATGTTCTTCTTATGGTTTTTTGTCTGGTGCTTTAGATAAGTATGTACAGGCACATAGTGAACATTCAATTTAAAAGCTGTCATAAGGGAACACACTGTTGATTGATATTGAGAATAGTAGATTAA
This sequence comes from Leucoraja erinaceus, assembly GCF_028641065.1. NCBI lineage: Eukaryota > Metazoa > Chordata > Chondrichthyes > Rajiformes > Rajidae > Leucoraja > Leucoraja erinaceus. Next base: position 23,775,407 of record NC_073396.1, read on the forward strand.
GTAATTAAATGCATTGATTGTTTGCTCGATTCATGTTAAAAAGATAACCTTGATTAAACGGTATAATCGTATCACACCGTGTTTGAGACTAATGACTCAACTGTGGAAAACAGCTGTAATTCATATCCAGCATGCCTGTTATCAATATTCACGTGGTTTCTACTCCAGCAGGAACTAGAAGTCAGGGTGTGAAAACTTTATTGCTTTAAAGTTGTTAGGACTAGCTTAGATGGGGCATCTTGTTTGGCAGGGCCAAGTTGGGCTGAAGAGTCTGTATGACTCTATGACCAGAAGGTGAAAGGGTTTGAATTGTATCTCCGCACATAATGCAAATATATATTTCAGAACTGCAGTGAGGGAGTGCCCAATGTCCAAAATGCTATCTTTGGAATAAAACATAAAGCTCTATCCATTGGGTGGGAAGAAACTGAAAGGTTTACACTGAAGATAGACACTGAAAATTTACACTGAAGATAGACACAAAATACTGGAGTAACTCAGCGGAACAGGCAGCATTTCTGGATAGAAGGAATCTCTGGGATTCAGCTGAGTTACTCCAGCAGTTTGTGTCTAAGCTCTATGCATTGTGCAGGTGTAAGAAGAGCAGGAAGAGTCCTTGCTAAAGTAAATACTTTGCTCATATGTCTTGTTGCTGTTAATGAGATCTTAACAGTGTGAATAAGGTTTATATCATTTCAAATTTATCTTATATTTTAGTTTGCATGTGTAATTCTTTTTCCCATTCACCTTATTTTTCCCAACATGTTCACATTTTTATGTTAAATTTAACCCTTGTTTCATTAGAAGACTGCCATTTAACTTGCAAGTAATTAGGAAAGTTTTACCTTCTTATGCACTAACTAAGGGTAAAGCACAATAAACCGTGCTTGAATTTAGATGTTTCAAGTTGGTATCTGGGCAACATTTCTTAGTGGTCACACAATAGTGTGTGAATGTTTCCTCACTTGAGTCAATGTATCAAAATCATAACTGACTGCAATGGAATGTGTGAGTAACTTTATTAGAAATAGGGAAGGAAACAATTCCTCCTGAATAAAATTGTAGAACTAAAACCATCTTATACGAATATTTTTGTCTTTTCACAGAGATCATGAGGGCAGCTGTGATTACAGGCCTGTTTATTGCCCGAATAACCCAAATTGCCCACCGCTGTTAAAAATGAATCTTGATTCCCATCTTAAACAATGTGAACACATCAAATGTCCCCACTCGAAATATGGGTGAGTATTACTTTAATGCATTTGCAAAAATGTCACTTTATTTGCCATCAAATGTTATGTTTAATTGTTTGGGAGTTTGTGGAATAAAATATAAAATAAAAACTAAATTACAACGAATGCATTTAACAGAATATGGTTAGTAACCTGCAGATGTTTAAGCAATAGACAAAGCCATTTCTATTTCCTCATTTCAACATTTCCAGTGAAATTTTCAAATGAATGACTGGTCTGCCTCCAATTTGCCGGCACCCTTGGTTCCAGAGCCTTTCTCGACCTTTCTCGATTATCCGTTTTGCCAGACCAACAGAGGTCATGGCCTCCGTGAGGAGTCCAAAGGTACCAGGACGGTCCGCCTAGGCCGCCAATGGACCAAGAGACTGGCCCGCAAAGTCGGCCTCGGAAGTCGGCGATGGGAGCGGATCTGCCAGCTCCGAACGGGCTGAAGTTCCAGACCCCCGGCTGCAGGAGGCAAATTTGACCTGCCGATTGGCGCTTGCGTCTCGATGAAGTAGAGATCGGCCGCCTTCCCCAGCCTACGCATCACATTTTCGGGGGGACTTGCGAGGAGGATTTCGAGTGTGTCCTGATTAAAGGAGGCGCCAGACCATCAGTTCCTGTAAAAATCGGTGGTGGACCTATAAAAGTGAATTCTCCTCTATACTGGTCCCTTTAGCTAATCACCAACCTGTTGCATGTTCTGTGAAATGGAGCATGTTAAAAATTGATGAACCAGAAGAGATTGACAGATAATGCGAATATCGTGCAAGGTGACTACGTTGCCCAAGATAGAATGCAGTAAAAGTGGTGTGTCCAAAGTCCAATCCTGCCTTCCAGATATTCATTTTTCCTATTCCTATTCCAAAAGAATATAAAGCTGGAAAGAATGCAGAGAAGATTTACGAGGAAGTTGCCAGGACACGAGAGCCTGAGCTATGGGGAGAGGTTGGGCAGGCTAGATTTTTTTTCCTTAGAGCTCAGGAGGCTGAGGAGTGATCTTATGAAGGTGCATAAAATCATGAGGGAAATAGATGTGGTGTGTGCATAGAGTCTTTTTACCTAAGTAGGGGAATCAAGAATCAAAGATTTAATTGGAACCTTTGGGGCACCTTTCCTCGCAAACAAGGTGGTAGCTATATTGAACATGCTGCCAGATCAGGTAGTTGAGGCAGGTGCCATGACTATTTAAAGGACACTTGGACAGGTACATGGATAGGAAATGTTTAGAGGGTAAATGGGATTAGCTTAGATGGGGTATCTTGGTCGGCATGGACAAGTTGGGCCAAAGGATCTGTTCTCTGCTGTGTGACTGACCCTAGGATTAAATGAATAAAAAATTCAACAAATAGCTAAAACTGCAATGTAGTAAGGTTACCTTTGAATTTCCCTGACAACGAGAGGAACTTACAGGACTGAATATTCTCCTACCGCCTCCTGTTAACTTTGAATCCAGGAGAGTTGGTCAGTGTCAATAATTTCTCTCTCTTTAAAATTATTTTATAGCACCCATTCTGTCCTTTGTGGACATTTAATAATTTTTATTTGCAAATGGTCTTTTTTTCACATTAAAGAGCAAATAAGAATTACCATGTTCAGTAGTTCTGCTATAGCATGTGTTTCCATAATAAGGAATGCTGGAGTAACTCAGCGGGTCAGGCAGCATTTCCGGACTATATTGATGGGTGACGTTTCAGATTGGGACCCTAGTTCAGACTGATTGCAGGGGACGGCGAGATAGAAAGCTGGAAGAGAGGAGGGGCAGGACAGAGCATGGCCAGTAATAGGTGAACACAGGCAAGAGGTTTTTTTTCATAGGCCGATTGGTGAACAAATTGCTTGATTTTTATCCCTCCACCTGCATTCCTTCCTGCGGCATCACAATTCAATTCGCAACGTTTCTATCCTCGAGCTTCACAATTTGCAACTCCTCATCTTTTTGGCTCTCACTTGGTTTTGAAGCAAAGTGTACTCTGTTTACCAATCTGTTCTGCTGCTGTAAGTAAGAACTTCATTGTGCTGTTTAGGTAAATATGACAATTAAACACTCTTGATTCTTGATCAGGTGTGCGTTTGTAGGGAATCAGGACACATACGAAGCCCATCTGGAGGTGTGCAAGTTTGAGGGCCTGAAGGAATTTCTTCAGCAGACGGACGATCGCTTTCATGAGATGCAGGTCGGACTGGCTCAAAAGGATCAAGAGATCGCCTTCCTCCGGTCAATGCTGGGGAAACTCTCTGAAAAACTCGACCAGCTGGAAAAGTCTCTGGAACTGAAATTTGGTATGTAGGGGATCCCAGTATTTATTGCATTGGTTGCTAGCTAAATGTGTACAAGAATATCGGCAGTAATTGAACTCTCCCCTCATTTAATGCCATTGACTAGAAGTAGTACTCATTTGGAGTGCTGCATGCAGTTCTGGTCACCCCAATACAGGCAAGATTGTGGAGGCTTTGGAGAGGGTGCAGAGGAGGTTTACCAGAATGCTGCTTGGTTTGCAGGGTTTCAGCTTCTTGAATGCACTTGAGTGTTTTCTATGGAATGTTGAAGGTTGATGGAAGACTTGATAGAATTATATAAAAAGGCTTTGATAGGGTAGACAGTCAGAACCTTTTTCCCAGGGGGGAAGTCCAACATTACAGGGCATAACTCTCTGGTGAGAGGGTGAAAGTTTAATGGAGATATGTTGGGTAAGTATTTTTGACAGAGGGTGGTAGGGGGCCTGGAAGGCATTTCCATGGATGGCGGTGGAGACGGATACAATGGTGGCATTGAAGATGCTTTTAGATAGACACATGGAAGTGCAGGGAGAGAGATATTGATCATGTACGAGCTCAGTTTAATAAGGTATCATGTTTGGCACAAACATTGTGGGCCGAAGGTCCCATTCCTGTGCTGTATTACCTCCCCCCTTGACTCCATGCAAGGACCCAAGCAGTCTCTCCAGGTGTGGCAGAGGTTCACCTGCACCTCCTCCAACCTCATCTATTGCATCCGCTGCTCTAGATGTTAGCTGCTCTACATCGGTGAGACCAAGCGTCGACTTAGGGATCGCTTCGCCGAACACCTCCGCTCGGTCCGCATTAACCAACCCGATCTCCCGGTGGCTCAGCACTTCAACTCCCCCTCCCCTCCCATTCCAAATCCGACCTTTCTGTCCTGGGCCTCCTTCATGGCCAGAGTGAGAACCACTGTAAATTGGAGGAATAGCACCTCATATTTCGCTTGGGCAGTTTGCACCCCAGCGGTATGAACATTGACCTCTAATTTCAGGTAGTCCTTACTGTCTCCTCCCCTTCTCAGCTCTCCCTCAGCCCACTGGCTCCTCCTCTTCCTTTCTTCTTCCCGCCCCCCCGCCACCCTCACATCAGTCCGAAGAAGGGTTTTGACCCAAAACGTTGCCTATTTCCTTCGCTCCATAGATGCTGCCTCACCCGCTGAGTTTCTCAAGCATTTTTGTCTACCTTCGATTTTCCAGCATCTGCAGTTCCTTCTTAAACACTGTACTGTTTATGTTAGCTTTCACTAAATAAATAAGTAAATAAATAAATAAATAGAAGCTTTTGCCTTCATGATGATTCTGCCATTATCTTCAATCTACAGATGGCATCAACATAGCGCAATATAGTTAATTCAGAAAATATTGTAAATATTTATTAAATTCTATTTTTATCTTGTAATTAACAGTGTTGAGTTTAAAATGTCGCTGCTTCTAAGGGTGCTCTTAATTCGTCAGACATGCTCTCATCTCAGAGTAATTTGCTATTTCAGGCAGTGTAGAACAAGTGATAATTTTCAATCTAACCGGGAGAAAAAAGACAGACAATAAATTTCAAAAGGTCATCTTGTAGATCTTAACCATGAATAAGTGAGAAGGAAGGGGATTACTCCATCTATAATATTGCACTAGATATTCCTTGGGGCACTGGAAACTGCAGATGCTGGAATCTTGCAAAAAACAAAGTGCTGGAGGAAGTCCAACCCAAAACTTTGCCTGTCATGTTTCTCCAACACTTTTTATTCTCTGACATAACTATTTGATCAATACACTAGTATGAGCTGCTTTTAGCCATCAGGGTTAATACTTTTTTTTTATGGAGAAGATAATGGTTATCACTTGTACAGAATGGCTGAGGGCAGGCTTGTTCTGAAGTGCTCTGACCACAAAGATTTGGCGATCGTTTTGCTGAACACTTGCGCTCAGTCCGCCTTGGCCTACGCCATCTCCCGGTTTCCAAACACTTTAAATCCTCTTTCCATTCCCATACTGACCTTTCTATCCTGGGCCTCCTCCACAGTCAGAGTGAATCCACACGCAAATTGGAGGAACAGCACCTCATATTTAGTTTGGGCAACTTACAACAAAGTGGTATGAACATTGATCTCTCTATTTATGTAACCCCAGCCTTACCTCTCTATCTCCGCCACCCTGTTTCCATGCCTCTCTTTCTCCACGGTCTGTTTCCATGCTGTATCTTTAAGCTAAAATGCAGTGAATTCTCTATTAGAATCCACTTACTTCTTACATAGCAGCATGTCCATTATTTGTAATATTCTGTACTTGTTGAATAGAAAATGTAAGCACGCTGTCCTTTTTATTCCACTAAAGCAAATTTATCATCTAAGTAATTAACAAGAACTTGCAGGATGAAAACAAGATTGTAAGCTAAAGTTGCAAACCACCTTCAATACAGTAACTGGGGCACCCGGAGAAAACCCACGCGGTCACAGGGAGAACGTGCAAACTCCACACAAACAGCACTTGTAGTCAAGATTGAACCTGAGTCTCGAGGGTTGTGAGATAGCAATTCTACGGCAGTGCTACTGTGCCACCCCAGTAAGCGTTAAAGTTATTCCAAATAATGCATTTGGCCACAAGACATTTTGAAAATGTTTATGGTGGACTTTGAATTACATTAATTGTGATGGACTCAGTTTTGAAACCAGTGTGATTCTATTGTTTCAGATGTTTTGGATGAAAACCAAAGTAAACTCAGCGAGGACCTGATGGAGTTCCGCAGGGATGCCTCGATGTTAAGTGTAAGACCTTTAAAGTTTGTTTCCTAATGCCCAGCTGCAACTGGAGTTCCGAATAACTCCTTTGCCTACAGCCTTCGAGTTTATTTGTTTATGCGAGACGGTCCCTGCTTCTGGGAAAAAAGGATGTTTGTTTTCTGGATGTAGTACAGATGGCACTTCCTGATAATGTTGGGATTACTGGCAGTACACAGAGTAGTGAAGTTCAAAACACATCTTGAAAGTATTCTTTCAAAAACATGGAAAGATGAAAAACAGGACAGCAAACATTTAGTTCCTATTTCCGTAAATTGTCTGCGAGTCTGTCTATGATTAACACAAATCTAACACCATATTCTTCACTCTGGAATGTTGAGTAAGCTGTAAATAAATGCAATAAAAAGGAACTGAAGATGCTGATAGACACAAAGTGCTGGAGTAACTCAGTGGGTCAGCCAGCATCTCTGGAGAAAATAGATAGATGACTTTTCAATTCAGAACCCTTCTTTAGTCTGAAGAAGGGTCCCAACCCCAAATGTCACCAATCCATTTACCCCAATGTGAATGAATGTACATGTATTTATTTATTAAATGTAGTTTCATTTCTTGTTCTGACTTTTGTCATGATTTTCGTCAAATTACTGTGCAGTTCCTTTTTGTACTTATTTGCTCACCCCCCCCCTTAATAATTGTACAGTTTTGTTCATAACATAGTTCCTGAAAAATACAAGAACTAAAGCGTCACACACGCACAAACATTGCAAATATTACAATTGCTAACCAACTCAAGTGCATGACTGCATACTCAAGGATGACCTTTTAATGTCTCTAAACTGAGAACTAGTTGCATTTTATGTATTTTTTAACTTTGACATTAATGGGATTTTCAGTAAATAATTTGCAGATTATCCACGCTGAGCAGGCACTTTCCTGTGCTGTTGCTTTATATTGTTAGCCTCGCACTTCCAATCATTTAGGAACCATTCAATTCAAGACTTCTAAGCTGCAAAATCCATCTGACAAACTCCACCCCTGAACCTATGCAGCCTGTCCCTGTCAACATTCATTTTCTTTGAGAGAGTCAAATAGCACAGAAATAGGCCCTTCAGCCCAACACGCCCATGATGATCAAGATCCCCCATCCACGTTAGTCCCACCAGCTTGCATTGGCCCATATCTCTCCAAACTTATACTATCCATGTACCAGTCCAAATGTATTTTGAATATTGTTACAGTACATTACAGATGTGCTGCTGCAAGTAAGAGTTTTGTTGTTCTATTTTGGGACACATGACAATAAAACACTCTTGTCTCGACTCCCTCCACTGGCACCTTGTTCCATAATATCCATCATCCTCTGTATCAAAAGATTGCCCCTCAGTTTCCTATTAAGTCTTTCTCCCCTCACCTTAAACATACATCCTCTAGTTCTTGATTCCCCTACTCTGGATACAAGACTCTTGTGCATTCATCCTATCTATCCCCCTGATTTTGTACACCACCTGCACTCGAAGGAGTAAGTTCCTAGCCTGCCCAACCTCTCTCTATAGCTCTGGCCCTCGAGTCCCGGCACCATCCTCATAAATCTTCCCTGCACTCATTCCAGCTTAGCGACATCCTTCCTATAGCAGGGTGACCAAAACTGAACGCGATACTCCAAATGCAGCCTCACCAATGTCTTCTACAATTGTAACATAACATGGATAATTGTAATATTGCATTCACATGTTATATTGTATTGTACTTTTTATATTACATTTTAAGTGATGTGAATTTTATTTTATTGTAGGATGAACTTTCACATATCAATGCCAGATTAAACATGGGAATCCTGGGTTGTAAGTATTGCTTGAAATATCTTCCTTCAAAATATATACAGATGCAGAATAAATGTCTGCACATCAATGCAAAATAAGTATGTAGTGGAAGCCTATTCATTTCCTGAAGATATTTGGTGATTTTACTTGACATGTAATATTGTTGTAGACTTTAAAGGCCACAAAGTGCTGCAGTAATTCAGTGAGCCAGGCAGTATCTCTGGAGAACATGGATAGGTGACTTATCGGGTTAGGACACTTCTTCTGACTCATAAATCTTCTCTGCACTTTTTCCAGCTTATTTTATTAGTCTGAAGGAGGGTCCTGACCCGATACGTCACTTATCCATGTTGTCCAGAGATGCTGCCTGATCCGCTGAGTTACTCCAGTGCTTTGTGATTTTTTTGTGTAAACCAGCATCTGCAGTTGTTTCTACTACTGGTTGTAGACGTTGTCAGCAGCTGACTACTGAATTGATCAGTGCTTTGTTGTGTTTTCAGCTTACGACCCTCAGCAGATATTTAAGTGCAAGGGTACCTTTGTGGGTCACCAAGGACCGGTGTGGTGTTTGTGTGTCCACTCTACGGGCGATCTCCTCTTCAGTGGCTCCTCAGATAAAACAATCAAGGTGCGTTCTTTGACTCTTGTTATAATCTGAGCTCACTTGAGAATACATTATTTTGAAATGGTCCTTAGTGCTTTATTGTCACGTGCAAACACGCAGAGAAATTATTTTTTTTACATTCAGTTCAATAAAGTATTGCCGTACCGAAGCACAATCCCCGATTAGGAAAGTGTACAGAAATAGTTCACTAAGACCATGTGCAAGTTTTGGCGCCATTTTCAAAGTCCAGTCCATGATTTTGGTCTTATGAACGATGCCTGATCCAAGCTTCTTTGGACGTTTGGATCGACCAGTGAACCGACATCCCTCTGCTAGCCCGTCCACCTTTGTGCCCCAGGGGCGTCTCCCACAGCCGACCTTGAGGGCGCGGAAGAACAAACCCCGGTTCACTACCATACCGGCCTTGCTCCTTGTGTCCGTTGTTGCTCCATCTTCTCCGGTCTCTGGTCTTTGGGGGATGAGCAGGGTCAGGCTTGGCGGCTTCCTCCTACAGTCTGGGACCCGCACCGGGTATTTTTCATCTTCCACAGACCACCACAACTGTTATGTATTGACTGGAGCAATAAGAGCAATGGTAAAACAGTTAAACAGTAATTTACTATCTGACTTCAAACATGGTACATCACCCAACCTAACATAAAATGGCTGCAGCCTAACAAACCGTGTCCCGGCTAAAACATGCGCAAATCCCACGTCGCTGTCATTGGATGGTCTGCCCAATCTACCGAGCACACGCGCATCTGTGACGTTCCTGGCCGGCACGCATATGCGGTAGTTAACTGTTCGGGATTAAATATTTTAATATTTACTTTGTTAAACAAAAAAATAAATATTAAAATAATTTTCAAAGTTCCTCATTCTGATCTATTTTTTCGCTATATATTCCAGCATCTGATCTCTTGTGCCTCAAGTGTGACGTTTCATGACACTCCCTTGAAGTGTCTTGACATATTGCACTGTTTTCTCTATAAATATCGATTGCTTTGTTAATATTCCTGCTGTAATTATCACGCAAAATTAAGAGCTGATCTCACACCCACTTTAGGTGTGGGACACCTGTACCACATACAAGTGCCAGAAGACACTGGAGGGACACGATGGTATAGTCTTAGCTCTTTGCATTCATGGGTATGTAATAAAGTTTCATAAATCTCTTTGGTTGATCTTGCTTGGTTCTATTCTTCACTAACAGTCAGAAAACCACATTTTCTTTTGCTCCCGTTTTAAAGTCTTTACGTTATAGAGCTATACATTTATCAATAGTCGAGGCTCATACTATTAAATCTCTCTCTAACCGCTTACAGTACTATCTACCTCAATTTAAACGTTTGCTTAAGATCTCCCACTTTCACCCAGTTTTGGCTACCTTTCCAACATCTCTTAGCTTGGCTGTATCAAATTCCATTTAATAATGCTTGGGATATTTTTTGCTATGTTAAAGATGCCATATTTTCTAGTGAATGCAAGATTTTAATTAAAACCTAAATAAAGTGTACATTTTCTCCTTTTAATTTTCATTTGTAGGAACAAGTTGTACAGTGGCTCGGCAGACTGCACCATAATTGTAAGTGTGCTAATTATTGTAGAAACTCGTGTAAAATGTTTTGCATTTTCTCATGTTTGTAGAATGTTTTAATTATGGGTAGTTAGGCAAGAACCTGCAGGTTTTGTTTATTGGGTTTTGCTTGTACTCAGATGCCTGTTCATTACTTTTTGCTCTTTGTTCACACTCTAGGTTTGGGACGTTCCAGCTTTGCAAAAAGTCAATACCATTAGGGCACACGACAATCCAGTTTGCACTTTGGTATCGTCTCAAAACATGCTCTTCAGTGGCTCACTTAAAGCTATTAAGGTAATAAATCTTTAGACTTTACTTTAGACTTGAAAATTACAGCGTGGAAACAGGCTCTTCGGCCCTCTGTGTCCGCCCCAACCAGCAATCCTCCCGCACACTATCCTGCGCACTGGTCATACATTGTAAAACCAGCCCCTTCGGCACAATTTGACCAACATGTCCCATCTACACTAGTCCCACCTGCCTACATTTAGCCCATATCCCTCAAAACCCTGTCCTATCCATGTGCCTGTATAACTGTTTGTTAAATGTTGCACTATTGCTAGGTACAATTTACAATTTTACCAAAGCCAATTAAACTGCAAACCTGCACGTCTTTGGGATGTGGGTGGGAACCGGAGCACCCAGAGAAAACCCATGTGGTCACGGGGAGAATGGACAATGTCCGTATAGACAGCACCCGTAGTCAGGATTGAACCCGGGTCTCTGGCGCTGTAAAGCAGCAACTCTACCGTCCCTGCATTGTATTTTAATCGCACCATTTTAATGTGATTCATTCCTAAGGTTTGGGACATTGTGGGCACAGATCTGAATCTGAAGAAGGAGCTCACTGGTTTGAATCACTGGGTACGGGCACTGGTGGCATCTCAGAACCATCTTTACAGCGGGTCCTACCAAACAATCAAGGTTAGCATGCTGTTCCTATTTTTGTGTGTGGTTCAAGCCTCGAGTTGTGCTGTTCCGTGCATGGAACCTAAAAGACACCAGCACACTCATAAATGAATAACATTTGCTATGTGCAGTTTTTGTGACCTATACTTTGTACCCAGTGGCTGTGCCTCACAGATTAGCAGCTTCTGGTCTGCTGTGTACAAGTGCTCTGAGTAGGTATTTAACAGGCAATTAAACTTGAAATCATGTGTAAATGTCATTGTTCCCATTTTGGTACATATGACAATTAAACATTGTCGTATGTTTAATTGGCTTATGTACCAAAATGGGAACAATGAAATTCTTTCTTGCAGCAGCGCATCAGGTCTGTAAACACTCATTGATAACAAATATACAATGGAAAGTTCAATAAATTTGAAAATAAAATAGGTAGAGCAAAACAAATGCCCAATGTCCCAAGTGGAATCATGTTCATAAGTTATAGGAGCAGATTTGGACCATTCGACCCATCAAGTCTACTCCACCATTCAATCATGACCAATCTATCTTTCCCTTTCAGCCCCATTGATCCTGCCTGCTCCCTTACTAATCAAGACAGTTAGTAGTTTAGTTGGTGTTTGTAGTGTTTCAAGAGCCTGATGGATGTTGAGAGAAAGCTGCTCCTGAACCTGTGGGTTGCGTTTTTTTCCCGATGGCAGGAGTGAAATGAGAGCGAGGCCAGGGTGGTGAGAATTCATGATGATTCGGGCTGCGTTTTTGAGTCAGCGTGTCCTGTAGATCCCATCAATGGTGGGGACGTCAGTACCCATGATAGACCAGGCAGTGTCCACCACCTTTTGTAATCGCCTTCATTCCTGGGCATTTGAGTTGTGTGTTAAGATCTGATTCATGGATGGTAATAATATCATCCTCTTTTGTAATATTACAAATAGCACTTCCACATTTGAAAATAATACTTTTAAACATTGATCTTGTAAAATATATCCGATCCAAAGTGCCTGAACTTTGGAGAAGGTTCTGGGGAAGTTAAAAATGTACAATATCTGGAGTTTCGACCAATTTTATGTTCAGAATTTTAGGTCAGAAATGAACATTGCACATTCCATATCTTTCGGGGCCAATCTACAACTAGAATTTTTCCACAAATCTGTACAGACACAAAATTGGCCTCATTTGTACATTTTGTTTAGGGAATCATCTGCATGTACTATTCCTGCCAACTCTCCGTTTAGCAGCAGTCTTTGTAGTTTGCCAGTGTTTCATGTTATGCTTTCAAATCCAGATAATTTCTCTGTATCTATGGTAACAACTGTATAACTAATAGATGTGGCACTGCTTGCTTGTTTTCATTAGAAGAGATGGGTCCACTCAGCAGATTAGTTTTAAAGGATTAGTTTCCTGCTGATCTGAATTAGATAGAAGCAAGATCCATCTTTCAGATAGATGTCTTATTTCAGATTGTATTGCATCACCCACACAATTCCTTACCCGCAGTTGCTACCTCCAAAACAAGACTTAATTAGTCCTCCTGAAGAGCCATCTACCGTACAAAGGATTAGTCCCGTGTGGAATATACACTGTGTTTATGAGTGATTGATTGAAAAATCCATAATGGAAACAGGCCCTTTGGCCGACTGAGTCCATGACAACCATTGATCATCTTTTTAGTTTAGTTTAAAGATGCAGTGTGGAAACAGGCCCTTTGCCCCAACGAGTCCGTGCCGACCAGCTATCCCCGTACACCAGCACTTTCCTATACACTGGGGATAAATTACAATTTTTACAGAAGCCAATTAACCTACAAATCTATACGCCTTTGGAATGGGGGAGCAAACCGGAACACCCAAAAAAAAACCCCATAAGGTCACAGGGAGAACGTACACACTCCGTACAGACAGCAGTCAGGTTTCAACCTGGATCTCTGACGCAGTAAGGCAGCAACTCTATCGCTGAGCTCCCGCCTTTCACACCAGTTCTGTTATCACACTTTCACATCTTTAAGAAATGGGGAAAGGTGTGCGATCACAGAGACAACTTGCAAACTCCCTTCAGACAGCATCCATGGTCAGAATGATCATAGCTCAGGGGAGTTTAGAGATACAGCATGGGAAACTTCTTCAGTCTAAGATCAGGGGGAGGGAAACTGGAGGTATGAAAAGGTTCAGAACAAAACGGAGCCAGCACTGATGAGCAAGGAAAGATGGAGCCCACAGTGGTCCATTGTTGGCTGTGGAAGATTATGTCAAATAAAGTTTAGCTGTTGAAGATTTGGGTTTTTTAACAAGTAACGTTAACTCTAAACTCTAATGGATATCTGGGTTTTATCTGCAGATATGGGACATAAGAACTTTGGACTGTGTGCATGTGCTGCAGACTTCTGGCGGAAGTGTTTATTCTATCGCGGTTACAAATCACCACATCGTGTGTGGGACATATGAAAACCTCATCCACGTAAGTAGTTCCTTTCCACAGAGCAAATTGTTTAATTACCAACCTGTCGTGGGTCGAAAACTAGGCGGGTTACAATTACCAAAGGACTGCAGCATTGTGAGTTGCTGCCTTCCAGATGAGCCATCAAAACTCAGCCCTATCTGAGCTCTCAGTGTAATGTAAAGAACCAAAGGTACTATTCCAGAAAACAAGTCCAGAAGTTGTCTTATCTTGGCCAACATAAACTCCTCTGAATTCATCAGCACTAAAACACCCAGGTCACTATTTGTGCAACTTTACTCGGCACAAATTGACCGCTGTGTGGCCTCCATTACTCCAGAGTTTAGTTTAGAAATGCAGCATGGAAACAGGCCGTTTGGCCCAAGTCCACGTTGACCAACGATCACCTGTATGCTAGTTCATTATCCTACACTCTAGGGATAATTTACAGAAGCCAATTAACAATAAATCCGCACGTCTTGTGATGTGGGAGGAAACCGGACCACTGGGAGAAAATCCAAGTGGTTGCAGGGAGAACGTACAAACTCTGTACAGACAGCACCCATAGTCAGGATTGAACCGGGTTTCTGCCGCTGCTCCTAGAAAAGAAGATTGGCGGGTCTGGCAGCATCTCAGGAGAAGATGGATAGGTGACCTTTCGGGTCGGGATGCTTCTTCTATTGATACCCTTAATCCTCCTGTTCCCCAACAACCCTGGGGTAATTGTCAGTGACCATTTGACCAACCCAACCCGTGTATCTTTGAAGACAAGACACTGCAGATCCCAGCATATCTTTTGGACATGGGAAGAAGCCAGAGCACCATCGGGAATGCTACCAGGTCGCAGGGAGAACGCTTGGCCTCCACACAGATAGTAAGCGAGGTCAGGATCAAACCTGCGCCACTTCAGTATGTTTTGAGGTTGTGAACAAACTGCAATTTTGTAATCCTTTTAACTCCTTTTCAAGGTGTGGGATATAGAATCTAAAGAGCAGGTCCGAACTCTAACTGGTCATGTGGGCACAGTATATGCCTTGGCTGTGATTTCAACGCCAGATCAGACCAAAGTCTTCAGTGCATCTTACGACCGGTCGCTCAGGGTAAGTTATCATCTCAGTTCAATGTAGGAAATATATCACCTTGTCCCTTTTTTAATGATCCAATGATGATTTATGATCAAATATACCACGGTACAATGAAAGTTTTCTTGCATACAGAGTAGTAAGATTGTTGTCATACCTGGGTACAATTGCCAGTTAAGTACATAATAAATAAAAACTAAGCCTATATACAGGTTTTGGCGCAATTTTTAAGTTCCAGCTGCAGCTGACTGAAGGCATAAAGGCACGTTGCAGCCATAGCCTCTATCCGGTTTCCCCGCGAACCGTCGACGCTCTCCTCACCTGGCCATCTTCAACCTTCGCCTGGGCATCTCCCGCAGCCAACTATGAGGGCGTGGAATGTAAAACCTTCTTACTGGCCCTTTGTCCACCATCTGCCACTGTCGCCAACTCCCTCCACTTCCTCTCCGGTTCCCGATCTTCAGGGACGAGCGGGGCCTGGGCTTGGCGGTTTTCCTCTCCCAGCCCCAGTATATATTATAATTGTTGTTTCCAATATCCATGTGCATGAATATAATTTTGCTCTAGGTTTGGAGTATGGATAACATGATCTGCACACAGACCCTGCTCCGTCACCAGGGCAGTGTCACCGCACTAGCTGTCTCCAGAGGACGTCTCTTCTCGGGTGCAGTGGATAGCACAGTTAAAGTAAGTGTTTTATTTTATAAAATCAAATAACAAACTAAAAATTCAAGAACTGCGAAGTATCTGAAGAGAAAAGACAGGATTTGACCTTTTGGATATAGCCAGGATTAAGCAAGTCATGTTCATTTATTCTGAACTTACTTGCAATATAGATGAGGAACAACCATTGGATCCAGAGTGCTGGACTAACTGGGCGGGTCAGGCAGCTTCTCTGGAGAACATGGATTGGTGATGTTTCGGGTCGGGGCCCTTCTTCAGACTGAAGGACAGCACAGTGGCACAGCGGTAGTTGCGTGGGTTTTCTCCGGGTGCACCGGTTTCCTCCCACATTGCAAAGATGTGCAGCTTCGTAGGTTGATTGGTTTTGGTAAAATTGTAATTTGTGCCGAGTTCGTAGGAGTCCAGTCTGAAGAAGGATCCCAACCCCAAACATCACCTATTCTTGTTCTCCAGAGATGTTGCCTGACCTGCTACGTTATTCCAATACTTTGTCCTTTTGTGTAAACCAGCATCTGCTGCTCCCTGTTTCTACAAGAACCAATGCACGCTGCTAATCTGAATATCTGAAGGATCCAGCTAAGGTACCTCATTGTTACATAGTGGATTTTGGGTTAGTATATTAACAAGGACAGAGCGCAAGGAATAGAGTTGGTGAGGCTGCGATTTGAGCTGGAACGAGTACAGAGAAGATTTGCATGGATAACAAAAAGAAAGGACAGACAGACAGTTGGCGAGGCAGCCACTGCTGGTGGCGCTAACCTTAGTCAGGATTGAACCTGGGTCTCGGGTGCTGTAAGGCAGCAACTCTATCGCTGCACCACTGTGCGGCAATTGTATGATTTCTCCATCACCGCTTCTTCACTTGGCAAATCCATTCTTCATTGTTGGCCAGAAACCCACTAACATTTTTGTTTTCTTCCTTCCAGGTCTGGACCTGTTAGGACACAAGATTTCCTAAACGGACTGCAGCATTCTCCGCGGCTCAATTTTCCAATGTGGAGGTTTTTATTGGAATGGAAGCAAAGCCAACACGACGTGGCTGCCACAATGCAATCTGTTCTAAGATTGCAGATCTTTTTTTTTTCTTCTTTAATCTCACAAGCGTGATATGCTCTGTAAAGGAAGGCACAGCAACAGGTTTTCCAGTGGGGAAATAATTCTCCCATTGCCAGCCCACTAGAATTAACCAAGTTGTGAAGGAATTGATTGAAGGTGTGGCACATGATGTGCACTGTAAAGTAGCCTTCATAATTATGGTGTGATTTTTTTTTGTGTAGTTCATATATGTAGAGGAGCCTGCATTCAGGTGTGTGTGTGTGTGTGTGCACCCCTGAGTTCTCCCACCTCATTAACCAAATGGATCAAACCCATTCTGAGTAACCGAAAATGAAAGTCGCAGGGAAATGAATTGCGGCTCACTTAAGAGTTGACGTTGTGGGCCTTTCGTTAGCCTTGCTGTTTCTGCATTGTTTTGCGCTGTTTCAAGTGCATACCAACAAAAAGGCTGGTTTATGAGCTGCAGCTAAGTGAGATCTTCAACCCGTGTATCAGCCAACCTTAATTTGATCTGTGTTTACTTTTATAAGAACAATTTTACATTCATGTCATAAAAGCAGAATTCGGTCATTCTGCCCACCGAGTCTACTCCGCCATTCCGTAGTGGCTGATCTGTCTATCACTCCCAACCCCATTCTCCGGCCCACTCCCCGCATCCTGTGACACCCTTTCTAATCAAGAATCTCTGCTTTAAAAAATCCCCATTTGTATTCTAGCAATGCAGTATGATCATTGAAGCTGCACTCTCTTTACTTTCTGTATGCCTTCTTAACACAAATTGTCACCAAACAGCTGTAATGAGGTACGATTTCTCCATCCTGCTTACTCGCTTGGCAAATCCAGTGTTCCAAATAAAAAAAATCATCCTTTGCCAATGTTTTAGCAGCTGAGACATAACAACGATTTCACATTGAAAGTAATATCTGCTGCTGCTGCTTGCTCATTTCTATTTTATAGTGGTTCATACAGGATCGTTACTTAATTGCTGTTAAAATGAAATTAATAAGGTTTTAAAATGAGTCTGGCTGCAGCAAACTTCTTGAACAATCAGTGTTGTGCAATTATTGATTTTGACACAGTACATGAATTTTAATAGGAAGCTTAAATAGACGTGAATAGGAAAATGGAATTGTCCATAGCTCCCTTTTTATGTGTTTCCGAAGCTGGACATGTATGAGGTCTTTCCTCCCACTGGGTCTCCCAATAGTTCACTGACTAATATACAAAATGGTGCAGTACTCAACCCCAGTATCTAGCTATGTTTAGATCAGCCAGAGTGCTTTCAATTGCCCTCTGTATCCCAAACCCAGGCGACCCAAGATTCATCCAGGATCCCATTCTGTTCGTGTGCCATCTTTGTGGGGTTTGCATGTTCTCCCTGTGACTGCACGGGTTTACTGGAATATCCAGTTTCCACTCAGGTAGGCCAAAGGGGCCTGTTTCCATGCTGTATCTCTAAACTTAACTAAACTCCTGGGGAACATTGGCACTTCATCAAAATCACTAACTTGAGAGAGGATGAGTAGAAAATTGTGGGAAAGGTTCCAGTTTTTGCCCTTGGACACAATGTGAGGTTGATATTCAGAAGTCAGTGGCTTTCTTCCACTAAGAGCCTTAGAACTGATATCCAATGTGAATTATGCATTTGTGTACAAGCGTTGCCTCTTCGTTGCACATGAAATATCTGCTGTTTACTATTAGAATGCATGTAAATGCACAGTTTACTATTAATATAGTAAAACCATACATATTTGGTGCAATCACCCATGCAAGTAAGCACCATCTGCATGCGTAAATCTTCCTTTTTCTTAAATTTTATGTGGCACATGATTTAAAAGCTATAAATAAGACCCAGTCTAAAAATTAAACAATTCCACTTGTTCAGCTGCTCTATATTAATGTGCAAGTCTAAATTGTTGGCTTCTGGGAGTTAGAATAAGGTTGTGTACATAGATTTACCCAAGGAAGGATCCACCTGTTACAAAATGTAGTATATATTTGAATATATCAAATATTTCAATAGGAATCATTTATATAAGTATAGATATCATGTGATTTGAGATTGTGACTGAAAATCAATATTCAATAATCATAGATTATGGATGGATATTGAATGAATGTTAACTGTGTACATGAGAATTACAGGTAGACATTTTGTTAGTTTACAATGCAAGCATACATTTCAACATGATTGAAAGCCTCCACAATGCGTGCATTTGGTTAAAATTAGCCTGTTTTAAAAATAAAATCTTTTCTAATGAGATAAGTGCCTATTTTTTTAGAGCTCGACTATACCTGCATTTAGCTCATGGCCACTAGTCACAGCATTAGTCGTAAAATGGAGACACAAGGAACTGCAGATGCTAGGATCTTGTGTAGAACATGCAGTGCTGGAGTAACTCAGCGGGTCAGGCAGGATCTCTTGAGGACATGGTCTGAAGAAGGGTCCCAACATGAAACGTCGCTCATCCATGTCTTCCAGAGATGCTGCCTGACGCGTTGAGTTACTCCAGCACTTCATGTTCTACACAAGATCCCAGCATTTGCAGTTCCTTGTGTTCCACTGCATTAGTCGCGCTAATCTATCTGTTGGTGAACAGGCATGTGGTGAAAGCTTACCACAGTGAACATTTCAGAAATGCACTCTAGCTGAGATAAGAAACGTTATCCCCTGGTTTGTTGCGTTGAACGCATGTCACTCGCAGCCCCACACATGCAAAGGAGATGTGTAGCTGCAACAGTGTTCTCCAAGGAAACTGCAACCGAACTGGCATTGTGCCTGTTGTAGAAGGGCTGGTTTCATGTCACTTAAATTCTGCATTGCATGCACACACGCACGCACACACACACACACACACGTTTAGCATGGATGTATTTTATATTGAAACAGAGAATCTCTGTTTTAAACACCTATTTTTTAAAATTATAAATGTTTTAAAGAATAATTAGTTGGAAAAACTGCAACAAATACAAAACAGAAAAGGACCATGCATTTTGTCGGCCTCTTTGTCCTGATTTGCAGAACTATTTAGAAATGCCTTACCAGGTTTATTTTCAGGAGTTCAGTACTTGAAAGCCAGCAGACTCTTCACCTGTTGGAAAAGTGGTTTGGTCTGTTGTTTTGGGGCATTGCTGAGAAATATAAACTGAGACTTAAACGCAAGTTGTTGCCAAATGCATACTTGATCCAGACATGGGTTTTGATTTGCCATTCCAAATCGCTCTTCCTTCCACCCTCCGCCTCTTATCATACATAGTTCTGCCCAAGCAAGATAAGCGATAAATTAATCAAGGTGCCATTATAATTTGTGTACAATGCCCCATTCTACTGGGTGCCTGCCACATTGAGGCCCAGACACTGTCAACCACTTCGAGTATATCCATCTGCTGCTTCCATCATTGTCTGGTACCCAACTAACCTAGAGAAGTAACCAAAGTTCCTTACCGTAAATTTGCACCAATATTGTGTTGAAAACGATTGTGAAACTGATGTGTTATGTGACTGTAAATTTTTATTATTTTGTTAAAAGTATTTACAACAATAAATCATCCTTCCCAACTCTATTGTGTGTGTGGGTTTAATTCAAACTCTCAAAAGATTACATTTGCACAGCTGTATATAGTAAATACGTAACCGTCCAGGTGAGATGGTGGAATAGGCTCGAGGTTATGGGTATAAAATAAAGGAAAAGAATAATGTGAGGTGAAGATAGTGGTTTAGCTCGATGTGGTTGAAATCTGAAAATAGGTTCTATGTGTCGGAAGGAACTGCAGATGCTAGTTTATACCGAAGATAGCCACGATAAAGAATAGGTGACGTTTCGGGTCGGATCCTTTCTTCAGACTGCAGTCTATCTACACTGGCTACAGATATGTCCGAGGCCACGAACAATTTGTATGGTGGCAGTGGAAATGAGTTAAACTAGAAACACTAGTAGAGTCGGCAGAGGGACGATGGGCCAAATAGCCGTTTCCTGTACCCTAACCATTCTATGATTCTGATGGAAACTTTTCCTTTTAGCTTGGTCACACCAATCAAGAGATCCTCTCGTTGCTACCTTGCAAACTGACCAAGATGAACAGAAAAAGCTGTTTTATTGATAACGACATAGGACACAGGCAGCTTGAGTCAGGGCAACACTATAGTCCAACTCTAATTGTTCTGTAGCCACAGGGGAACACCAATCTCCAGAGGGATTTCACAATCGGGGCCCCATTGCCAAAGATTTGTGCCATACAGAGGGCAAAAAGTGTGCATATCCCTCTGAGGAACAAGCTGATTAAGATACACAAAAAAGCTGGAGAAACTCAGCGGGTGCAGCAGCATCTATGGAGCGAAGGAAATAGGCAATGTTTCGGGCTTCAGCCCGAAACTTTGCCTATTTCCTTCGCTCCATAGATGCTGCTGCACACGCTGAGTTTCTCCAGCTTTCTTGTGTACCTTCGATTTTCCATCATCTACAGTTCCTTCTTAAACAAGCTGATGGTGTTCAAGGCAGGCGTTCTCTGCATGCTAGTCTCAGAAGCAGATTGCAATTATTATCACTGCACTCTTAAACTTCTATTCCAACAGCAGCATTAACTATGCCATCTACACTACATCGGCAAGGCCACCAGCATAATCAAGGCCGTATCTCACCCCGGGCACTCCCTCTTCTCACTTCTCCCAACAGACAAGAGATACAGAAGTGTGAAAACATGCACCTCTAGATTCAGGGTACACAAAAATGCTGGAGAAACTCAGCGGGTGCAGCAGCATCTATGGAGCGAAGGAAATAGGCGACGTTTTGGGCCGAAACCCTTCTTCAGACTGATGGGGGATGGGGGGGAGAAGGAAGGAAAAAGGGAGGAGGAGGAGCCCGAGGGCGGCAGGATGGGAGGAGACAGCTCGAGGGTTAAGGAAGGGGAGGAGACAGCAAGGGCTAGCAAAACTGGGAGAATTCAACGTTCATGCCATCCGGACGCAAGCAACCCAGGCGGAATATGAGGTGCTGTTCCTCCAATTTCCGGTGTTGCTCACTCTGGCAATGGAGGAGATTCAGGGACAGTTGCTTCAAAGCTGTTAGTCAACTGAACCATCCTATCGTCAACTAGAGCCTTGGACTACTGTAATCAGACTTTACTGGACTATATCTTACTTTAAATGTTATTCCCTTTATTATTTAAAATTCAGAGATCTCTGCACCCTAACACTATCCATACATGCATTAGGGACAATTTTACCAAGCCAATTAACCTACAAAACTGTCTTTGGAGTGTGGGAGGAGACCAGATCTCCCAGGGAAAACCCACGCAGGTCACGGGGCAAATGTACAAACATTGTACAGAAAGCTTCCGTAGTCGGTATCAAACCCGTGTCCCTGGCGCTGTAAGGCAGCAACTCTACCGCTGCGCCACTGTGTAGCCCTGTATCTTAACCTGTATCTACACTGGACGATTTCATTGTTATCGTGTATAATCTTTCCGCTGACTAAATAGCAAGCAACCAAAGGGCTTTCCACTATACCTCAGCACACGTGACAATTAATTAATAACGAATCAGGCAGGTTTTTGCAACTGCTGTTTAATCGCCCATTGTAAAGTGCTCTCTTGAGTAAGTGAATGGGAGGAACTGGGACTTGCTGGGAATGTGGGGAGAATAAAGTGCCATTGCTCTAGTATTGGTGTAAATAGTTGCTTGATGATCTGTGATGAAGTCCCTGTTTCCATGATCTAGAACTATAATTGTTCCAGTTCTTTTAATTGCAGCTTTAATTGTTGTAATTCAGATTCTTCTGAGATGGAATTCAGCCCAGGATTATGGTCAAAGTAACTTAACCAGAATATTACCAGCATTTCTGTAACTCCATCTCCTGGGATATGAGCATACCAATTTAAATATTGCAGTGGAGAACACACATTGCCATCTTGTTATATGTTCCATCAGCATTGAGTCTACTGGCTCTCAACAGAAATTATTCCCAAAGCCTGCAAACAAGAATGTTAACATTATTTCCATCTCTTTACTGGACAATTGGTGTCTTTTTGGTTGAAATTTTAAGACGGGAAATAACAATTTCATCTTTTTTTTTGGTAATATGACAATTAAACACTTGACACTATCCTGTATAGTCTGTTTGCTGGCTGGATAGCGCACAGCAAAAAAGCTTTTCGCTGTACCTCAGTGCACATGAAACGAAACAAAACAATTGCAATCTTTGGGATGAAGTTAAGCCGCAATCTGGCTAGTTTACTTGAGCAAGCAGATGGAACCTCAGTTTATTCTAATCCTAATATTTAGAAAAAAAAGAATGATTCCAAAAATGTTTTTCTTGTTTTACTTTGAGTGTTTTAGGGCTGAATTAATATTTTGGGGAGAGGGTTTTTTAATGGCAGTCTGGTCAGCCACTATTATAAAAGGTGTTTGGTGATCAAGGGCTGTATTGCACACTTATTCAGAGTATCCATCGTTGAAGCCAGTTATGTTAGAATTCTGTTTAGTGTTGCTTCACACGTTGGCCCCTGGAATAACTACGAATGATTAATGTTTTTATTAAATGGGGAAGATGACCTTGGCTTTAACTTGTTCCTGCATTATACACTCCTACTTCCCATCTGCTATATGCAGACTTCCAACCTACAAATATCCCCCTTTTATTTAATAATCTTATTTCCTTCCTTTCCCCCTCCACCCCCACCCCCCCCCCCCCCCCCCCCCCCCCCCCCCCCCCCCCTGTGTTCCATCTGGACGCATGCATATCACCCCCATCCCTCTTTCACATTCTTTTCACTGGCTTCACAATTCTCTCCTCTTCTATCCTTTATCTCACACTTTTTGCCATTTCATCTCCGGCCTTTATCCAACCATCTACCTATATTTTAAAAAAAAACCCTCATCAGTATCCACTCCTTCTCTCTTCCAGCTTTACCCCTCTCCGCTCATTTGTCAATCAGTCTGAAGAAGGATCCAACCTGAAATGTGCAGGAAGGAACTGCCAGATGCTGGTTTACACCAAAGATAGACACAAAATGCTGGAGCGACTCAGTGGGACAGGCAACATCTCTGGATAGAAAGAAATGGTGCACCTGAAATGTCACCTATCCATGTTCTTCAGAGATGCTGCCTGACCTGCTGAGTAACTCCAGGACTTTGCAGTTTATTTGTAACCCACCATCTGTAGTTATTCGTGTCTATATTTTTTAAACGGCTTTTCACAGCCACAAAACCGTGGGTGCAACATCACACCCAACAAAGTATTTTGAACGGCTGGAAGTTTATTGTAGCAGTTTATCTGCACTCAGTGAGATTGTACGGGTGGGGATGGTAAATGATCTTGTAATGGGGAGGCACTTTGTGCTGGAGTAACGGCATGTCAGGCAGAACATGGATAGGTGATGTTTCGGGTCGGGACCCTTCTTCAGACTGGGAAGAGATTGTAATGAGGTGGATTTGAGAGATTGAAATTGGCAAAAATAATGAGAAGGCAGTTTGGCTTTTTTTCTTGGCATCTTGCCAGGGGATCACTTTACATGCATTTTATAGAAGACAAAAGAGGCCCTGTTTTACTTTTCATTTGAAAAGAATTAAGAATGGAGGAAAATGCCAAAATTAGAACCCGAGTATGAGCTTGATGTTTGTCTAAGATCTTAGTTGCTCTAAAGCGGAGCCAAGCAAAGTAACTATATAAAAACAAACATTTTGAGAACATACTGACCTCGCAGAAATCTACAGAGCAAGATCAATATTCATCTCAACTTCCCTAAGCTGGTTATTAACTATAGTTTGTGGAATCTTGTTTGACGATTGTCTGCAGCATTATCTACCTTGAAAATGACCAAACTTCCAAAACATTCTCATTAAAGGCAAGGTGCTTTATGGATAGCCTTTGATTATGAAATGTCATAAAATGTGTCTTTCAAAGAAAATCTAATATTTCTAGGAAATCAATTAAATATTAAATATAGCGCCTGAAGGTCACTGCCCATATTGTACTTGGATCGTAATTTAATAAGATTTATTTGACTAGTTTTGAAGAGGTTACAGGAAGATCTGAAACAAGTATATAAATTATGATGGGCATAGATAGGGTAGACTGAATCTATTTTGCAGGATGGAAAAATCAAAAAGTAGATAGCATAGATTGAAGGTGAAAGGGGCAAGGTTTAAAGGAGCTGTACAGGGCATGTTTTTTGACACATGGCGGTGAATGCCTGGAAAACGCTGCTGGGGGTGGTGGGGAACGCAGATGCAATAGTGCAGTTTAAGAGACTTTTGGATGCGAACATGGATGTGCAAGGGGTGTTCATAAGTCAAAGCAGTAGAATTAGGCCATTCGGTCCATCGAGACTACTGCACCATTCAATCAAGGCTATCTTTCAATCTATCTTTCCCTCCCAACCCATTCTCCTGTGTTCTTCTAACCCTTAACACCAAATATCTCTCAGTCTCTGCCTTAAAAATGCTCAATGGCTTGCCCTCCACAGATTCACCACCCTCTGACTAAAGAAATTCCTCCTCCTCTCTGTTATAAAGGTATGTCCATGGAGGGATATGGGTTATGTGTAGGCAGATGTCTTGGCATCATGTTCGGCACAGACATGGTGGACCAAAGGATCTGTTTCTGTGCTGTACTGTTTTGTGTTCTAAGATCAGATCAAAAGCAGCCTCCATATTAAATTGCCCCAGCCACTATAAGTGACTCCCTACACTTATCCTAGAATGTGTCTTGGGCTTTCTCATTGCTACAGTTTCAACATCTGTTGATGTATGCATTATTTTTCGTGGTAAATTCTTTCTCCTGCTCCTTTGTCTGAATTATCTTTTGTCCCCTATCAAGTTCATCTTTCTTGTGCACTCTTCACACTCGCGTCTGGCTTCTAAACATCTCTGTTTCCATTATCTCCCACAGCTATAAAGATTGAAGTTACAACGGCTGTGTCTTTGGGAGGCAATCATTGTTGATTATCCTATTCAGCTTCAAGATACCACAGTTTTGACTGCCTTTTATATTCTGCCTTTTATATTATGTAGTCAGCAAGCCCAGAGTGGAATCTCAACTTCCATATTTTCTGGAAGATGTGGCAGCTGTACAGTTGCAATTTTCATTGAAAAATATGTTGACCCTGATGCAGTAAACGATATTTCTTCATTTTATTTGAATCCCTTGCGTGTCTTATATGGTTGGAATGAACAACTTGAGTTATGGATAAATTCACATAGTCAATGAAGAATGGGCATTAGCATATAAACATAAGAACATTTTCTGATAGCTAAGCAGTGGTCTACTTTGGACTTTTGAGGTGCTGCATGGAAACAGGCCCTTCGGCCCACTTAGTCCAGATTGACCAGCGATCAACCAATACACCAGCATTATCTGATGCACTAGGGCCAATTTACAATTTACAGAAGACAATTAACCTACAAACCTGCTCATCTTAACAGAGTGGGATGAAACCAGAACTCCCGGAGAAAACCCACTCTGTCACAGGGAGAACGTACAAACTCTGTACAGACAGCACCCGTAGTCAGGATCGACCCTGGATCTCTGGTGTTGTAAGGCAGCGACTCTACCACTGTGTCATCCTATATTGTTGGATTGAACAACTTTAGTTAAGGATGGATTCACGTGGTGAATGAAGATTGAAGTTACAACGGCTGTATATATTGGTATATAAGCATAAGAACATTGTTAGATAGTTAGGGAGTGATCTGTTCTTAATTAAGATGCTGTGTCTCAAGTCCTATCACCTTCCTGGTCTCTATAACACTTTATCCCCTTTGAATGTCCAAAAATCTATCAGTGTCAGTCTCAAATGTTATCAATAGAAAACTCTAAAAACTTAAATCCTCTCTGCCTAGAGAAATTTCTTCTAATTTTAGCCCTAAATAGATGCCCCGGTAAGTTGAGACTGCTTCCTGATTCTGGATTCTACTGCACGAGGGAACAGCCGCTTGACATGTAGCCTACCAATTCCTCCCAAAATCTTTCATCTCTGTGAAAATATTTATCATTCTCGTGAACACAAAAGAATGTTAGCCAATTTTTCCTCAACTTTTGCTGGCTGGGCAAACCAATCAATGCTGCATCGGTTAAAGGCAGATATATCCTTCCTTCAACACAGTGACCAAAACTACAACTAATACTACAGATGCCTTACAGCGCCAGAGACCCGGGTTCAATCCTGACTACAGGTGCTGTCTGTATAGAGTTTGTACGCTCTCCCTGTGACCTCATGGGTTCCCTCCAACACTCCAAAGATGTGCAGGTTTGTAGGTTAATTGGCTTCGCTGTAACTTGTCTCTTGTGTATTGGACAGTGCCAGTTTAAGGGCTTGTTTCCGCGCTGTATCTCTAAAGCCTACATGTGTAAACTGAAAGTCTTATTTAATTGCAGCATATTATTTTATGAACGCCATCGTTCTGCAATAGAGGTCAACATTCGGGGCATTACAAAAATTGTCGGGAAATGGTGTAAATTCAGCAGGAAGATTCTTTCTCCCACGTCTGTGGGATGTCTCTTTATTCCTGCTTCCCCTCTATTATAGTTAACAGGACCCTTAACTCAGGTCATTTATTTCTGTCACCCCAACTCTCATTCTCTCTGCTCCTGGACAGAGGAAGGAGAGTAAGTTCATACATCATAGGAGCAGAAGTAGGCCATTCGGCCCATGGAGTCTACTACGTCATTCAATCATGGCTGATCTATCTTTTCCTCTCAACCCCATTCTCCTGCTTTCTCCCCTTAATCATTGACACCTTTATCAATCAAGCCATTACATCCCCACCTCCTGTATTTTTTATCTCCCATATTTATCGGAGGCAGTTTTACAACTGTCTAGGGTTTTGGTTAGACAGTGCCTGAAGCACTGTATACAATTCTGGTACTCTTACTCTAAATATACTTGCCACGCAAAGATGGTAGTGAGGATTCACTATACAGGCTCCAGAGATGGTGGGTCTTCATTGAAATATACAGGGAGAATGTTTCCCCTAGTTGAAGTCTAGAACTAGGAGACGTGGTCTCTGAAGGAGAGGGTGAGCCACTTCAGACTGAAATGAATAGGAATTCCTTCACTCATTCTTTGCCCTGGTTAGCAATGGTGGTTCAGTCACTGGCCGCATTTAAAATTGGTATTGAAAGATTTCTGAATATTACAGGATTCAAAGGATACGAGGTTAGGACAGGAAGACAACAACCACAATCTTACTGAATGGCAGAGCAGGTTCAAGGGAATAAGAACAAAGAACATAAAATGTAGGTGCGGAATTAGGCTATTCAGCCATCAAGTCTACTCTGTCATTCGATCATGGCTGATCTATTTTTTCCTCTCAACTCCATTCTCCTGCCTTCTCCCCGTAACCTTGGTCACCCAAACTATTCAAGAACCTATCAATCTCCACTTTAAAAATGCCCAAAGTTGTCTGCGGCAATGAATTTTCTTCTTTGGAATGGTTGCTTTCATCTGTCTCCTATCTCTAACTTTATTTAATTCATGAATCTGTGTTGGTATTTTTCATATGAATACAGAAATTCCCCGACTTACGTTAGGGTTACTTCCCGCGGAAACCTGCGTAGGTCAGATGTTACGTGAGTTGGAATGGGAGTGCTACTGTGTGTGTGTACATTTATTTTTCGAAGATGAGACCAGGTGGGAGTCTGAGACCACAGGGAAAGCTCTGACCTGGAGACCACAAGGGAGCGTCCACGAGAACAGCTGACTGGCTTGCAGAAATGGCTGCATGCGCAGTGGTGCACTGCTACCAGGGCTACTGAGTACCGAGATGTACATCTCAGAAATAGAGCAGAGGGCTTAAAGAATTGCTTAAATAAATATGCATAAGTTGGGGAGTGCCTGTATTCTGAAGTGAAGTTCAAAGTGTACAATTTCCAAGTGAAAAATATTCTTTTAAGTTTCAAATGTTCATTTCCTTAGCCTCCACACCTCTGTCCATCTCTCACCTAGAGGCCCCTGTTTCACCTTTGCTCTGTTCGTTTTTATTCATTAATTCATTCGTCATCGTTGAAAACATTAGCGCGTAGCGGTGCTGGCTTCCAACAAGAACGGTGACGGACGCACCACACATCTCTGTCCTCCAGTTCCTGCGGACTCCCGCCGTTGGAAGTATAGGATTTTGGTGTGTGTGCTTTATCATCATTCCTTACAATATTATGTACGACAGTGATCGCAACTTCTACTGAAGTGTGGATGGCCATAGGCTCGCTAGAAGCTCATCCGCCCTTTGACAGGTTTTTGGTCCTGCTGGGGTCCACAGCTGCCACCGTACCTCACAAACCAGGTGGGTGAGATGGTTTAGTCGCCGACTATTTGACCATGTAGGTAGCATGGGATTATATGGGTATTCTTTATCCTGGCTACCTACCCTTTCCACTAATACAATGCCTCAACCCAAAACGTTGATAGTTCCTTTCCCCCTCCCCCCACCCCACACAGATGCTACTCGACCTGCTGAGATCCTCCGGCATATGATTTGTCTTTCGGTCCAGGTACAGACTTTTGGGTCTCACTCTCAGTCTGAAGAAGGGTACCGACCTGAAACATCAGTTATCCATGTTCTCCAGGGATGTTGCCTGATCCGTTCAGTTACTCCAACATTTTGTGTCTCCTTGGTAAACCAGCATCTGCAGTTCCTTGTTTCTACTCTCTATCTCTTGGATCCTCTGTTCACTTATTAACTTAGTTTAGACTTTAGAGAAGCAGCGCGGAACCAGGTCATTTGACCCACAGTGTTGGTGCCGACCACGCTAACACTATCCTACACACTAGGGACAATTTACATTTTTACCGAAGCTCACTGCTACTTAACCTACAAACCTGTACATCTCTTGTGTGTGGGAGAAAACCGGCGGATCCGGGGAAAACCCATGCGGTCACAGGGAGAACTTACAAACTGTAACTTACAGTCTGTAAGGCAGCGGCTCTACTGCTGCACCACTGTGCTGCCCCTGTCTCCAGAGGAAACAGCATCTGGGCATTTACCCTGTCAATCCTGCACAGAATTTTGTACATCTTAATTAGTTCACTTCTCATTCTTTGAAATATCAACGTAGGCCAAACTTAAACAATCTCTTAACAGGACTACCACCTCATTATAAGGAGTCAATCTTTGCTGCATTCAATCTAAGGCGTATATCTTTGTGAATTTTTTTTTTTAAATGAAGGGAGAAAGTTAGACAGAGTGCCCTTTTAACATTTATTTAGAGCCAATGGCAGTAAATGCAATCAGTCAAGCACAACACTGCCACATGCCTGTCATGATGGTAATGATACAGTCATTGGCAGAGTCCACAGGACGAACATATTTTGCAACCAGCCCACTTGAGGAAATCCATTAAAAACATAGTCCCTTTTTTTTACAAGATAAAAATAAACCAGGTTCCCGGAACACATTGAGTGGACAAATGTCTCTCCTTTTAACTTTCTGTAAGATCGAAGTTGCTTCTTGCAGGTAAGACTGACAAGAAATGGAATCCTCTTCGAACATCACGACACACCCAACGACATTAATCACTTTCAGTAGCACACGGATAGCATGAAGCGTCAAGATGCATAGCTTTACATAATGGAAATACAATACAGTTTCATAACTTAATAAAAATATAACAGTCATACAACTTTTTATGGGATTTCTAAATTTTTTGTTACTTTTTTTTACAATTTACATCGGCAATTTTTCAGGCTTTGAAGAAATTTCAAAACTTTGACAAACACACTGGGTCATTGGACACAATATAAGACAATTAATAGCTTAAGTCCGAGAATTACAATTGACACTTTTTTTCAAACCACAGGCAGACGCATTCATTGTAATTCAGGCATTACCCCAGATTTTATACACGGTTTGTACATTTGTTATTACAGCAGGAGTGTTCTACCCGAACACCCATACAACTAAATTTGAAATACAACTCAATATCATAAAGTAATTAACAAAAGAAATCTTCAACGTAAACAAGGCACGTCATTGTTCATTTAAAAAAATGCATACAATGTTCTGCTTCAACATTAAAAACACCAAACGAAAAATAATCAACAAAATTATAATGACAATTTAAAAACATCATTTATATATATTTTATTTAAAATGGCTTCAAAATAAAGTAGAATTTTACAGGAGTGTTATTTTCAACTTGTGCTAGAGTAAATTTTAATATATAATTTAATATAGAATTTTGGGTCAGTAAAATCTCTCAACTATGAACAGCAGTGTTCACAAATATTTTAAATATTTCTTGTTTTTTTTATCTTAAGAGGAAAGTGATGTGGATTTTCAGAAAGCCCACCAATTCACTTTATATCATCTATTGTGCACACGTTTACTTGCTTATATTTTTATTTTTATGGATATGGATTTCTTTTTTATTGTAATGTGTTATTCTTGCCACAGGGAGGCAGAAGATGCACATCCGGAACTGGCGTATCTGGCTGCAAATCTTTACGCTTCCAACATAGCCCAACCAGCCGGTGCAACTAAGAACCTGTGCGAAAGCCCTTTGGGATCTTTGAGCCTACGTCCCAACCTGGGATTTATATATAGAATATGTTCTGCTTGTACTTAACACTTTAAGGTGGAGAATGGAAATAACTGAGTCTGCACTGCTCCGTCAGTACTTTTGCATCATTCATCGTCTCCACTACATGAACCACATGGTGTGAAAACAGACCAGGCAACTCTTCTAAGCCCGTTCATTTCATATGGAAAGTTAACTTGATAATCTCAACCGATAAGATGAAGGCAAATGATTTAATTTTAAGGGCACGTTCACTTGGTACATCTGAGCCGTAAACGTGTTGAAAGCAGTTGAAAAGCACTAGGTGACAAGCCTTGTGTGACTCTGGTTTAACCTGTCATATTATTTGAAATGTCTAATTAGCAAGAGATCAGCATGTGAACGTAGAGAACATGAAATGTAGAACGTAGGGAAAAGCAGAGAGTGACGGGCCTTTCTTTTGAGTTTCGCTTCATTTTCTTGCTAGTCTGATTTTACATATTAATGAAGAGTTATTTCTACCAAAGGCATCTCATTGGCAGCTCCTGCAGTAATACGTTATGTTCAATGGTAATTTATTGTCACATGTACCTAAGTAGAGTTGGTAAAAATACTGTGTGTTCCTCAGTTCTCTTGGGCCTTGGACTTTTGGAATCTGTGCAATAAGGGTTCTTGGCAAAGACAGACTAAAATATAACAAAAGCACCTTTTTTTTTGAATGAATTATTTATATATCAATGTCTTTAGTTGACTTGGTGAATCTAACAACTTTATATATATATATATATTGAATAACAGTTTTAAAATCATAAATGCCCATCCAGTATACGATTTGAATTTACTGAAAACAATCAGTTAAATATTTTTCCCCCCCCAAAAAAACATAATGTACTATTGATGGAGAAAGGATGGCCTCATATCTTCTGCCTTGGCAAACCAAAACCAATTGAAACTTTGGCAATATAGCTTCCCTGGCAGTGATGGAGCCTGCAACCTTTGTTGCCAACATTGTCGAATAATCTGCGTTCCACAGTGAGCCCTGTGGTCCTGAATCAGCTTTAAAGAAATCAGCGAGCAGTAAGAGTGTTCAACAAACCATTTTGGGCATGGAATCTAGGCCCAGAGAAAGTCATTATACTCCACGGATACATTTGAGGGAGAAATCCACTCAGCTGACATATTCCCACAACGGTAGTGAGGGTGTTCTGAATCGTTGGAAGTGATATCCTTTAAATGTAAGGCTTTTCTGCTCTCTCGTGGATTCCACGGCACTACTTAGACTTTTGAGATACAATGCTGAAACAGGTTCTTCGGACCACCACGTCCGCTCCAACCAGCTATCCCCATCCACTAATGCTATTCGACACATTTGGGACATTTTTTACAATGCTACCGAAGCCAATTAACCTACAAATCCGTACGTCTTTGGAGTGTGGGAGGAAACCAAAGCACTTCGAGAACACCCACGCAGTCACGGGGAAAAGGTTCAAGCTCCGTACAGACAGCACTCGTAGTCAGGATTGAACCTGGGTCTCTGGCGTCGTAAGGCAGAAACTCTACAGACGCGCCACTGTAACGGGTAGAGCAGGGTCATTCTCCCCAGTGTTCTGTCCAATATCTATCTCTCAATAAGCATCACTAAAACAGATTAGCTGGTCGTTGTTTTCAATGCATCATCCATGGGTAAACAGCAGCACCTATACTTCTCTATCTGCAAAACCACTGCTTCAATCCCGCTCTACAGACTGGAGGATATAATCTAGGCTGACAACCCCACTGTAGTACTGAGGGCATACCGCACTGTCTGAAGTGCCATCTCTCTGATGAGATGCTACCCTCAGAAGCTGCCTGCCATCTTGGATGTTTGTAAAAGATCTCATGGCATTATCTGGAACCAAACATGGAAACATCTCTTGAAAATTCTGGCCAATATTTGTTCTTCAAATAAAAGTATGTTTACCTGTTCATTTATGTCACTGATGCTTCAGAAATATTGTTATCAAAAAAGTTGTCTGCCTTGTTATCTACATTATGCTGTATTTCAAACATAATTAGTTGGCTTTAAAGCACTTTTGAATATTCTGAGGAAGAAATAGGTGTTATATTGATGCAAGGAATTGAAGGATATGTATCATGTACAGGCTGAGGAGATTAGTTTCACTTGGCATCATGTTCGGCACTCTGCTGCTGCCTGTTAAAGTACTTTGCACATGCATGGCAATAAATCGCCACCTGTTCAACAGCGCAGTGGAACATTATATGGCCTACTCCTGCTTCAAATTCTTATGTTCATCACACAGATTGTGATAGCTTGCCACCATCTCCTCAATAAATTCCAAGCTTGCCAGTGACACTCATAGGTACAATTACATAGGTAAAACTCAAGGTAAAATTTTGAACAAGAACAGAGGTTCGCCCTTAACATCATGGCCAATAATTTAATCATCTGATCATTTCATATTGCTGTTTGTAGGTCTTGCTGAATGCACATTGATTGCCATGATAACCGTAACCATTCTCCAGAAGTATTTCAATCACTGTGACATGCTTCGGGATGACCCAATTCTTTGAAAGGTGTTATATAAATGTAAGTTTCTCATGTTTTGGCAGTATTTATATGAGAGCTGCTGTTTTCTATTTATTGATCTGTATGTTTTGAGTTGTGATTTTCTTTGAGAAGGTGCTGCTCTCTGACTTTTGGTTTAGTCTTTAGAGATACAGTGCGAAAACTGGACCTTCGGCCCACTGAATCCATGCCAACCAGCGATACCTGGACACTAACACTACCCTACACACACTTGGAACAATTTACAATTTTACCAAGCCAATTAGCCTACAAACCTGTATGTTTTTAGAGTGTGGGAGGAAAGCGGAGCACCCGGGGAAAACCCACGCAGGTCACGTTGAGAACATACAAACTCCATACGGACAGCATCCTAGTCAGGACCAAACCCGGGTCTCTGGTGCTGTAAAGCAGCAACTCTACCGCTGCGCCACCATGCTAACCGTGACCTCTCTTCAAATATTCTCTGCCATTCAGCTAAACAACCATTGACCATATGTGACCACAGAAAGTGAATGGCGCAAACTAATCAACTTTGGCAGGGCTGATGGTTAACACTTAATGTGACTTCAAGGTTACTGCAAGGGGATTTGCTGATAGGAGTTATTGGATAGAGACCAGGAACAGGCAATCTGGCCAAATAGACCCTTTTTCTGGGCGCTCTAAGCTAGATGAATGTAGCTTCCAAATCCAGAAACAAATATCAAATCAGGTACTGTCATGGGTGCAGTACTTATCAATTAATCATTCAAGGCAGCTCTCTAACTCTCAAACATAATTTCATCCTAACCAATAATGTTAATCCTTCATCAAATGTCTCCATAAAAACCATTTCCCACATTACAGCAGTGACTAGGCTTCAAAGATCATTCCATTGGTTGTAGAGCACTTTGTAATGGCCCAAGACTATAAAAAGCAAAGTAGAAATGCTTGTATTTCTGTCACAAATCACTCAATCACCCACGTCAAATCTCACAAAAACTCTGAAAGTCTTAACTCAGGTCTTCTCATCACGGAAGCTGCAGATTGCTCTCTTTTACACTTTATGCCATTTAACTGACAAAGCTAACAATGTGTTATTTATTCATTTATTCATTGGCATAGGTGGCATGACCAACATTGATTGCCCATCCCTAGCTGCCCCTGACCTGAATGCGTTGCTGGGCCATTAAGTGGATGATCAAGTGGATCATCACATTGATGTGTAGGGAGGAACTGCAGATGCTGGTTTACACCGAAGATAGACACAAAATGCTAGAGTAACTCAGCAGGTCAGGCAGCATCTCCGAATAAAAGGAATACGTGACATTTTGAGTCTCACATTGATGTTAGGCTGGAGTAACACATAGGCCTGATTAGGATGGCCTATGTGGACCAGATGAATTTTATTACAATCGGATAGTTTAATGATCACCATTTATATTAGCATTTTATTCTAGATTTATTTAGTTACATCTAAACCCAAGGTTCTGTGGTGGGATGTGAACTTTTGTCTCCAATCAAATGTTGTATAATTATTGAACCACTATACTACCAATGCATAACTATCAATGAATAAGTATCATAAACATGTCATTTTAAATCCCAGCTGTTTCTCTCACTGGCCTTTCACCCAAAGGGAAAAAACACCAACTTGAAATGTAAAATCACAATTCAACCAAGTCATTGCGGACTTGTTTAAGTTGTCATCGGCTGCGATGGATGTTTTACAAACCTATCTTATTCCTCGTCTATACAGTGTACATATACTATAGTTTGCATTAACACTCTTTTTGAACCGTAACTTTAGAAGTTTAAACATTTTCACGTTTGCGAGATCAATATTAAAACAGTTGAACCTCACATCTCTGCTTCAATTTCATATCCAAATCTTGAAACCTTGTTTTCCTTCAAAGATGATATCAGTGAATTCACAGATCTTCACGCGGTAAGATCCTGAGGTAATATAAACTTCCATTGTTTGGTGAATTGTGCAAACCAAAACAAAATCAAATGGGTTCAGGAAGGGAAATTGTGTCCAAGACTGGTCTGGGTAGGATTTCAAAGATCATTGTGCCCACATTGAGTCCTGAGGTTTTCCTGCCATCTTTCTTCCCTTCCTTCATTCCAACATGGCGTCCAGTTGATCTGCCAAATCATCAAACATACTGCCGATGTCGTCCAGGATGCTGCCTGTGCTCTTCACCTCAGTGGCCGGCCTGGCGAGAGAAAGTACATTGCAAGCTTCACTTCAAACTTAGTCAGAAAGCCTAATTATCAAAGCAGCCAATTTCTGCTGCATATATGTGTGCAATATATATACATTTACTTCATTTGAAGACAGTTAAGATGGCACAACAATGCTTCTACTTTCTGAGGAAACCGAGGAAATTCGGCATATCTCAAATGACTCTTACAAACTTCTGCAGATGCGCCATCTGAAGCATATTGTTGGCAACCTAAAGGTGGCGACTCTTTGCATACTTTGTGTACGGTATGCAAAACAAAGAATCTCACTGCGACATGCCACATGTGATAATGAAGTAATAAGAAAATCAATTCATTCATTAATACATTCATTCATTCATTCATTCATGCATTCAATCATGTATGCATTCATTCATTCGTTCATGCATTGTCAGGTTACATCACCGGTGGTTTGAGAACAGCTCTGCCCAAGATTGCAAGAAGTTGCAGAGAGTTGCAGAAGTAGCCCAGTCCACCACACAGACCAAACTTCCCACCACTGTTTCCAACTATACACCAGGCTGCCTTGGAAAACCAGCCACCATAATCAAAGATTTGTCTCACCCCAGTCATTCCTTCTTCTCCTGCTCCCATCCAGCAGAAGGTACAGAACTTTGAAAGAACATACCACTAAACTCAGAAACAGTTAATTTCCTCTCTGTTATCAGGCTTTTGAATGGTCCTTCCATTATCTAGGGGACTGGCTGATTCGCCTCCAACCCATTGTGGACGTGGGACTTTGTATATGAAACTGATGTGCTACAATGCTGAGAACTATATTCTGCTCTCCTCTATATTCTGTATCTTCCTCTTTGCCCTATGCATTGTACTTGATATGATTGTATTTATGTATGGTATACCTGATCTGTTTGGATAGTATTGCAAAGCCAAGGTTTTCACTGTACCTCGGTACACATGATAATAAGAAACCTAAACCTAAACGGAGAGTCTGCCTCTACTTGGCATCTTTCATTCCTCTTTTAAGTTGCTATGAGAAATATATATATACCCATTTGACCTTTTTTATCATCTCAATGTAGCTTGGCATGATTTTCTTTGTTTGATAGCATTTGTATGAACTGCAATGGAACATTACTGCTGTGCTAAATGTACTGTATAGATAAATGGAAGTAATGTGCAGTCTGTTGTCTGTGGCTATTAGAAGCTCCATTGGCTCTGCTCAACATGCTTTCATTAGGGAATTTTACAAAAACAAAGGAATATCTCAGAAGAAGGGTCCTGACCAGAAACGTAACCTATCCATGTTCTCCAGAGATGCTGCCTGAGTTACTCCAGAACTTTCTGTCTTTTTTTATAAACCAGTATCTGCAGTTCCTTGTGTCTAAGGATTATGTCTTCCCCATTTTGAGCCACAGAAAGTCCAGTCAACCTCAACATGCTCATCGAACAGAGTGTAACTAAATTAACAAACTTACTCTTGCTCCTGCCCCTCGTCGTGTTTAATTTTCTCTTCCACGGCTTGTAAAGCAGCTGCCAGCGATGCACTGGTTTCCTCGAGTTTCATTTGTGCTACATCTGTCGTGGCTATCTCTATGGATGGCCCAGATATCGAAGACCTTGGCGGTTTGACTGGGACCTGGTGTGGCGGACCCGCAGCAATGGGTTTAGCTGGGCTTGAGCAAAGGGATGCTGGTGTACTTGCTGCCTTGATGGTTGGTTGCTTGGCGGGAGAAGGGACTGGGGTGGGACCAGCACTCAGTGACTGAAGAATAATATGGGGCTTGATGGGCTTTGGTGGGGTCAGAGGGGGAGGTAGAATCGGTTTAGGGGAAACAGGTGGAGGTGCACGCTTTACCTCTGAAATGAAGAGGGATAGGAAAATTGTGTTAATAATAGCTAGAGTTATACAGATTGCATTCAAGCATGGTCAAGACAAAATGAGATATCTCCTTGTAGATAATATTTGATACAAAATTTAGCAATGCAGAAGCCATCTTACATGCATTAAGGCTAGCAGTCTTAAACAGTAAAAATCTACTCCATTGGCTAAAATGCTTTAGGATTTCTAGAGATAGTCAGAAGCACCGTATATATTCCCCATTATATCAAGATTCCATTTCCTTAAAACAAGAGTACCTATTGCATTTGTCAATTAAAAGTTCTGAATTAATATAAAAGCCCTATCAATATATTAAGAGTGGTCACGGTGGCGCAGCGGTAGAGTTGCTGCCTTACAGCGAATGCAGCGCCGGAGACCCGGATTGAATCCCGACTACAGGTGCTGTCTGTACGGAGTTTGTACGTTCGCCCCGTGACCTGCGTGGGTTTTCTCCGAGATCATCGGTTTCCTCCCACACTGCAAAGGCGTACAGGTTTGTAGGTTAATTGGCTTGGTAAATGTAAAAATTGTCCCTAGTGTAGGATAGTGTTAATGTGCGGGGATCGCTGGTCAGCGCAGACCCGGTGGGCCAAAGGGCCTGTTTCCGCACTGTTTCTCTAGACTAAACTAAATATGTCATTTTAAAAATCCTAAAATGTGCAAGTACACTGTTTATCACTTTAGTTTAGTTTGGATAAGTTTAGCTTAGTTTAGAGGTACAGTACAGTAACAGGCCCTTCGGCCCACCGAGTCCGCACTGACTAGTAATCCCCACACAGTACTATCCTACACACACTAGAGATGATTTACAATTATACAGATTCAGATTCAGATTCAACTTTAATCTGAATCTGAATACCAAGCCAATTAAACTACAAACCTGCATGTCTTTGGAGTGTGGGAGGAAATCGGACTTCCCGAAGAAAACCCTCGCAGGTCAGGGGGAGCAAGTACAAACTTCGTACAGATAGCCCCCGTAGTCAGGATGGAACCCGCGTTTCTATGGCTATAAAGCAGCAACTCTACCAGTGCGCCGCCGTGCCACCACCATACTACTTGTGAGCACTCTTATATACAGTGCCCTCCATAATGTTTGGGACAAAGACCCATCATTTATTTATTTTCCTCTGTACTCCACAATTTGAGATGGGTAATATAAAAAAATCACATGTGGTTAAAGCACACATTGTCAGATTTTATTAAAGGGTATTTTTACACATTTTGGTTTCACCATGTAGAAATTACAGCTGCGTTTATACATAGTTCCACCATTTCAGGGCATCATAATGTTTGGGACACATGGTTTCACAGGTGTTTGTAATTGCTCAGGTGTAAATGCCTCCTTAATGCAGGTATAAGAGAGCTCTCAGCACCTAGTCTTTCTTCCAGTCTGTCCATCACCTTTGGAAACTTTTATTGCTGTTTATCAACATGAGGACCAAAGTTGTGTCAATGAAAGTCATGAGACTGAGAAACGAGAACAAAATTGTTAGAGACATCAGCCAAACCTTAGGTTTACCAAAATCAACTATTTGGAACATCATTAAGAAGAAAGAGAGCACTGGTGAGCCTACTAATCACAAAGGAATTGGCAGGCCAAGGAAGACCTCCACAGCTGATGACAGACAAATTCTCTCTATAATAATGAAAAATCTCCAAACTACTATCCGACAGATCAGAAACACTCCTCAGGAGTCAGGTGCGGATTTGTCAATGACCACTGTCCGCAGTAGACTTTATGAACAGAAATACAGAGGCTACACTGCAAGATGCAAACCACTGGTTAACTGCAAAAATAAGATGGCCAGGTTACGTTTTCCATGGTACTTAAAAGAGCAACCACAGTTCTGGAAAAAGGTCTCGTGGACAGATGAGACGAAGATTAACTTATATCAGAGTGGTGGCAAGAGCAAAGTATGGAGGAGTGAAGGAACTGCTCAAGATCCAAAGCATACCACCTCATCTGTGAAACACGGTGGTGGGAGTGTTATGGCCTGGGAAGGTATGGCTGCTGAAGGTACTGGCTCACTTATCTTCATTGATGATACAACTGCTGATGGTAGTAGCATAATGAATTCTGAAGTGTATAGACACATCCTATCTGCTCAAGTTCAAACATATGCCTCAAAACTCATTGACCGGCGGTTCATTCTACAGCAAGACAATGATTCCAAACATACTGCTAAAGCAACAAAGGAGTTTTTCAAAGCTAAAAATGTTCAATTCTTGAGTGGCCAAGTCAATCATCCGATCTGAATCCAATTGAGCATGCCTTTTATATGCTGAAGAGAAAACTGAAGGGGATAGCCCCCAAAACAAGCATAAGCTAAAGATGGCTGTAATACAGGCTTGGCAGAGCATCATCAGAGAAGACACCCAGCAACTGGTGATGTCCATGAATCACAGACTTCAAGCAGCATGCAAAGGATATGCAACAAAATACAAAACATGACTACTTTAATTTACATGACATTGCTGTGTCCCAAACATTATGGTGCCCAGAAATGGGGGGGGGGGGGGGGGGGACTATGCATAAACACAGCTGTAATTTCAACATCGTGAAACTAAAATGTATAATAATGGCCTTTATTAAAATCTGACAATGTGCACTTTAACCACATGTGATTTTTTCTATTACAAATCTCAAATTGTGGAGTACAGAGGCAAATAAATATATGATGGGTCTTTGTCCCAAACATTATGGAGGGCACTGGAGGTTTCCGATTTTCTTATACTTACCAGCTTGGTTAGCTTAAGGAGCAGTTGATAGGTTTGACCTTCAAGGAGGTGACCCATCAGGGGGAGGTATCCATCATCCATCCTGGTAGAGCACTCTGAGCACTCTGATGAAATTATGCACATTCTAAGCTACTAACCATGATAGGATAAGCAAACTATGGGCCATCTGCTGAGATACGCAGCAGCATAAGAATGCAGTTCAGAAATGTTCACAATACCAACACCAGAACCACGGCCGATGGCCAATACTGGGAATAGACCATATAGAAACGTTGGACAGAAGGTAAGGCTTATCCAAGCACAACATGAATGTTACTGTGCTTTTCTTTCACATTTGACGAAGGACATTAGACACGTGATACCTGATGGAACTGATCTCTACCACAGAGCACCAATAGTACATTTAGTGAGGCAACTGAATGTCCAAGAGTCAAAAAACACAGCTTCAAGCAGAGAAATATACCTTTCTGTTGTTGATTCTGGGCATTTATTCTCTCTGTCGAGAATAGGGGGAGAAGGCAGTTAGAAAGGTTCTGACTTTCTAATCTCTCTTTGCCTCTTGAAATTATGAGAGGCATAGAGAGGGCAGACAGTCAGAATCTTTTTCCCAGGAAGGAAGAAGAAGGCAGAGCTTTAAGGTGAGAGTAGCAAAGTTTAAAGGAAATGTGTGGAGCATTTTTTTCATAGAATGTGGTGGGTGCCTGGAATGTGCTGCCCGGAGTGGTGGT
Source organism: Leucoraja erinaceus (assembly GCF_028641065.1). NCBI lineage: Eukaryota > Metazoa > Chordata > Chondrichthyes > Rajiformes > Rajidae > Leucoraja > Leucoraja erinaceus. Next base: position 23,816,405 of record NC_073396.1, read on the forward strand.
GGAGACACATAATGGTGACATTTAAGAGGCTTTTAGATCGGCGCATGGATATGCAGACAATTGCAGGATATGGATCATGTGCAGGCAGATGAGATTAGTTTAACCTGTCATCATGTTCTGTGTGGACATTGTGGGCCAAAGGACCTGTTCCTGAGCTATACTGTTCTTTGTTATGTTTGCTTTATACCAGTTGCTCTCAGAAAGTGGGATGAATCATTATCAATCATGAACTAGTAGAGATTTGCAAGAAGTTAATAGTTTGTTAGTTTACTTAAGAAGGCACTAAAATCAACCGCATTAATGTGGAAATGCAATCACAGACCAGGGAACGGTGGGTTTCCTTCTTTGAAGGCCGACAGAGTTTTACATCAATGCATCAGCTTTGTGGTTATGTTTTCTATTATGTACAATTTTATTTACATCTTTTAGATGGTTCAAATGTACTGGGCTATTCGTTCAGTAATTTAATTACTATTTCACAGTGCGAAGATAACACAATCAGCACTGAAGAAGAATTATTCAGTAGATCTTTTACAATAACGATTGCCTTGTTTATGTTGCAAATTATAAAACATGACTTCTCCAGAGAGTTGAAGATTTATAGGGGAGAGATGTAATTATCTTAGGTCTTTTGAAAGTTACCATGGAGACTCAGGACTGAAAAGAAAACATGCAAAAGACTAGACAAGACAGTAATTAGTACACAAGGGAAAAAAAATATCGACCTCAGAACCAAAATATTGAACTCTTCTCAAACTGATTAAGGTTTGAGATTACTCATTAAATTTAATTTGTATGGAACTTGCAGAGATCAAAACAAATATAATCATGCTAACTATAACAATTGTGAAACTTTGCATAAGAGCATATAATATGTTCAAAACTACAGGGGCAATAACCTGTTTACTTTTAATAAAATGGGTTAACAGTTGAGTAAGAACAGTGCATACAACTAATTTATAGTAAGTTTATAGAACAATTGTCTGTAAAGTTTGCCAGTCATAATCATATAATATTGAAAATGTAATAGATATTTTGTATCTTAATGGTCATCAACTGAGCTACCAGTCTCTCCTCCTTTAAAGTGGTCCTCAATATCTACCATTCTGGACTGGCCTGACATTTCCATACACTCATAAATGTCAGCCTTTATTTTATCATATTCCTGTGATGCATCTTGTACATTTTATTATGATATAGGTGCCGTGTAATAGGAAAAGAACGTGGCTGGGGCTGGGGAATGCAAGGTTCTGCTGCATCAGAGATCGGTTAGAACTTATGGGCCTGAAGAATAGATTGTCAATAATGGGGCTTAACTGAATGGGGTCAAGGGTATGACAAAAGCAAACTCTCCAGGTGATTCAAGCCCAGTCAAATCTCCAAAGTGACACAAAATGAGCCAGACCTGATTGTTTTTGCATTTCACTCCAGGAAGAGACCATTCTTAATGGGAGCAATGCTGAAATATGTAGCACTCGAATGCGGTCAAATTTTGAGGCCAATATTTGATGTTATAATGACATGATTTGTTAGACTCCGTAATGTGGAAATTGGGTCCTTTGGCTTCCTGCATTACTATTATCATCACACCTAAAAAGTACTTCACTGACCGTGAAGCAATGTGGGGCAACTGGCAAGGCATATGAAAGATGTTATATAAAAACAAGTTGGACTGTAAAAGTGCTTAATAACTGTAGGTAACAACTGGAACATAGTAATGACTGAAGAGTGCTGGATGTTTCAGCATTGCTTCAGTAAAAATGGTCACTTCCCAGAGTGGTGAGGAGCAGGCAGGAATGGGTTAGAAGTAGCAATGTTACAAAATTTTGAGATTTAAAAAATCAAGTCTACAATTTATCCCATCAGATAAAGCATAAAAATAAGTTTAATTTGACACCTAATTCACTTTGTGAGTCTGTTCTGCTCTCTTTTCCAAAAGGCATTAAGGAAATACAATTGGCGCGGTGGCAAATCTGGTAGAGCTGCTCTCTCGTAGCACCGTAAACCCAGGTTCCAACCTGACTTTGGGTGCTGTCTGTGTGAAGTTTGTATGTTCTTCCCATTTTCCTTGTGACCACGGTGTTCTCCAAGACGTTAATTGGCCTCTGTACAGTTGCCCCTATGGTGTAGGGAGTGGGTGCAAAAATGAGCTAAGATAGAACTAGTGTGAATAGATGATTAATTGTCAGAATGGACTGAGTGGTTTGAAGGGCCTGCTTCTATTTTGTTTTTTTTCAATCAATCAATCTGAGAGAGATTTTTAGTCAAAGTAGATCAAGGTGACCAGACCTGACCCATATTGTGTGTGTGTGTGTGTGTGTGTGTGTGTGATCAATAATCTGTCCATCATCAATCAATCAATCAATGTCCCTAAAGCGGGTGGTGTTGTGGTTAATGAAGATAGTTGTCTGAAATTGCAGCAGTATCTTGATCGATTGGGCAGGTGGGCTGAGAAATGGTTGATGGAATTTCATACAGTGAAATGTGAGGTGATGTCTAACAAGGGCAGAACCTACACAGTAAATGGTAGGGCGCTGGAGAGTGTTGTACAGCAGAGGGATCTATGTGCAGGTACATAGTTCCTTGAAAGTGTGGTCACAGGTAGATAGGGTGATCACAAAAATCTTTTGACACATTGGCCTTCATCAGTCAGAGTAATAAGTAAAGAAGTTGGGAGGTCGTGTTGCAGTTGTATAAGACGTTGGCGAGGCCACATTTGGAGTATTGTTCAGTTTTGGTCACCATGTTACAGGAAAGGTGTTGTCAAGCTGGAAAGGGTGCTGAGTAGACTTATGAGGATGTTGCCAGGACTCGAGGGCCTAAGCTATAGGGAGAGGTTTTAATCCTTGGGAATATGGATCACAGGAATATGAGCGGTGATCTCAAAGAGATATACAAAATCACGAGAGGAATCGATCGGGTAAATGTACAGTGTCTTTTGCCCAGAGGAGGAGAATTGAGAACCAGTTGACATGAGTTTAAAGTGAGGGGGAAAAGATTTAATAGGAACCTGGGGAGTAATTTTGTTTTACACAAAGGTTGTAGATATAACATTTGAGAGACAATTGGACAGGTATATGGATAGGACAGTTTTAGAAGGATATGTGCCAAGCGCAGGGAAGTGGGACTGGTGTAAATGGGGCATATTGGTCAGCGTTAGCAAGTTGGACTGAAAGGGCCTGTTTCCACGCAGTATGACTTTAATAATCTATTCATCAACGATAATCCATCCTTTATCAATCAATCCTGGGCCACCCTCCAGATAGTGGGATCATGCTGTGCAGATATCTGGCTGCCTGTTATTTTCCAGCAAAGGAAACAACTCCTTATGTTCTCATTGGCCTTGCCGGGCTATGGGCGGGCCGGGGAGAGAGAGGGAGGATATAAAAGCACTGACGAGGCGACAGCAGCGTCAGAGGCGAGTTTGCCATTGCAGCTGAAATCTAAAGAGAAAGTAAGACAAATAAAGGCGCGTTTGACTGTGATGGTGTTACCTGTACATGGACTGGCGGGGCCAGGACCCGGCAGAGGAGTCTTCCTGGTGGGCGGTGGCCCGGGCCGCTTGGTCGCCGGCTGCCCGATGGATGGTTTGGGGGAGACGGGGGGTTTGAGGGGCCTGCGGGACTCTCCGTTGGCCGCATGCCCGCCGTGCTCGCTGTTCCTGCGGGGCAGGTCTCCGACGGTGAGGAAGCTGGGGTAGGTCTCTCCTTCGGCCATGTCGGAGGCGGGCCTCCTCTTGCAGGCGGCCGCCATGCCGTTGTGGAGCTGGGTGTCGAAGGGAGGGGGAGGTGGCGGAGGAGACTCGGCCCCGCGGGCTTTCGGCCGCCTCTTCACCGTGCTCGACTCGATGAGGTGAAAGGCGGCCGAGTCTCCTCCGTGGCCGGGCCTGACTCTGCTTCTCCTCAGCTCTAACGGCGTTAGGCCCTGGCCGTGCTGCCCCATGTCGGCGCCGGCTAGCCGTGGACGCTGCTTGATGGTCAGGGTGCCATCCTCGGCGAAAGGCTGGTTGTTGGCCGGGTCCCTGCGCGACGAGACGGCGGCGATCAGCCCGGTGACCGGGCCGCTGATGGTCCTCCGGCGGTTGATGACTTCGCCGTCCAGGCCGATGGCGTCGCGGGACACGCGTCTACCGGAGATTGCCGCCGTTAACGGCGTCGCCACCGCCACCCGCGGCCCGCCGTCTTCCAGAAACCTCTGCGCCTTGAAGGAGCGGCGCAAGGACAGAGCCCGCGCTCCGCCGCCGATGGACGATAGCTCCAACATGGCGGCGATAGAGCGGACGCTGCCCGCGCTGACCGTCTCCACCGGCATCGCCGCCATCTCCTCGGGTCGGGACAGGTCGTCGGCCAGGTTAGTGGTCGAGATGGCGGAGCTGGAGCGTTTGGGGGGAGGCGGCGGCGGCCCTTTCTTCCTGGGCCTCAGCGCGAATGACTGGCTGCGGTTGACGCCGGAGTCGGCGGCCGGCGGCGCCCGGGCCGAGTGACTCCTGGCCACCCGCCGCTGGATGGTGGCGTACGGCCCGGCGTCCGGCAAGGCCAGCTCGTCCTTCTCCTGCTCGCTGTCCGACACGGCGTAGCGGCTCAGGCTGTGGGCCCGCTTCTTGGGCCGGCCCGGGTCGTGATGACCCCCATCTTGAGGGGTGGAGGGAGGCGGCAGGCGGAGGACCGGCACCACCGGCATAGCTGTGGTTGTGGCCGTGGATTCGGCCTCTGACGGCTGCGGGATCACGTAGGCAAAGCCCCGGTGTGTGGGCGAACGGGGTGACATGGGCCTCTCGGCCTGCAGCAGCTGAGGGATGGGTTTCACCTTGGCCGTGGCATGGGGCACGTTGAGGGTCTGAGACGAACATGTCCCTGGCTTGGTCGGGGTCTGTGGAGGGGTGAAGGTGGACAATGCCACCATTGCTTGGTGGTGCCCATGGGACAATGGTGCCCGCTGTTTCCCGGGTGCCGGGGGCACGCTGGCCCTCTGTACCCCTTGGCGGTGTGCCCGCTTGGTGTGGCCCAAGTGTTCGTTGAAGCCGGATCGGTGGGTGGGAGCCACCAGGTTCTCCTGGCTTTTGGACAGTGCCGCTGCCTGCAGGCGGTTCCCCGCTCCTGACATATCTGCTAGAGTACCGTTGGCCTTACCACCACCGCTGCTGCTGTCGCTTTCCTGCCCACACCCTGGCTGGTGGTATGCTGTGCTTTCTGGAGCAGGTGACGCGTGGTTGCTCGCTTGCCTCTGGTCCTTGGCTTCGCCGATGCTGGTCATGGCTACTTGCAGCTCGTTGCTCAGTTCACTGTCTTGGAAGGTGGACAGTTTGGGAGATTGGCATTCGGCATTCTCCCCCTGAGGAGACTCGATGGCAACAATCTCCAAGGACTGTGGGGCTTTCTTCTTCAGGGTGCCTGAGTCATACCTGGAAGCACGTTGGATTTCGGCCAGCTTCTTCACGGCGAGCATAAACTTTTTCTGATGACCTAATGGGACAAAACAAAAATGAAGCATCCTCCAGCAGTTTTAACAATAAACAAAGCACCTCATAGGATGGTGACTGGTCAGAAGGTAGCAGGCTCCTCTGCAGAAACTTTGAAAAAATATTAAAGTTAGTACTTCAATAGAGAACAGATAGGGGGACAGATTTCTCTTTCAAAAGCAATTTCACGCTATTAATAAACTGCAGATGAACATGTGGACACATTCAGGGGCCTTGCAGCACCTGAGCAAAAACAGCCAATGTTTCAGTTCGAACTCTGACCTGGCTTCTAATTTTTTCACCATCCCTGTTTTCTCTGTCCATACGAACTGCAAAAACAGAACAGTGTAATTATTTCTGGGGTCTTGGACAATATTTATCACTTGATCAATATAACTGAAATGTAATGTCTGGGCCTTGTATTGTTGTGGAGGCTTCCTATAAGTAATTTAGCTTTCACATTTCCTCTATGTTACAGCCCTAATCACATTACCAAAGTGGCTCACATATAGTGCAAGTGGTTTGGGATGAAATTGAAGATTCTACAAATTATTTTGACAACGTTATAGAGGAAGGGGAAGGTGCAATTTCTAAATGTTAGTCTGAAACCATATAAAATGCTTTCCCACAATTTCCAATTAAAACATCTGTAAAATAACAGGTAATCGGGTAGAAGGTACAAGAGCCTGAAATCTGCAACATCCAGATTCAGGAACAGCTTCTTCCCCACAGCCATCAGGCTATTAAACACAACTTCAAACAAACTATGAACTATAACAACCGGTTGCACTTTATCTGTTTACTGATGTGTCTATATATATTTTTGGTATACGGACACACTGATCTGATCTGTATTTATAACTACAATATCCTGTTGTGCTGTAAAAAATGCACGAATTTCATTGTCCTATCTGGGACACATGACAATCTTGACTTGAATCATGAAAATATTCATTTAACATGCAATTCTGAACTGTCCACAAGCAGCAACCTGGCCAATTATTACCGTGTTAATGTGCACTCAATCGCCAGAGGAAAGAAGGTATATTCAATAATGCTGCACTGGCATCACACCAATTGACTTAAAAATCATCAATTTAGGTTCTACCCAATTCACTCATCCCTTGGTACAAATATTCACAAAAAAATTAAGCTGGAGTTGAGAGTAACTGCCCTTGTCATCGAGGCAGCATTTGATCAAGTATGGCAGTGTTTCTCAAAGTGGGGTACGCATGCCCCCAGTGGTATGCGAAAGGTCTTCAAGGGGTCCGTGGCAATTTTCAGCTATGTACTACTGAAAGATTCATTATTAGAAAAAACACAGGTTATGAATTCTTTTATACATACATATTTACAAATAAATTATATATTTTGTATGAATTCCACTCCAGTTGTGATAGCTGCTGCATTTAGGTAGTTTGCAGACTCCAGCGTGACAAATTTTATCGACTTTTATAATGAAATATTGTTTTTAACGAGGGGTGCAAGATGTTTACGAAAATTTACGATGTACACGAGTATCGACTTTGGGAATCTCTGAAGTATGGCATGAAAGACCTCGCAAGGAGTCCATCAGGAATTGGAGACAACCAACTAGATGGCAGTCATGAGCTACTATCTACCTCATTGGAGACCCTCTGACTATCTTTGATCAGATTTCACTGGACTTTATCGTGCACTAATGTTATTTCTTCTATTATGTATCTGTACACGGTGGATGGTTCAATTGCAATCATGTATTGTCTTTGCGCTGACTTATTAACACACAGCAAAAGCTTTTCACTGTCCCTTGGTATACATGACAATAAACTAAACTCAAACTCAAGATGATCGTGGTGGTTGGGTTCAATTATCTCAGCCATGGACATCTCTAGGAGCTTGGCAGGGTAGTGTCCTGGGTGCAACCATCTTCATCTGCTTCAATCGTATGGTCAGAGGTTGGGATGTTGGCTGATGATTGCACATGGTTCAGCACCATTAATGATTCCCTGGATAATGAAGCAGTTACAACTGAATGTCGATGAGGACAATATATCATGACTTGGGCAAGTAACATTTGTGCCTCATAAATGCCAGGCAATGGCTATATTCACAAGAAAATCCAACTATCAGTGGTATCCTCTTTTCCCCTGACTCAGTCTGAAGAAGGGTCTCGACTCAAAATGTCATCTATTCCACTATGATCGTTGCTTTTGGCAGTCTGTCCGCTCGTTTGCTCGCCCTTGGATTATGTAGCGCAGGATAAAGCTGTGAATTCACGCCATTCCCAATCTAACCTTTCTGTCCTGGGCCTCCTCCATTGTCAGAGTGAGGCCCAGCGCAAATTGGAGGAACAGCACCTCTTATTTCGCTTGGGTAGCTTACACCCCAGCGGTATGAACATTGACTTCTCTAACCAAATAGCCCTTGCTTTCCCTCTCTCCATCCCCTCCCCCTTCCCAGTTCTCCCACTAGTCTTACTGTCTCTGACTGCATTCTATCTCTGTCCCACTCATCCCTGACATCAGTATGAAAAAGGGTTTCGACCCGAAACGTCACCTATTCCTTTGCTCCAAAGATGCTGCCTGTTCTGTTGAGTTATTCCAGCATTTTACATAGAAAATAGGTGTAGGAGTAGGCCATTCGAGCCATTCAATGTGATCATGACTGATCATCCACAATCAGTATCCCATTCCTGCCTTCTCCCCATATCCCTTGATTCCACTAGCCCTAAGAGCTCTATCTAACTTTCTTTTGAATGCATCCAATGAGTCGGCCTCCACTGCTTTCTGAGGCAGATATTTCCACATTCACAACACTCTGGGTGAAAAGATCTCAGTTCTAAATGGCCTACCCCGTATTCTTAAACTGGCCATTGGTTCTGGACTCCTCCAACATCGGGAACATGTTTCCTGCATCTAGCGTGCCCAGTAGTTCCATTCTTTCATCATATGATATTTCTGCCATCCCGGGAATTAACCCCGTGAACCTACGTTGCACTACCTCAATAGCAAGAATGTCCTTCCTCAAATTAAGAGACCAAAACTGCACACAATACTCCAGGTGTGGTCCCACCAGGTAACTGTACAACTGCAGAAGGACCTCTTTGTTCCTATACTTAAATCCTTTCATTATGAAGGCTAACATGCCATTAGTTTTCATCACTGCCTGCTGTTGCATGCTTACTTTCAGTAACTGATGTACAAGTACATCCAGATGGCGTTGCACTTCCCCTTTTCCTAATCTGACATACAGAAGAAGGGTCTCGACCCGAAACATCACCCATTCCTTTGCTCCAGAGGTGCTGCCTGACCCGCTGAGTTACTCCAGCATTGTGTCGACCTGCCATTCAGACGATAATCTGCCTCTTGTTCTTGCCACTAAAGTGGATAACCTCACATTTATCCACATTATACTGCATCTGCCATGCATCTTCCCACTCACCCAACCTATCCAAGTCACCCTGCATCCTCAGAGTAGCCTCTTCACAGTTCACACTGCCATCCAGCTTTGTGTATCTGCAAATTTGCTAATGTTACATTAAATTTCTTCGTCTAAATCATTAATATTTATTGTGAATAGCTGTGGTCCCAGCACCGAGCCTTGAGGCATCCCACTAGTCACTACCTGCCATTCTGAAAGGGAACCGTTAATTCCTACACTTTGTTTCCTGTCTGCCAACCAATTTTCTATCCTTGTCAATACCTTACCCCCCAATACCATGTGCTCTGATTTTGCCCACTAATCTCCTGTTTGGGACCTTACGATGTACACGAGTATCCTTAAAACACAATTACATTTACTGAGGAATGTGGATTGATGTATTGATGACACATTGTATAACTACTGTTGACTACTGGCTGTTAACAAGTGCTAGCAGTGGCAGTTAACAAATCATTTTCGTCTGAGTTGAATAAAGTGTGAAACGGCTCGAATCTTTCTGCAGTGCTCATTAAACCCGAGCTGGAAATTGAAAACTAAGGAAACATCGTACCTCTGTGTACCCCCCATTTCCACCACGGATTATCACTAAATATCACACAATCAATATGTTGTGGATTACCAGTGACCAGAAACTGAACTGGCGTAACAATATACATAATGTTGCTTTCAGAGCCTGTCACAGTTTAGTTTAATGATGCAGTGCGGAATCAGGCCTTTTGACCCATGCGCCAACCAACGATTTCCCCATACACCAGCACTATCCTGAAACTAGGGACCATTTGCTATTTTTGCTGAAGCAATTTAACCCACAAATGTGGATATCTTTGGAGTATGGGAGGAAACCCATGTGTTCACGAAGGAGAATGATCAAGCTCTGCACAGACAGCACCTGTAGTCGGGATCCGGGTCACTGATGCTGTAAGGCAGCAACTCTATCACTGCCACTATGCTGCCCCACTTTGCACTTCCCCACTGAATTCAGTTTTTGAACAAAAACTGCATCACTGTGCCACGAGGTTAGGAATCTTGCAGTGGCTCGCCTCTCGAGTTCCCCAAAGCCTCTCCGCCATCTACACAGCTGAAGTCAGGAGAGTGATAGAATTCTTTCCACTTGTCTGGATGAATTGATCACACAAGAAATTCAATGTCATTCAGGACATAGCAGCCCATTGCACAGCTATTAACTCAGTAATTAAAATGAGTTAAAAAATCTTCAGCTTTCTGTTTAAAACTGATCTGAGTATCCATTCCCATATGCCCATTATGTCTCAATTGTAAGTTAGATGGCTTGGCAACAATTTGTTTAAATGGGGGTTGATGAGATAAAAAGAAATGGTTCGATGCTTTTTTAACAAAAAAAAAGTTTCTGAAACTTAACTTTAAACTTACGCTGCCTATTTTACAAATCAGATCATGATTAAATAGAACAATCGTGAATTTAAACAAAGAAAAATGCTTTGATAGGTTGAGAACCACAGCTGATTGGAAGATTGTGTTTTAAAAGTATGATGGTGACTGGGAATGGTTGAAGAACTATATGATTTGCAAGAAAAGTCCTTCAAGGCACAAGAAACTAGCAGGAATTGTAGCCTATTCATGGCTGACTTGACCAATTAATAACAGTATTAAATCAAAGGAATAGTGTAAGTTTGCCAGAAATATAAAGCAATATGATTGGGAACACTTTACAATCCTGCAATGGAGGACCAAGAATCTGATAATCAAGGAAAAGACTGGACAAGTGTGAATCTTTGATGGATGAGAGAATTCATGAGGCATGGTGGAGGAATTAAATGCTTTCTTTATTTTTGTTCTCATGTGCACTCTCCGGACAGAATGGAAGCAAGAGGTGAGTAGGGAAAAAGACAGTCAATAGACAATAGGTGCAGGAATAGACCATTCGGCACTTAGAGCCAGCACCGCCATTCAATGTGATCATGGCTGATCATCCACAATCAGTACCCCGTTCCTGCCTTCTCATATCCCCTGACTCCGCTATCTTTAAGAGTCCTATCTATCTCTCTTGAAAGTATCCAGAGAACCGGCCTCCACCGTCCTCTGAAGCAGAGAATTCCACAGACTTACAACTCTCCTCGTCTCCATTCTAAATGGCTTACCCCTTATTCTTAAACTGTGTCCCCTGGTTCTGGACTCCTCCAACATCGGGAACATGTTTCCTGCCTCTAACGTGTCCAAACCCTTAATAATCTTATATGTTTCAATAAGATCCCCTCATCAAAGAAAAGATGAGATCTTCAATAAGATCCCCTCTCATCAATCATCAAAGAAAAACTAACTTTAAACAGATAGGCAAGAAATAATTTGAAAAGATCACAATAGATCATTAAGTGAGAGAATATTGAAACACTGAAAATAAAGGCTGCCATTAACTAAGATCATCAAAGGCCAATCAGTTCTGGCGTTGCAAAATGCATGATTGGCGTTGCAGAATTACACCCACAGGCTTTCAATTAGATAGGACAGGTTTGGAGGGATATGGACCAAGTGCAGGCAAGTGGGATGTTGGCCGTTTGGGCTGAAGGGCCTGTTTCCACACTATGACTATAACTGAAAATTGTACAGATGACTAATATTGACATCATGGGGTAGTGGAAGATAACCAATAATGAGTAGACAGCATGTTTTATTTCAATGGGAATCATGATCAATATAAATGTTAAATGTTGACAGTACAATTTGTTTTGCACTCAAAATTATCCCTGCCTTCTGTCGTCGATCCTACAAAACCAGTTGAATAAATTGGTTTGCCTTCAACCATTACAGCCACAAACATCCAACAGTCATTTCTGTAAGGGGGGGGGGAAATGGCTACTAGCTTAGTTATTATTACGGTGTTATTGCGGTGATTATAATTTCATGGCAACTTCATGCCAGTTGCCATTCAATTGGAGGTACCAAGGTTATTGGTTCAAGACTTTAACCTAAGACTTGAGCGCAAAATCTGGCCTGACACTATTGTGCGATTCTAAAGGAATTCTGCTCTGTCAAAGATGCAGATGGTTGAATGAGATGTAAAGTGAGACCTCACATTGTACACAAAAGGCGCCATGAGAAAAGAGTTGGATAATTTATCCAGTTAGCCTACTCAATATTTATATCTCGTTCAGTAATAAAACATGATTATGTTGGTTCTGAATGAGGAACTTAATGTGCACGGATTGGCTGTAGTGTCCACATTACAAGGGACCACATTTGAAACTAGTTCATTAGAAACAGAAAAAATAGTGATGCCCTGTAAAAGTACTGAACAGTTTAAATCATTCTTTTGTAAATGCTTTTGGGAGTAATAAAAATATAGGTATTTGTGTTCCGTACACCAATGGTTGCGAAATCTGCACTGGCAAAATGTAATGAAAATCTTCAGTTCTGTTATTTCTAAAGTCTATGAGCTGTTTAAGCAGGTCAAAAATACTCTAAAATCTTGAAAGGATTTCATTAGTGCCATTCAGTATAGGGCAATACAACACTTCACATTCCCTAGACTTTTCAATAAGAAGCCTCTTTTATTTGTGAGCAAATACATATCTGGTGCCAATTTTTCTCTTCGCAAGTTTTCTTTCTCCATTGAGCTTCACAATGAAAAGCTGATCGGTTGTGCACATTGAATTAACACATGCTTGGACTGGCCCTTGGCAAATGATACATCTTCATTAGTGGTTTATCAACATTTGTGTTTTAAGCATCTCTGCATTAAAAAGCAGCCCTAATTTTGCATGTAGACCATAGATACAAAATGATGGAGTAACTCAGCGGGTCAGGCAGCATCTCTGGAGAATGCTTTTCTCCAGAGATGCCTGATCTGCTGAGTTACTCCAGCATTTTGTGTCTATAGAATGAACCAATATCTGCAGTTCCTTCCTAAACTTATTTTTGTATGTTCCTGAAAATGAGCACAAGAATATGTACAGGCATTCAATGCTGACTTTGGGACTGACACACTATCAGATTATTTTACAAAAGCTAATTTTTGGAAATATGCACTTACAAAATGGGAGTAGGCCAATCAGCTGTTTCAGCCTACTCTGCCACTTAATAACATGGCTGATCTTGTATTGGCTTGTCTCTAAGTGTGATGCCTGACCTCTCTTCATATCAATGAACCTCGCCGGATTTGCCTTAGTGCAAGTTTATCCCATAAGTATGGAGACCAACGTAGTATGTGGTTTTTCAGCTGCAGATTCCTCGGGACAATGGAAAATTACATCAAAGTGTCCATACTTCAAAGTTTCCCAACAACTCTCACCAACTTCTACAGATACGCTATAGAAAACATTTTACCAGGATGCATCACAGCATGGTTTGGGAACAGCCCTATCCAAGACTGCAAGAAATCACACAAACCAACACAAACCAACCTCCCTTCCATTGACTTCATTTACACTTTGAGCTGCCTCAGCAAGGCCAGCAGCATAATCAAGGGTGAGTCTCACTCCGGTCACTCCCTCTTCTCCCATCAGGCAAGTGGTACAGGAGTGTGAAAATGCACACCTGAGGATTCAGAGACAGTTTCTTCCCAGCTGTTATCAGGCAACAGAACCATCCTATCAACAACTAGAGAGCAGGGCTGAGTTACTATCTACCTCGCTGAAGACCCTCAGACTATCTAATTGGACTTTATTTGGCACTAAACACCATTCCCATTATGATGTATCTGCACTGGATGACTCAATATCATGTATAGTCTTTCCGCTGACTGGTTAGCACACAATAAAAGCTTTTCACTGTACCTTGGTACACATGACAATGAACTAAACTAAACTAAATGTGTGAGTGTTTTGGAATAAAAGGGTCCTGGGTCCACCAAAATAAATCTGATATGATGGGAACATTTGAAAGATTGTCACACTAAGGGATAAATGTGATTGCACTGAATTGAGTGCATAAGAGGTTCACCAGGTTGTCTCCTGTGATAAAGTGTTGCAGCTATAACAACAGTCTGGATGTGTGGTATTTGTTTTCCTTGGAGTGGGGAAGGCTGAGAGACCCAAATGAGGTATACAAAATTATGAGGAGCATAGAATGGACAGGTAGTGAGAAACTTTTCTCCTTAGCAGAAATATTTATAACCAGAGGAAATAGGTTTAGAATAATGAGTCAGAGATTTAGAGGTGACTTGAAGAATTTTCTCACCCAGAATGTGGTTGAAATCAGGCATGCTATTCCTGAGGCATTGGCTGAATGGTTCATAAGATTTAAGCAATATTACGAGGAGCACTTAAAATGCATGGAGATAATAAGATTATGGATTGGTACTGGGAAATGGGATTTGTATTTGTAGGTACGTATTGACTGGCAGCCGAAGGGCATATTACAGTGGATTGTAACACTGCATTGATGATTATCAACAACGCTTGTTACGATAAGATTTCCCCCTTGAGGATTGTGTCATAATTTGAGGATTGCGTCATACAGTGCAGAAACAGGCCCTTCAGCCCAACTTGCCCACGCCGACCATCATGCCCCATTTACATTAGTCCCACCTGCCTGCATTTGACCCATAACACTCTAAACCTATCCTATCCATGTACCTGTCTATATGCTTCTTAAACGTTGGTTCTTAAACCTGCCTCTGCGACCTCCTCCGACAGCTCGTTTCATACACCTGCCACTCTTTGTTTAAAAAGGTTACCCCTCAGGTTCCTATTAAATCTTTCCCCCCTCACCTTAAACCTATGTCCTCTGGGTCTTGATTCCCCTACTCTGGGCAAAAGACTCTGTGTATTTACCTGATCTAATCCTCTCATGATTTTGTACACCTCTATAAGATCATTTCTCATCCTCCTGTGCTCGAAGGAATAAAGTCCTAGCTTACTCAACATCTCTCTATAGCTCAGACTCTCAAGTCCTGGCAATAATCCTTGTAAATCTTCTCTGCACCCGTTACAGCTTGACAACATCTTTCCTATAACATGGCGACCAAAACTGAACCCAATATTCTAAATGTGGTCTCATCAACATCTTATATAACTGCAGGATGACCTCTCAACTTCTATACTCAATACTCTGTCATGTTATTAACTTCACTGGGTTTTAATAATGTTTTGTAGAAAGTTTGAGATAGGGTTGTGAACAACCATTGAATAAACAGAAGCCTCCCACAGGGCTCATGTACAAGTCTGAACATGCGCTTGCAGCCATTGTCAGTTAAGAAATTGAGCAAACTGATGGAGACACGCCAGGCAGGTAGGACTGTGGTTCCTTTACCATAGATTCTTTGATGTTATAAATCACTTTCTGCTCACACATGAGCCCCAAGCACAAACTTCCAAAAAACAACACCCACAAATAGAAAGGTAAGTGTAGAATGGTCATCACTCACCCAGCTTTGTGATGCCAATTTCCTGAAGGTCCTCCCAGGTGATATCAGTGATAAACTCAATGTTTTCATAACCATTCTCCACAAGTGTCTTGTAATATTGAGCAAGGCCAATGATTGAGAGCCATTCCATCAGATCATTCTTGAGAAAAGAAACAGAAAAGCATTGAGAGACTTTGCACCAAAATAAGATGATTTAGTTACAAAACAATTAATCTAAAGGTACAAATGGTCAATTGGCTCATTCGATTTTAGGATCAAAATGCATTAGGGTTGCATCTTACTTGTTGGGCTTTCTATGTAAGGTAACCACTTCAAATGTCACATGCATATTTGAAGTTAGGACTACTAGGATTATGTTTGAGGATAAAACATCATATCTTCAATCCCCAAGATTTCTGTTTTGGGAAATTTTCACTAAAAGTGAATTTTAAATTGTGCTGGCTTGGTTTCCGTTAAGAGGCACAAAATGCTGGAGCAACTCAGCGGGACAGGCAGCATCTCTGGAGAGAAGCAATGGGTGACATTTCGGGTTGAAACTTCTTCAGACTGAGGAAGGATCTCAACCCTAAACGGGCTGAGTTACTCCAGCATTTTGTGTCTATCTTTGATTTAAACCAGCATCTGCAGTTCCTTCCTACACTGGTTTCCATTAAAATTGATAAGCTTAATGACAGGAATAAAACTTCAATAAACCAGTGCATAACTGCTTGCTGCAAATTTGCTCCAATTACTGTTGCCTACAATCATCACTGGAGAAAAAATAAAATCTCACTGAGAGCATCACACATCATTTTTAATATGGAAGTTCTGGCAATTACAGTTAGACTAAGTCTCAACAAGCAAATCACTTCAAATTGTAAATGCATCAAAGATAGATATTAAATAAAATAATTATTTTACTGCAACATAATTTCATACGTATTGCTTGTGCCAATCATTTCATACTTATGTGCCTAGCAAATTGTGGGTTCAACAACGAGCCTGAATGAGGTTGTGAGCGAGGTTGTAGCTTGAATGAGGTTATGAACAAGAAAAAGATGCAAAGATCAATATCTAGCACATAAAACACAGATTGCCATACTATTTTAAGCACTCACCATGGAAACACATGATACTTCCATAAAACACACTTTCAAAGTGATTTACTTCACCGTGTTGTTAGTAAAACCAGGTTATCTGAAGAAAGAACTGAATAAGAAGTGCAATCCTGGAAGCAGGGGTTGACAACTTTCAGATGCTCCTTTCAAAGATCCATGGTATTATGAAACTTTTCTTGGAACTACAGTATATAGCAACTCAGAGCCATGTCTTTCAAAGCAGTACATTAATCACAGAACTGTACAATAGAGAGGGTGTAGTGAGATATGCTCTTTAGAATTCATTTTTCAGTCAAAGGAGAGCAACATGAAAAATGAAAAGACACAGAGAATCTAATTGAAGGCAAGATAACAGAAGAGGTTTTCTGTCCTCCCATATTGGCCTAAAAAGCATCAAGGAAATTGTGATAGGCAGGTCTGCAAAATAGTTAACAAAGAATCTATTGATTCACTTATTCCAGAGCCATTGTGTAATTTTGACAAGTATTCATATGAAGTTTACAGCATTGAATTTGCTTTGAAGGAAATTGCAACCAATACTCAGCTTCTTTTCTCAGCATGTTTTCATAAATTCAGAATTGCTTTCTTCTTAGGAATTGCTTTTTTATTGGCTCACTAAATGTCTTTGCTTTTGAAGAATAGCTGTTGTGATCTGCCCCTCAAACAGTTTGAGATCAACAAAGCCATCATGCATCAAATTCACAAGTGTAGCCATGGGCAGGTAAATCTGAATGTCAATTCAGGCCTGCAATCTGTGCCTATATCCACAGGGACATAGGGTGCAAATGAGGCCACTTAGCTATTTAGCCCTGACGTTTCACAGCAGAGTTGGTTACAGAGTACAAAAGCTTGCCTTTCATGTAAATTTCATGCCGTTTAGATTATAAATTATTGAGATTTCTGTATGTGAGAGAAAAATGAAAAGCCTCCATGGACTTTGTAGAAAATGTGCTATGCTGAATCTCAATCTGACCCGTATGTTGTATCAGTACATCATTTTTAAACTCCTCAATTCAGGATTTTCTGCTACCTGAAGTGTTACCTACATCAGAGTGTTATGGGTTCAAGCCTCTCATCCAAGGACATGAGTACAATTTCACAAAATAGATATCCTTGACCTTGCTACAATTCACATGATAGTGTTGAGGTGGTGCTGCACTGTTAGAAAGGTCATCCTTGGGATGAATCTCCAAATGTTTAGTTTAGTCTAGTTTAGTTTAGTTTAGAAATATAATCAGGAAACAGGCCATTCGGATTCCGTGCGAACCAGCGATGACCCTGTACACTAACACGATCCTACGCACATGGAACAATTTACAATCTGTACCGAAGCCAATCGACCTACAAACCTGTACGTCTTTGGAGTGTGGGTGGAAACCAGACCACCCGAGGAAAACCCACATGGTCACGGGGAGAACATACAAACTCCATACAAACAGCACCTTTAGTCAGGACCAAACCTGAGTATCTGGTGTTGTAAGGCTGCGCCACCGTGCTGCCTCAAAGAACATTTGCTTTACCAGATGAAGCCGAGGCGTCTGATGGTAAAACAAATGCTCTTTACGGTAGTGGTAATTAATTAAAATCACTGATTAAGGTAGTAGTAAATAATAGCTCATCAATGTCATATTGCTGTTGGTAGGAGCTTCCTGTACAGAAATATTGTTTTTAATGTTCAATTAAAACAATGGTTATCCTTAAATAATACTGCACTTCAGTGGCTGTACAGAAGTCTGGATATCCTAGTCAACAAATAAATTGTAAGAATACAAGTTTTCCTTTTTTTTAATTAATAGTCATTTTCATAACTATGGCCAACAAATCAAGACCCTGGCTACAAAAGCCAATGTGCAATTATTCCTTTTTATAAACAGTTTAAAAGGAGTACTTCAAATTTAAATGTGAATTTAAGTATTTCGAGTTTATGCTTTGCAAATGAATGACTAAGTTCCAACATTTATGTCCCAGTCCACTCACCATTTCTGTGCTCACTGGCATACATTGCCCCAGTCTACAATACCATCATTTAAAAATTCTCATCCTTGCTTTCAAATCTTTCCATCCCACCAGTCCTACCTGTCTCTAACATCCCTTAGCTCTTCCTAAATCACTGCTCCTTTCCCATTTTAGCCTCTTAATCCTTTCACATTTTAGTCTCTTACACACTCCTGATTTTAATTGCTTCACAAGTTGCAGTCACGCTTTCTGCTATCAAGACAAGAAAGTCTGGAGTTCCCTCCCTAAACCCCTCTGTTTCTCCAACTCTCCTTTAATAAGATGCTACTGGTTACCTACCTACATGGCACAACATTTGGCCTGTTATCTCTTTTCATGAGTCAGTCAACAGTTACATGATAACGCTCCTGTGAAATGCCATGGTATGGTTTATCATGTTGCATAAACTGTAAGATCATCACTTCAAGGGTAAGCACATATATCAAACATAAAAACACATCTCAGTAAGTAATATTACTGTAATTCCAGAACAAAGTGAACACAGTTGAGTCATGCAGATTTAAAACAAAAAAAACATTTAATTTGTTTTTGCAAGCCAACTAACATTGAATTAAGAAGAGAAAGTATATCAGCAATATGGTACGCACAGAGACATGCATTTGCAGACACTGCATCTTATTTATTTATAGCAACTCTTATCAGCCTTTCTGCTGATGCTAGGAATACAGGATGTTAAAGTGACAACTGTGTGAAAATGATTTCTAATATACAGTGTACCTATCAATAAGTTGACGCAATAACGAGATTCAGATGATAAGACTGGATGTGCAGAACTGTAGAGCTAAAGGTCCAGTCAGACAAGCGAATTATTGCAAAATTATACTCGGATGTAGCTTTAATATCAACAATTAGTTAGCAATCTTACATTATCATTTACATTATTTACATTATAAATGGTATGATGGAGTTTCCTACCTCTTTCATGTAATACTAAAATGTATTAGGAATATGTTAATAATTAAATATTAAAGCAAACATTTCAGATCTGGTGATGTATGCAAGATATTGCAGTTCAAGTTGTGGAAAAATGTTTATTTATACATGTTTATTTCCTCACAAGGATATATATTTTTGTTTTCCATGCAATGCAAAATAAACACAATTTACAATTTTCACAAATACAAAGAAAGCACATTTAACACACATGCCACAGTATGAAATCTTTCGGGTGCATGCAGGAATAGTTAATGAATTTGTTTATATTTCTTTCAGACTGCATTTGAAACTATTAACCTCTTTAAAAGAAAATCTTAATAAAAGCTGGGGTCAATTGAAGTCCACTACCTTGATTTAAACTGTGATACTTATAAAACTAATTGCATATAACATTTTGTGGTTGCAATAGGCTGTATAATCTCTCTCTTTCATTCTCTGGGTGATCATTACATGCTATTGCTTTAAAACTTCCCAATGTATCATGACTATTAAACCGGGATCCAACTAACACTATAGTATTAGCCATAACCAAAGCACTTTATAAGTGGTAGATGGGTGTGAAATTCACATAATTAGTTTCTGCTTAGTAAGATACTTTACCACAAACAGGATGACTCTGTTTTGATCTATTGTGTGGGGAAAAAAATGATGATTTAAATCATAAGTTTCAATGCAACATGTTAGATTATAAACACTGTAGGTTCCTTTGCAAAGTTAACAGAAAGTCAACTGTTTTGGACGATCAAATTACCCAACCACTGTTTTAAAGGAAATGTAAAATGATGCACAGTGATTGTCCAACTAGTGCTTGTTTTGAAACTTCCAGAGGATATGGGCTAGAAGATGACACACAACAGAGTTGGACTGTTAGTTCAAATGCATTTTAGTTTCCAGAAAGCACTTTTCATACAGATCTCTAGGCATGGTAAACTTTCTCAATTAAGTCATCTTTAGCAGTCATTCATAAATATGTACAGTATTTTAAATAAATACATCGGCGATGCAATATTTTATTAACTATTGGTTGATAAACAGTGCAGTTTATATCAGAGGCCATGCTGCAATATAGATTCAGCCCGAGATGCTGCCATACTTCGAATAACCAAAAGTATAAAGTGAAACGTGCACATTTAGGAAGAACTAGTTAATCAGCCTCTTGCACCCTGTTGCCTCTCTAATTGGGTAACTCTGGCAGCAACAGAATGACTAGATGAATATATTGGCCATAGACTTGAAGGATTGTTGGAAGATCAGTAGTGTTGTCCTCTGTCCTCTCCTCCAAAGGGGTGCCACTTGGGCTAAAAGAGGATGAGAAAGAGGAGATAGAGTGAAACTGGGGCTTAAAATGGGAAGAATATTGTACTACAAGGTGTCCGGATAGCAACGGCTAAAATTAGGGATCAGTTGATGGTCTCACCAATAACTCTAAGTACTAAATTATGCCAATCATATGGAGTTATGTGCATTGCAAGCTGAAACTGAAGCTTCAAACTGTGTTGATGTACAATTTTTTAACATCATGGATGTTCTGTCATTTAAACAAAGCACATAGCCTGAATGAAAAATCTTCAGTGTTGCTTTTTTCAATTCTAATCTGCTGTTGATGTTTTCAGATAGATTTATTTCCCCCTTTGTCACGCTATTTCATAGTTTGGTCTACTATTATCCACTTGTATGATGTATCAAACTACTGAAAATCAACATTATATGAACAATTTGTCCTGAAATTAATGTGCAGATCAACAACAACTAGTGAGCATAACTGACCCCATGAACTGTGAATTGCCACATGCTGCTGGAGGATCTGCACCACTTCATCATTATCTTGGTGAAGATACCATTATTCCCTTAACTCCCAGTATTTTTTCATGAAGTTGCTGCAATTGCTTATATGCTGTTCATTAAATTCACCACAGAAAGTTACATCTGGTGGTAATGAACAAAGTAAGCACCTTTTTTTTTACAGATTTG
The DNA here is from genome assembly GCF_028641065.1 of Leucoraja erinaceus. Classification (NCBI taxonomy): domain Eukaryota; kingdom Metazoa; phylum Chordata; class Chondrichthyes; order Rajiformes; family Rajidae; genus Leucoraja; species Leucoraja erinaceus. The sequence continues at coordinate 23,837,646 of NC_073396.1, forward strand.
AGAATGACTAATAACTGTCTCTCAACCTTGCTTGCCCAGAAAATGAACATTAAAAAAAACATGGCATTGCATTCTTTCGGGTGATATGTTTTGGAGATGTTAATAAAATCACTATCTAAATTTAACTTTTCTTTTCCTGTAACTTTTCCTCTCAGTTAACACATACTCTCTCTCCCTTTCTACATTTTCCTCAATACTTGTACCTGATGTTGAACTCACTGCCCCTCTTCCCCTACGCCTATGTGCTTTGTTTATTTCTCAGACCTCCCTGTTTATCCAGTTGTTCACCAATATCTTAATTGCTGGGTAGTTCTCACTGGGTGCAATCAACCATGAACTTTCAATAACTTTGAGTGGATGTGAAGAGTGCAGGAATAAATCATGTATCACACCAGACATTTCAGTAAATTTAGCATTTTCGAGTCTGACCTACTTGTACAATGGATAGTGCCTATATTTGGCTGTTTCTATAATTTCTCAGCTGCCCTATTTTTACTTTATATTGAAGAATTTCAAGTATGTATTCTCATAGAAATATGGCTAAAATATTTCAGAATGTAAAATAATTAAATGCAAGCTAATTGGCTTTATAAGGTGAGTTGATCTGAATTGTAGATAATGATTGTGATGGTGTGGACATAGTTTGTAAGAACAGAAGAAAAAGAATCAGAAAAGGCCAAAGGACCCCTGGAGAATTATTTTTAATTCGGTAAAATCATGGCTGATTTTCCACTGTCACTTTCCTGCCTTACATCTATAGAATCCCTAGCATTCTAAAATCTGCTAACATCCGCCTTGAAAGCTGATTCCACTCCAAATCACATCTAGAACGAGGGAGAAAATCTCAAAATAAGGGGATCAGCCATTTTGGATTGAGCTGTGCGAAAAAATATTTGCTAAATGGGAATTAAATCTTTGGGATCCTCTATTACCTAGTATCTACAAATCATTTGACCTCAGCCTTGAATATGCCCAATGACTGACCACCCACAGCCTTAAGGGATAAGGAATCCCAAAGATTTACAACCTGGTTAGAAAATTAATTTCTATTCAACTCAGTCTAAAATGCCTCACCCTTCTTTGCTCCCAGTTCTAAATGCTATTAAGCGTGGAAACAGCTATTCAACAACTACATTGTCAATTCCTTTCAAAATCTTATATATAGATCTAATTCTTCCAAACTTTAGTGAGTAAAACCTAATTTTACTGACAGGTCATTTCGTCATCGCAGTAATCAATCTGCCCTATCTCCAAGGTAAGTCCATAATTCTTTCAACATGAAGACCGAAGCTATATGCAAAGCTCCCGGTATGATTTGACCAAAGTGCTGCATAACTGTAGCAAGACTCTATGATTTATCTTCCTTGTTCTTACTCCTCTTTCAATCTTCTGAATGGAATTCCTGCCCATCAAACAGTATTTACAAGTAAAAAGTTTGGGGATCCAAATCACATGGCTGTTGGAGCGCAATAATGAGCTTTTCCATCTACAATTTGGTGTTAGTCAAAATGCGATGAGCTGATATACTCCCAGCTGTCCAGTTCAATTGCAACTCGGAAATAAACACATGAACCAAAAACCACTGCAGCCTCATTGAAAATGATGCAAAACAGAGAATAAATATCTCTGAATCCATAGGATTGATTGAACCTTGGGTTTTTCACGTTGGTCATGTCATGAAGTTGACTTTTTGTGCAAAAAAAATCATTCAGGAAGAAAAGTTAAATGGATGAAGTTGTCTGGTAAAGGTTGTTTGCTAATTGTTTGCGGTGCTGGCTCGAAGGGCCGAATGGCCTACTCCTGCACCGATTGTCTATTGTCTAATGTAGAAAATAAAACGATAACATTTGATTGAAGGGAGCTTTTTGCCCTTGAAAGTTAATATCAGCTCAAACCTTCCATATTATTATACTGATTGTATTTACCAATGCCCAGACTAGAAAGTTAATACCAAAGTAACTTTAAACACTTCTTTTTAACAAATAAATGTATCCAAAAAGTTTATTTTCTCACCTTACCGCTTTGGAAAATTCATTGAAGAATTGTTATAATTGCCAATATTGCCGGTAAATTAATTCACAATACTTGAGATTGAAAAAGGATAACCTGGTCATAATTAGCTGCTCAAATGAGTAACTAATTCATTAAAGAATTCAAATAAAGGGCAGAAATCTTTGCTTGGTCCTTTGTATTAGCATCACAATAAAGTATATGTATATTGTATTCACATCAAAAATCCAGGTGCCATGAAAATTAATTTCTGGTGAAGAAATACATTGCCTGTACAACACCATATCACCAGTATACTCCGTGTGATTGAGGATGTCTCCTATTTCAAACACAATGTATTAATGTTCCCTGTTATATCATTCGCCTTAGGAACTTAACACAAATGGGTTGACATCTTTGTCACCTTTATTACATTCTGGTTCCTTTAAATGAATGATCAGGTCTAAAGAACAAACTCCATGGGAAGATAGCAGAACCATTAGTAAATTAAATAATTCCTTTCAGAATGAAACATTGTGGGATATAGTACACGTAATTTCAGATGTGATATATGTCAAGTATTGCATGCTTGGGAGGAACATGCAGATTTAGAGCTGTCCTAGCTCCACTGGAGGTTTATGTTCATAAGACATGGGAGCAGAATTAGGCCATTGGGCCCATCGAGTCTACTCTGCCATTCGATCATCGCTGATCTATTATTCCCGTAACTGCAAAGGAAAATTAGATAATTTGTTTCATGAAGTAAGGGCTTCCTCACTTCACATCCGAGTGTGTTATAGACACATTGACCGAGATTGATCATTCTGATTAGATATACCTCATCAGAATTGTATCACAGAACCAGCAGATTGAAAGTAGGTGAACTTGATGACCAATTTTGACCAGCAGTTCCTATATATAAAAGTATTCTTCAACCATCATACAAGTTGGTGCAGCGGCATTTACAGTGCCAGAGACCGGGTTTGATCCTGACTTCCGGTGCTGACTGTACGGAATTTGTACATGCTCCCTGTGACTGCTTGGTTTTTCTTTGGATGCTCCGATTTCCTCCCATGTTCCAAAGACATACAGGTTTGTAGATTAATTGACTTCTGCAAATTGTCCCTAGTGTTCAGGATAGAACTAGTGTACGGGTGATTGCTGGTCGGCGCACTCAGTGGGCCGAACGGTCTGTTTCCATGCTGTAGTTCTATACTAAACTAAACGTGTAGAGATGGAAAGGTAAATAATTTACATTTAGATGATTGAGTCAGAGTAGCCAAATATATCTTTTTTGATACCTTCTTTATCTCCATGGATTGGGCATTGAATGATTCTCTGTTCAATCCACAGTGACCACAGGGTAATTTTAAACTGTCCATTTGTTGATCAAGTATTCAAAAGCTGTTTCTGTTTAGAGTTGTTAAATATAGAGCTATACATTGAGGGTTAAATATAGAGCTATATATTGTATAGCTTCCGATGTTCCGATGTTGTATGTTTCCGATGTTCTTTCATTCATCGCCAGATGATGTATCTTCCAGAAGTCCATCCATAATTTCTTTAGACTTTAGATATACAATGTGGGAACAGGTCCTTAGACCCACCGTGTCCGCACCGACCAGCAATCACCCAGTACACTAACTCTATTTTACACACTAAGGACAATTTACAATTTTTTACCAAAGCCAATTAACCCACAAATCTGTACATCTTTGGAGTGTGGAAGGACAACAGACACTAGGTGCAAGAGTAGGCCATTTGGCCCTTCGAGCCTGCATCACCATTCAATGTGATCATGGCTGATCATCCCCAATCAGGAAACCGGAGCACTGACAGAAAGCCCATGAGGTCACAGGGAGAATGTTCAAATTCCATACAGACAGCACCCATAGTCAGGATCGAACCCGGGTCTCTGGCGTTGTAAGGCAGCAACCCTACCGTTGCACCACTGTGCCACCCTGAACTGAACTGAGTGGTTTGATAACCCATTTAAGGTGGTTATGTTTCAATCGGAGAAGCAGGTCTGAGGTTGGAAAGTCCAGATTGGGTAAGAATAGCATTAATGAAGCAGAAGGCCTTTTATAATCATGGTCACCTTTATCAATACGGGCTTTAAATTAAAATAGATTAACTCAATTCATTGATTTTAAATCCCACGCCATTTTGTGCTGAGATTTGAACTTAAACCTCCAATGCCCTTAGTTTTGTTTATAGACACAGCATGGAAACGGCCCATCAGCCCACAGAGTCCATGCTGACCTACGAGCACCCACCCGTACACTAGTTCTATGCCTCTGGATTGCTGGTTCAGCATTGTAACTACTATGGTGCTTTCATACCTATTGTATAGCTCTCTTGAATTTAATTTTCCACTGCAGTCAACTGACGCTGTTTTTAACTTCCTAAACATCCTCATTTTGTTACTCTAAATAACTGCATTAAATGCTATAGGAGGGTATCATGTATATCAATTACTGGACTGTTTAATCCATTGTAGCATTTGATCAATGATTTGTTGCTGAATTGTTAACACACTTCAGATGCTACTCAGTCTGCTGTTAAGCCTGCTTCTACATTCCAGCCTTCCTACTGAATGAATCCTACTTGCTGGCAATTTACACACAACTCAGATTGAACCATTGTGGAATGGATGGGATGGTGGGTGAGATGTAAAGAATAATGACTTAGATTTAGGGTAGGTTTAGGGTTCAGGACAAGAAGATGCCATGGATTGGTGCTGGAGGGAAGGACATATGGTTCACTGACTAATAAAGCCTTTTTATATTGAAGCAGGTGATAAAACTTACTGGTTGGTAGTCGGGCAACCACTCTGAGACATTCAGGCGATTTATTTCAATGGCAATCTTTTTCCTATGTCCGGGTTTTGTTACTCCAATTGCTGTTAGATCCTAGAACACAGAGTTTGTTACAATTCAAGATGCCATTGTTGAAAGTGAAATTCACAATGGATGTGGTATTAGGCCATAGCTAACAATTACTAAACTGACATCAGCAGTTTCCAAAAGTCTGTCAGAAACCATAACCTTCCAATACAACTGTGACTGTCTAAGGATTTGTATTGCAGAAGATTCAACTCAACATCAGTGCAGCAAAAACAGTTGATATAATTGAAGATAGACACAAAATGCTGGAGTAACTCAGCGGGACAGGCATCATCTCTGGAGAAAAGGAATGGGTGACGTTTCGGGTCGAGACCCTTCTTCAGATATAATTGATATGTATTAAAGGGAAAAGCCTGCGACATTAGTATGAGTTGTCTGGAACAAGGAGATTTTATTTGTTTGTCATGTTTTATAAAGGGTCTCATATGTGCTGCTCAGTAACACAGGGTCATTTTAACCCATCTCGCTGGATGGTAAACTCACATGATCCTGTGGCAATTGCTCTTTCACTGCCCTGTGCTTCTCCACATTGACATGATCAAGCTTCCTGAAAACTGGGTTAATTCAAAATTTGCCTCATGAATCCTCTTAATATTTCATTGAGAGATTCATGGAGGTGTCTGGTATTTAATTTCTGATCTGCATGGAATTTGCCTAGAAGTGGAGTTGTCTTTACCTTCTTTGCTATTCTAGATTGTGGGTTGGCTTTTGGAGGGAGGCGTGACTTTAAATTCCCAATTTCTCATCCTATAATCTTGAAATAGGACACACAAAGTGTCCAAAATCATGCCAGGGTTTTCCAGACTTGTTCTAACAAAGAACTTGCCAGTGATCTTCATACATTATCATTTCGTAAGATCATGGAACCATCCAGGAATCACCAGCTTATGTCAAAAGTGAATTGCGTAGAAATTTGTCTTCTGTTAAATGCACTAAATTCATGATATAGTGACATATATATATTGAATGCTGATTCTATTGACTTTGATGGGACTAAATTTCATAAATGAAGGTTGGTATGGTTTTGTCACTATTATTTAGTGCATAATTATGAAGATAAGTATCTATACATCTTGTTATTAGTTGGTTAAAATAACTAATGCATGGTTATCTTCCACATAAGACCATTATTAGCCCAACTCACCAGCTACAAGTTCCATGGGAATAGCAGATTTATACCTTCCAACATAACTATACAATCTGCCCAAAACTGACGAATGCAAAATAAAATCAGTTGGCATGTAAAATTGCCATTGTGCTGGATATTGTTAAATTTCCTGATGAATAGATTAGGATAGATTTTTTCCTCTAATTTTGAATCAGTAATCTATAAAGCATGGAGCCCACTTTAAATCTTGTATTTGGTGCCTCAACTCAACTTGGGGTGGAAGATTGCAACCTTCACGTGGTCCGCCCTGTTTCAACTAATGCAATCGACTCGACGTGCACAAACGGAAAATCAAATAGAACTGGTTGTCCAACAACTTTAAGCTGTGCACGCCACACGAAAGAAGAAGAACTCAACATTAAGTCTTTTAGGGTTAGGGCTAGGTTGGGTATTGGTCCTTGGAGAGAAGCGTCTGCAGATACTGGAATGTTAAGCAAAAAAAAAAACAAACTGGTGGAGAAACTCAGCGGTTCAGGCAGTAACTAGAGAGAAATGGACTGATGACATTTTTGGTTGGGTCCCTTCTTCAGAGGGTCTGAAGATGAGTCATGACCCGGAAAGCCGTATGTCCTTTTCCCTCCACAGATGCAGCCTGACCTGCTGAGTTCTTCCAGCAGTTTGTTTTTTGGGAGTTGGACTTTGTTTGGCTTAATAAACTATTTCAAAGATTCAGAGATTTATGATTATGTAATTCCTCTTCCTTTAGACTGGAGTTTTGGATTAGTGAATAAAAGTTTGTTTTTTTCCGGTCGGCTAATTGAATGCCGCACATTTTGAGAAACTCTCACCTTGGGGGGAGGTAAGTCTGGCTTAGAATGCCTTGCCCCTGAGGCAGCACACCTCCTGTCGACTGAGTTGGTGCCAAAGTTGACGAGGAGTCCACCACTTGCTCGACATTCATCCTCCTTCTTAGCTGAAGGAGGCTGAATGGAGACAGGAGCCTTTGAGAGGAAAAATGGGGAAAGATCAGGGGTAAAATGTGAAGGAAGGAAGGAACAGCAGAAAGTCTTGTGTTGGGTCAATGCCCAAATAAGGTTAGTCTTGAATGAAGGGAGACATTGGAGACCAATTCAGCCAACCTTCTGCCCTAAATTTAATTTCATGTAACCATATGCACAAGATGCTGTGCTATTCTCCCACAAGTTTCAATAACTTTCCAATTCCATTTTCAGCTCAACTTTAAATGTTTGATTTCTTCACTGATCAGGTACCTTTGCCTATTCTGCATTGTTGTAGTTCAATCCATACATCGTTAAAAAGCTATTAATCCGTTCCGGAAAACATTAATAGCAAACTCCAAGCTTCAGACATCTCCTGTCCAATATGCAGGGTACTTCCCAGCATTAATTCATATAAACTTTCATTGGCACAGACCAGAAATGTACAAGATCATGAGAGGTATAGATAGGGTAAATGCACAGAGTCTTTCACCCAGAGTAGGGGAATCGAAAAACAAAAGACATAGTTTTAAGGTGAGGGTGACAGATATAATAGGAAACTGAAGGGCAACTTTTTTAATACAAAAGATGGTAAGTATATGAAACGAGCTGCCGGAGGAAGTAGTCGAGGCAGATACTATCACATCGTTTAAGAAATAGGCACATGGATAGGATAGGTTTAGAGGGATTTTGGCCAAATGCAAGCAGGTAGGACTAGTGTAGATGTTGGTTGGCGTGTGCATGTTGGGCTGAAGGGCCTGTTTCCCAGCTGTATGACTCTATGACTAAGGCTTTTGGCCAAAACAGTATCCATTTTATTGCCAATTGATATCATCATGGTTTCAGATGCTAGATGAGGGGGACCAGTGCAATTCTACCAAATATTTGTTATTAATCTAAATAATGTATGTTTTATTGATTCTATGATTTCTTTGTGGCCATGAAAGGGAAAATTGATGACTATATCTACCACCAGTGCTTCTGGAAGGAAGAATAAACAGGTGTATTTAGGTCATTGTATAATTCATTTCAATTTAGGGCACATGCCTATGTGCTCTCGAATTGAATGGTTGACTTTCAGGGGGTAGTTGAGGTAGCTACAGTATATTGTGTACTCTTTGTGTAAGAAAGAACTGCAGATGTTGGTTTAAATCAAAGGTTGACACAAAATGCTGGATAGATAGATAGATAGATCCTTTATTGTCATTCAGACCTTTTGGTCTGAACAAAATTACGTTGGAGTAACTCAGCGTGTAAGGCAGCATCTCTGGAGAGAAAGAATGGGCGACGTTTCGGGTCAAGACCCTTCTTCAGACTGATATCAAGGGAGGGGGTGGGATATAGATAGAATGTAGGCAGAGACAGTAAGACAAGTATGAGAACTGGGAAGGCGAAGGGGATGGAGAGAAAAAACAAGGGCTATCTGAAGTTAGAGAAGTCAATGTTCATACTGTTTGGGTATAAACTACCCAAGCGAAATATGCTGTGCCGTTCCTCCAATTTGCGCTGGCTGATGGGGTGGAAGGTGAGGACTCTGTCTTTGTTACGAATGGGGGGAGGGGGAGTAAGAGCAGAGCTGCATGATATTGAGGAGACCCTAGTGAGAGCCTCATCTATAATGGAAGAGGGTCTATAATGGAAGGATCTCACTAGGGTCTCCTTGATAAAACAGGGGTTCACTTCTTCCATTATAGATGAGGCTCTTACTAGGGTCTCCTCGATTCATAACAAGGAAAGAGTCCCCCTTGTCCTCACCTTCCACCCCATCAGCCGTCACATACAGCATATAATCCTCCAACATTTTCGCCACCTCCAACGGGATCCCACTACTGGCCACATCTTCACATCTCCACTCCTTTCTGCTTTCTGCAGAGACCGTTCCCTCCAAAACTCCCTGGTCAACTTGTCCCTTCCCACCCAAACCACCCCCTCCCCAGGTACCTTCCCCTTGCAACCGCAGGAGATGCAACACCTGTCCCTTTACCTTCCCCCTCGACTCCATCCAAGGACCCAAACAATCTTTCCAGGTGAGGCAGAGGTTCACTTGCACCTCCTCCAACCTCATCTACTGTATCAGCTGTTCCAGGTATCAATTTCTCTACATTGGTGAGACCAAACGCAGGCTCGGCGTTGTTTCATTGAACACATCCGCTCAGTCCGTCTTAACCTACCTGATCTTCCGGTGGCTCAGCACTTCAACTCCCCCTTACATTCCCAATATGACCTTTCTGTCCTGGGCTTCCTCCATTGTCAGTGTGAGGCCCAGCGCAAATTGGAGGAAAAGAACCTCATATTTCACTTGGGTAGTTTACACCACAGCGGTATGAACATTGACTTCTCTAACTTTAACTAGCCCTGGCTTTCTATCTCCATTCCCTCCCCCTTCCCAGTTCTCCCACTAGTCTTTCTGTCTCCGCCTACATTTGGTCTTTGTCCCACCCCCTCCCCTGACATCAGTCTGAAGAAGGGTCTTGATCCGAAACGTTGCCCATTCCTCTTCAGAGATGCTGTCTGACCCGCTAAGCTACTCCAGAATTTTGTGTCTACCTTCGTTGTGTACTCTTTGTCTTTATATACCTTTTCATTTAAATAGAATGAATATATGACATAGCTGCAACTTAAAAGTGATAAGAATTTGAAATAGATAAAAGCAATACATTTTATGAAAGAACTGCACATTTTTATTTCAGGTACCAATAGGCGTGAAATAAAATAGAATGGAAGTGGAAGAACTTGTATTACCAGGATCGGCCTGCAGAGTTTTGCTACTTTGACGGTGCCACAGGCCGATGAGTACCTGTCAGCCTGCATGAATCACCACACCGGGGGAGAGTTTGTGAGAAAATAGGAGGTAAAAGTGTTGGATTATACATCGTGAATGATAGGCAATTTGCCTCTAAAAATCCAGAGTGGCTAAGGATTCTGATGCCAAATGCACCTGAAATGACTGCAGCTTGTGATGCAAGTAACTAATTTTAATTCTCTGTTTCACTCCCACTCTGCCCTCTCTGCCCTCAGCTTCGAAGCTTCAGGGAACAATACTTCACCTTCTGATGGGCACGTTGTTGCCTTCCAGACTCAACACTGAATCAATCATTTCTGATTATTAGCAATATTATTCCAGATTTCCAATATTCCTTTAATTATTTCAGTGAATTGTTATGCATCTGTTCTTTGACTGGGCTGTTGTTTGCTTGCATAATCAATTTTTGCCTTTCAATCCCCCTAGCTTTCCATCCTGTCACAGACTTTACATTTTGTTCTATTCTTCCCTCCCACCTTAATGTGCAGCTTGAAACCTGTCTCTAACTGTTCCCCGTTTTAGTGGTTTCATTAATATGAAGCTCTTTTTCTTTCTGCTCATATGCTGCATGTGCTTTCTGTCATTACAGTTGGCCTACAGTAATTTGTAAAGCGTACCACATAAAGATGGCAGATTCCCCCCCACCCAGTAAACCATGTGAGCTTCTATTGCTTCATTACTGTTACTAGCTTTTTATCGCAGGCTAATTAATTAATTGAAATCCAATCCCCCTATGATCTTTGTGGGATTTGAATTCAAATATTTAATCCATTGATTTAAACAGTGCACTACCATACCAAATATATATCACACTTCGTCTTAATCCTTTAAGGGTATTTTTCTTAAATTGATATATAATCATGTAATCATTATTGCAACCTAAAAGTGATATGAATCTGCACGTTCTTGGCGATAATAAAATGGACAAAAAGTAGGACATTTTATGGAAGAAAATTTTAGATTTACAGTGCCACTAGAATCGGATTAAAATAATAAGAGAATTAGAAGAATTGGGAGTTAGTGTGTGTGTGGTCTGTGGAGTTTTGCTATTTACACATTGACAGAGGCCAGTGGGTGCCTGTCAGTCTGCATGAATCGAAGGTAGACACAAAATGCTGGAGTAACTCAGCGGGACAGGCAGCATCTCGTCTGCATGGATCACTATGTCAGGAAGGGGCTTGCGACAAAATAGGATGTAAAAGTGTAGGAAGGAACTGCAGATGCTGGTTTATACCAAAGATAGACACAAAGTGCTGGAGTAACTCAGCGGGTCAGGCAGCATCTCTGGAGAAAAGGGAATAGGTGATGTTTTGGGTCGGAACAATTTTTCAGACTATATCAGGATGTAAATATGTTGGATTATAACAGTGAATTATGTCATTTATCGACAAAACAAAAATTTGAACCATATTTGTGAGAACCAAAACCAGTTCTCAGTAAAAATACATAAATGAATTAATGGCGGGAGGCAGGTCATGTCTCTTTTACTTCATGTGGTGTAAGAAGCCTGTAGTTTCCTTTGACTAAATAATCAGGAACAGCTTTTAGTTAATTCACTTTCACTGTTTGGGTTAATTGCAATGGAATATGATTGCAGATGAGTGCTTTTCTGTCATTATCTAATGCACAAACCTCACTGTGGGTATTAGTATATTTACAGGAACAAGTTTGTAGGAAGTGGATTTAACTGTCATTTTAACCAATTCACCATTGCTCAGGTGGTAGGCCGAGCAATTTTGTTCAAACACATGCAGCATTTGGAGGCCGATGTCACCCAGTGGCATCTCACTCGGTCTCTGTTACCACTTGTCCCTCTTGCTGTTGGCAGACTTACCTCTGGGGTCATGCGGCTGATGGTTGGAATGTCATAGCCAGCATTGATAAAGTTAGCAGCATACTGCTGGAGTTGGAATTCACTGAGCCAGTTAAAAACTGTTTCTGGGTTCTGGATAAAGGATAACAAAAAAAAAATGGAATGGGAACAGTTTAGAATTCAGTGGTAAAAAAAAATCTAACGTCAAGATGTCACATCCTTTAGAAATCTGGAGGTAGTTAAGTCTTCAACAGTAATGCTGAATTATTTAAAAACAACATGTGATAGCGTAGAAAGAAATGGCCAAACACAAATTACTACGGAGCCAACTAAATGGAGGGATGAATTGATATGATGGCAGCCACACTTGACAATCGTGACCATCTATTATATTTTGGAAGTTGCTTAAAGCAAAGTTAAATATTAAGGATTCCATTCTTAATTGGTTCTTTCGATACTAAAAGAGAAAAACAAAACATTCTGTCACAGTAATTATTGTGAGGTAGTCCCTTGGAATCAAGGATGTTTTGTTTTCACTGATGCGTTGAAGATGCCTTGAAACGTGTGCATTCATTAAACATTGTACACCATTGTACTATCATAACATCTTCTGTTCCACCAGAGGCTCAAACACCCTCGACCACAGCCACACAACCATCAAAGATGCCGAACACTGCATCCCAGCAATTCTTTTTAGAAAATCTGACCATCAGGCTGCGCTGCCGTTCTGCTTACATGCAGAATCTGAAGCTCTGGATCCAGTATAGAAAGTTGCACAGTGCTCGGCTGTGGAAAGAGATAAGCCTCTACACGACTGCTTTGGGTCAATATTCCATATTCCATATTCAAATACTGAGCAACTAACCTAAATGAGTTCACTATTGCTCTCACAGACTTCATCAGCAAATGTGTAGAGGACTGCGTGCCAAAGACAACAAACTATGGATGGATCATGAGACCCGCTCCCTAGTGAGGACTGAGTCTGCGGCGTTTAGGTCGGGTGATCTCGATCTACACAAGAAATCTAGGTAAGATTTTCGCAAAGTCATCAGAGATGCCAAGAGACACTTCCAGACTAAGCTAGAGTTGTGGACTAACCAGAATGATACCCCTGCACTGTGGTAACGTTTGCATGTTATTATACGTGACAAAGTGAAGTTGGGCAAAATTGCTGGCAACAACCCATTCCTCCATGACAGGTTCAATGCATTCTATGTTCACTTTGAACAGAATGTCAGTGGAATGATGCCACCTGTCCCAAAAGCTTTTGGCGCTCCTGTATTCCCAGTCACCATTGCAGATGGCCTGACATCTCAGAACCTGCTCGAACCAGCTGGCATGAGTATATGCCGACATTTTTAACCTCTCCCAACTCCAATATAAAGGGGTTGTCCCACTTGGGGGACCTAATCTGCGAGTTTAGAAGAGTGGCTTCGACCTCCAAACTCGCAGCATGGTCAACACGTGGTCCTAGGAGGTCCTATGAGGTCGCTGGAACTCTCCTTCATGCTCAAGGGAAGTTCCCGAATACTCGTGGCCTCTGCTAGGTCGCAGAAAAATTTGCAGCATGTTGAAAAATTTTCCATGAGTAAAATTTGGTCAGCATGGTTCTTTTGAACTCGTAGTGCAGTGGAGTGGAGTCGCTATTTAGTTACAGGCAGTCGAGGGCAGCCGTAGGCAATCTCCTCCGCTGACCGGGCATTTTATTTGGCTCTTCGGAGTTTTCAGGACCAGGGAAAACTGACCGATAGGTAAAATGCCTGCTAAACATTATTATACTTCTTAAAAGTGTCTCCACTCCTCCTTCCACCCCCCCCCCCCCCCCCCCCTTCTCCCCCCTTTCTCTCCCCCTCTCCTCCTCCCCTCCTTCTCTCCCCTTCTCCCCTCCCTCATCTCTCCCCTTCTCCCCTCCCCTCCTTCTCTCCCCTTCTCCCCCCTCCCTCATCTCCCCCCATCTCTCCCCTTCTCTCCCCTTCTTCCCCCTCTCTAAAGGACTTACAGTACACTGTGGCAGCTGTTTACCTTCCTCTTCATCGCGGGTGTGAATTTCAGACGGTGCTCCCCCGCTTTCCCTGGCCCCCGCCTTTGTGGTGTGTGTGTGTGTGTGTGTGTGTGTGTGTGTGTGTGTGTGTGTGTGTGTGTGTGTGTGTGTGTGTGTGTGTGTGTGTGTGTGTGTGTGTGTGTGTGTGTGTGTGTGTGTGTGTGTGTGTGTGTGTGTGTGTGTGTGTGTGTGTGTGTGTGTGTGTGTGTGTGTGTGTGTGTGTGTGTGTGTGTGTGTGTGTGTGTGTATGTGTGTGTGTGTGTGTGTATGTGCGTGTGCGGTCGGTCGGTCGATCCAGCTCGCGGTTTCAACGCGGTCGGTCGATCCAGCTCGATGCTTTCCAGGCGAGTGCCTTCGAGCTTGAAGGCCGAACACACTCTTCTTAACTCACGGATTAGGCCGCCCAAGTGGGACAGCCCCTTAAGGTTTCCACCTGCTTTAAAAAAAACTCTATAATCCCAGTATCAAAGGAAAACAAGGTCGAGTGCCTTAATGTCTACCATTGGTGGCTCTGAGCCACCATCATGAAGTGTTTCGGTGGGTTGGTCATGACTCATATCAACCCCAAACTTTCAGACATCTGGATAATAAAGGCATCAACATCAGATTCCTATTTAGTGACTAAAGCTCGCCTTCAACTCCATAATCTATCGCTATGCGCCTACCACCATAGATGCCATCTCCTTAGCCCGACACTCATCCCTGGAACATCTGGATAACAAAGACATCAACGTCAGATTCTTATTTATTGACTAAAGCTTGCCTTCAACCCCCATAATTTCAATAACATTGACTTCCAACCACCCAGCTTGCAACTCGATCCTTGATTTCCTAACTCCTAGAATGTAATGTGTCACAATAGGCAACAAAACATCCTCCATGATAATTCATAACACCGGCCTCCCACAAAGTTGTGTTCTCAGTCCCTCACTGTACTCCCCATACACTCACAAATGTGTGCAAATTCTGGCCTAACACCATTTACGGGTTTACAGATGACACCACTGCGGTGGTACAGAGTACAGGATGGGAATTGCCATGACAACAAACTCTCCCTCTGTGTCAGAAAAATGAGGGAGCTTATGATCGACTTCAGAAAACAGGATGGAATACCCATTCCAGCCTATATCAATGGTGATTAAATAGTTGAGAGCTTCAGGTCCCTAGGTTTTAATATGAACTATTACTCATGGCACAATCACATTGAGGAAATGGTCAAGAAAGCACTCCAGCTCCTCTACATCCTTTGAAGGCTAAGAAAATTTGTCATGTCTCAAACGACCCGTACCAATATCTTACTGTGGAAAGCATCCTATCCAATGCATTACAGCTTGATATAGCAACTGTTCAGTAGGTATTTGATACAATTCCACATGGTAGGCTGCTCTGGAAGGTTAGATTGCATGGGAACCAGGGAGAGATAGTCAAATGAATGGAGAATTGGTTTAATGGATGGTAGCAGAGTGTGAAGGATGGTGGAAGGATGTTTTTCAGACGGGAGGCCTGTGACTAATGGTATGCCTCAGGAATTGGTGCTGAGCCCACTGCTTTTGTGGTTTACATCAATGATTTGGGTGATAATGTAGAAAACATGATTATTTCAAAATGGGTGGTATCGTCGATAGTGAACATGGTTATCAAAAATTACAGCAGGATATTGATCAGCTGAGCAAGTAGTTGAAGAATGGTTAATGGAGTTGCAATTTAGGAGGGCAAACCATTTATCAAACTGTTTCAAAGATTGAATACTTTCACTCAGCACATTTACCATTAATTGACCTAGAGGTTTACAAGATCTAATTACCTCCGATAGATTCCTAGCCTTAGTCCTATAAATATGTTTCAATTTTAATCCGAACTTATTTGAAAATGTTTGACAAAAATCTGCTTTAATCCACTATATCTCTTTCAAATGCTATTAGCAGCACGGCTAAGCTACATTATAATAAAGCAAAACAAATTCTAGAGGCGGCACTGTGACAGTTCGCCGCAGCTTAAATGACATTGTGAAATTAAGATTTCAGCTGTTGCTATAGCAACACCCGCAACCACCAGCGGCTGCTTCGGGCAACTCAGTCCCAAATAAAATTGAAGAGCGAGCGAGTGCCACAACAAATTGATATTACACAGTGAGGGGCTTTACAGTTTCACAGTTCACTGTGAAAATGTCACTCATCCAATCAATTTTAATGGTGGTTCTACACTGACCAACAATTGAGTTTTCATGTCCTGCTACTCCTTATGTCTAATTGCTTTCTAATTATAACTACAACACATTCATTTACATCTGTTAACTGTGGCTCAGGGAGTAACCCATGGCTTACACAAAGCAGTGACACTCAAACTGTGCCCAGTTCACTGAGGGCCAAGGTGATATTAGGGCGGCCCAGTAGCGCAGCGGTAGATCTGCTGCCTCACAGTGCCAGAGACCCAGGTTCGATCTCAACCTCAGGTGCTGCCTCTGTGGAGTTTGCACATTCTTCCTATGACTGCGTGGGTTTCGTCTGGGTGCTCCAGTTTCCTCCCACATCCCAGAGCCGTGCAGGTTTGTAGGTTAATTGGTCCTCTGTAAATTGCCCCTAGTGTTTAGGATAGAACTAGTGTGAATGGGTGATCGATGTTCGGCGTGGACTCGGTGGGCCGAAGGGCCGCTTTCCATACTGCTTTCTAAACTAAACTAAACTAAATTAGGTATCGGGCCCTTGACTGTTCCCATGTTTTAATTGCCTGCTGCATGATGATGGGGTCAATCTAATTTGCTTTGCTTTCTTCCAAGGCTACTAGATCACATGAGACAAATCTACTTTCTAAAATTTTGATTTCCTTCCTTCCTAAAAGCATTTTTTATGGTGCACTCAAAAACTGGAGAATCATTTTAACCAAAAGGTGTCACAAATTATAGTTAGTTACAAGTTTGGGTCTACAAATCAGGAAGCAGTCAAAACCGTTAGCGACCAATATTATTAGTTTACTTTATTATTATTATTATTGTTATTATATTTATATTTTTATTATTAGTTTAGAAATACAGTTTAGTGGAAACAGGCCCACTGAGTCCGTGCCGACCAGCGATCACCTGAACACTAGTTCTAGTCCTACACACTAGGGAAAATTTACAGAAGCTAATTAACCTACAAACCTGTATGTATTTGGAATGTGGGAGGAAACCGGAGCACCCAGTGGAAACCCATGCCGTCAGAGGGAGAATGTACAAACTCCGTAGAGACAGCACCCGTAGTCAGGACCGAACCCAGGGCTCTGGTGCTGTAAGGCAGCAACTCTAACCACTGCACCACTGTGCCACTTGAAGGATTTATCTCAGTAACACAATTTCAAGAGATTACCCCTTGTGGACAAATTAATTTGTGGTACAATTGTGTTACATGAGCAAATTCAGCATCTCATATTCAGTTTGTATGAAAAAATCAGTATCTATCAAGATGGCATTGGTTAGAGTGAAGACTTTATATAAAGCAAGGTATGCGCATGAAAATAAGATTACGAGTAGTGGTGAAATTTACAATTCCAGAGATTTCTGGCATGAAAGTATCTCAATATCTCTCTGTAAGAGTGATCATCGGTACAACAAACTAGTATTTTATGAAGTAATTGAAATGCTTCAGTGTCTGAACAGTACTTCTTATTAACGACACACTAAATTATGTTAAAACAACACACACAGTAGTTAGTCACATTAGGCAATCTTTAAATGAATGCAGGCTTAAAACAGCAACCACCAATATTTTCCATGTCATTTATATTCCAGAGACATGTGAATTGTCGTTATAGATGCAAAGGAAGCAAATTAAACTATGGATGATTGTACATACAAGGAACTGCAGATGCTGGTTTACAAAAAAAGAAAATGTGTTGACTGGGTAACTCAGCAGGTCAGGCAGCATCTCTGGAGAACATGGATAGGCAATGTTTCTGGTTGGGACTGCCGTTTTGAGCCAGGGACCCTTCTTCAGACATGAAATGTCGCCAGAGAAGCTGGCTAACCTGCTGAGTTACTCCAACACTTTGTGTCTTTCATTACGGATGAGTATAGCTGACTACATAAGGAGGCCAATGTCAATGGGGACAGGTTGGCTTTAAGAATTGAAACTGGATTGAAGTGAGTTGCTCAGCAAAAATGGTACAAAATCATTCACTGGAAAATGGCGCTAAACATGGCGCCTCTCATGCGCGGGATCAGTAGACTATTTCTGTACATTTTGCTAATCAAGGATGTGCTTAGGTATAGCAATAGTCCACTGGAATGTTTGTAAGAAAATAATTTGCACCACTCATGTGACAATAAAAGCATCATTGAAGCATTGAAAAGCACCGTTCAATTTTTGTGACAACATTATCAGGTGACTGGCAACACTTAAAGCAAACAAGGTTGGTTGACTATGTAGTGATTACAAGGTAATTGACAACAAATCTCTCTGCAAATGATCTATAAGCAGAATTGACAGGAGCTACATTTCAGCAACAAGATCTATCACATATACATGCCCAAATGAATGTAAATAAGGAGTATCAACGAACAATCATTTATGTCTTTGTTTTGCATAAAATCACTATGTGATTTGAAATCATCTTAGAAGATTTGTTCAAGCTATGGCTTTAGACTTTAGAGATACAGCACAGATACAGGCCCTTCAGCCCACCGATTCCTGCCAACCAGCAATCACCCCGTACACTAGCATTACCCTACACACTAGGGACAATTTACAATTTTACAGAAGCCCATTAGCCTGCAAACCTGTACGTCTTTGGATTATGGGAGGAAACCGGAGCACCCGGAGAAAACCAACGTGGTCACAGGGAGAACATCAAACTCCATAAAGACAGCACCCATAGTCAGGATCAAATCCAATTCTCTGGTGCTGTAAAGCAGCAACTCTACCGCTGTGCCACCATGTCCCTCCTATATTGGACAAAATGTTCCAAAATTTAGGTAATTGTCTATGAAATTAAGTTGATAATACCAGTTGCCAAAAATACTAAAGAACAGGAATTTTAATACTAAAGGAAGTGTTCTGACTGGCAAGTGAACACAATATAAAGCTCAAAAGAATAATATGTTCACTTGTTCATTTATATTGGACTGAAAATAGCTGCAAGGTCAAGGAAAAAGTGAAAGCAATTCTAAAGATCAGGAAATCTGAAAAATAAAGTGGAATTTATATTCTACAGTGGTACAATACTGTACTAGATGTTGCCAGATCATGCAACAGTCTAGACATCATTAAATCGGTTACTAAACAAAACGATGAGAAATGGAATTGGAGCGAAACCCCCCCCCCAGCAAAAGACACATGGCATTGAGGAATTGTATAATATGATTGAGTTTCCAACCTTTCTCTGGAAAATGATTAGAAGATGGACAGAGGAAAGAAACCTCAAAGAAATGCAAGGTAGACACAAAATGCTGGAGTAACTCAGCGGGACAGGCGGCATCTCGAGAGAAATATTGGGTGACGTTTCGGGTCGAGACCCTTCTTCAGACTG